>NC_087359.1:82678094-82979483 GCF_030014295.1 Loxodonta africana
TATTTTGGGGGGACACAATTCAACCCATGGCAGGCACTTAGGTTGTTTCCATGTTTTTTGCTATTGTGAATAGTGCTGCGATGAACATGGGTGTGAACATATCTACCCATGTCACAGCTCTTAATTTTCTAGGACATATTCCTAGTAGTGGGATTGCTGGATCATACGTTATCTGTATTTCTATCTTTTAAAGAAAGTGCTACACTGTTTTCCACAGTGGTTGTACCATTTTACAATCCCACCAGCAGTGTATGAGAGTTACAATCTCCCCACATCGTCAGCATTTGTTTTCTGTTTTTTTGATCATCGCCATTTTTGCTGGTGTGAGGTTATCTCATTGTTGTTTTGATTTGCATTTTTCTAATGGCCCTGATGATCACGAACATCTCTTTATGTATTTGTTGGCTGCCTGAATGTCTTATTTGGTGAAGTGTCTGTTCAGGTTTTTTGCCCACTTTTTAACTAGGTTGTTTTTGTTGTTGTTGAGGTGTTGAAGTTTTCTATAAATTTTGAGATGATTTTCAAATTCAGTTCTAAAGCATAAAATTTCACTACAAGAAATGACATACAGAAAAATAATTACAGAAGGAAACACACCATGCTGGGAAAGAGGTTAGTGAACTTGGGTTTTCTTATGAGCTATGAGACAAGGTTCATTAGGCTTTCCCTATGAAAATACCAAAGGCAGGCCTCTTTGTGTAAATGCATGGTTAGAAAGAAGTTTGTCACTCAGAAGTTAAAATACACTGATATGTTTTCATTTTCATATGCCCAAATAGGTTGCTTGAGTAAGCTAGCTTGATTATTTTTGCCTTTGAAGCTCTAATGTCCTGTCACCAGATGTTTAGAGCTGTTATCAGGTATATGAGCCTAGGAGTCCATTCATTTTTCTTGTATGGATTCAGCTCAGGTGTCCAGGAAGTTGGTCATCAAGTGTGTGGTACAGGCTCTGTCCTACAGTCTTAGAGGGGCAGAGGTGATTAGTGTAGGTATAGGTATCTGGTTGCAGCAGGGGGTCACACTCTGAACAAGGCAAAGGGCTGACAACTGTTCCCCAAGTGTCTGTGAGGAAAGTGCATCACTGTGCACCTAGAGCGCACAGGTGGGTTGGTTCTGCAGATGGATCATGGGCACCCAATGCTTTTGGTTATAAGGACTGGGAAGTATCAGTTACTCTTGGACTCCTGTCACAGGTGGCTGGGTGACGTGAGTGAAGCCACCAGTCCTTAGGCCCCTGATGTGGGTAGGTGAGGACCCTGTTAAATAGGGAAAGGGGTGTCAAACATCAAACACCCACCTCTCCACCACACAGTTGAAACAGCTGCAGTCTGCCAACAGGGGCCTATTCTCCTGTAATAGGCCCATGCAGGTCCATGCAGGGGGAAAAGGTATTCAAAATCCATGGACCGTTTATGTCTGGACAGGAGCCGCTTCTGTCCTGAGCTCCCCAGGTTAGTGGAGCTGGCAGATTATCTTTTCTCCAATTGTGAATTTATTCCTTCTCCAAGGCCAGGAGAATGGCTCAGGGTGCAGCAGGACCTATCTCAGGCCCAGGGAAATCGACAGCCACTGAAGCTGACTTGGGGCCTGGGGCACAATAAAATATATGCAAGTACTTACTTTGCCAAGAGCACCATTCTTCTCTGGTTCTGGAGGTGTGAGTAGGCTGTGAGGCTGGCTATCTCTCCCTGAGGAAACTGTGGCCAAATGCTACTACCAGCCCGCTGCAGCCACTCCCGGGAATGGTGCCTGAGGGTTCCTGGCGATTTCGGTCCAGCAACTCCTCTCCTCTCCGCTTTTGAACCGTCTCTCCCTCCCCCTGCCACTCACTACGTTTTCTAACTCTGCCTTCGATTTTCAGGCTCCTAGCTTGTCATAACTATAATCGTTTCACTTGTTTTTCGGGTCTTTGTTGTAAGAGGGTTCACCGGAAGCGTCTGACTACTCCGCCATATCGGCCCCGCCTCCCGATATGTTTTCATTTTAAAAGTACTACTCTAGCACTAGATAAAGTCATACACTCAAGAATCCTTGAGAGGTCATATGAAGACTGAGGCGTCTCTGGCACCAACCCCTGCTGCTAGTGCTGTGTACCGTGTTTCTTTTCCTGGACCTAGTGAGAATGCAGTATGGTTATACGTACACTTGGATTTGTTTAAGCAGCCAGGAATAGGAAAACAGCTACTGTCTTGATGTCACAGCAGATGTTAAACTAATTTTTAGAAAGAACAAGTGCCCCAGGGACTGAAGAATGACTCAGCTTCAGTCCCCAAGTTCCCTCATACTTGGGAATGTGCTGACCCACTCTACTCTCCCATCATCAAATTCTGAATCTAAAACAGCCATCTCTGACCTCCAGATGCTTGTGTTTCAGCTGTACTACCATCACACTCCCCCGAATGCAATCTGCATCTTCACATTAAGCTGAAGCCCTGTGGACCCACCCTATTTTAATGTTCTTCCCCTGTCCTCCTGGTCTCACGTGTCCAGTCTGAACCCAAGGTCACTCCTTCCGCCATGCTTTCTACCAGCTCCCTGGATCCCCTTACTCTGTCTCTGCTAAGTCGGATACCAACCACTGACCCAGCTGCAGTGGAGTTGATTCTGGTTCATGGTGACCCCATGCATATCAGAGTAGATCTGTGCTCCATGGGGTTTTCAATGTCTGATCTTTCACAAGTAGATTGCCAGGGCTTTCTTCCCAGATGTCTCTGGGTGGATGTGAACCTCTTACCTTTCAGTTAGCAGCTGAGCATGTTAACTGTACTACCCAGGGACTCCAAACATCAACAGGGGATTGTCACATTACTCATTTTTCTTTGTTCCTAATCTGGGTCTCCAAAGGAACTACAAAGACTGAACTCCCCTGAGCCAGCTTGGCCCTCAGTGCCTCTCAGTGCTGATTTATTCATCTCTAACTGGCTTCTTATTGAGTCGCTCAAAAGCGTTTAGTCTAAGAATTTCTTCCTTAAGTTTAATTTGGGATCCAGGGGTAGGGGTGGGGTCATTAGCTTGCTGTGATCGACAGTCAAGCATCATTGTTCAAATTCAGCGTATGATTTGCAAAGGTGATAGTCTGATCACTTGTCTGATTCTTAATGGTTATTTCTTAATTGATTCTGTACTCTCTGTATTTGTGTTGGTGATCGCAGGGAAGGGGGAAATGATGTCAATACTTATTTTCTCAATCTCCAGGAACTACCTTTGAACCTTTGCACCCACCTTCCTTTATGGACAGGGTCTTCCCTAAACCCAAAGAAAATAGAAGGGAGAAATGAATAAATACAAAAGCATAAATTAGTGAAACAGAAAAACTAAAAAAATGGTCTTGAAGATTAATAAAACTAAAAGCTAGTCTTTTGAAAGGACTAACAAAATAGAAAAAACAAACAAAAACACCTCAGGCAAATCTAATCAAGGATAAAAAATAAGGTATCCAAATTAGAAACAAGAAAGAAGACGTAATTGTTGTTGTTAGGTGCCATCGAGTTGGTTCCAACTCATAGCGACCCTGTGTACCACAGAACGAAACCCTACCTGGTCCTGTGCCATCCTTACAATCGTTGTTATGCTTGAGTCCATTGTTGTAGCCACTGTGTCAATCCACCTTGTTGAGGGTCTTTCGATTTTCCACTGACCCTGTACTTTACCAAGAATGATGTCCTTCTCCGGGGACTGATCCCTCCTGACAACACATCCAAAGTATGTAAGGCACAGTCTCACCATCCTTGCTTCTAAGGAGCATTCTGGTCGTACTTCTTCTAAGACAGATTTGTTTGTTCTTTTGGCAGTCCATGGTATATTCAATATTCTTTGCTAATACCACAATTCAAAGGCATCAATTCTTCTTTGGTCTTCTTACTCATTGTCCAGCTTTAACATGCATATGATTCAATTGAAAATATCATGGCTTGGGTCAGGCTCACCTTAGTCTTCAAGGTGACATCTTTAGTTTTCAACACTTTAAAGAGGTCCTTTGCAGCAGATTTGCCCAATGCAATGCGTCTTTTGATTTCTTGACTGCTGCTTCCATGGATGTTGATTGTGGAGCCAAGTAAAATGAAATCCTTGACAACTTCAATCTTTTCTCCCTTTACCATGAATGTGGCTTATTGGTCCAGTTGTGAGGATCTTTGTTTGCTTTATTTGAGATGTAATCCATACTGAAGGCTGTGGTCTTTGACCTTCATCAGTAAGTGCTTCAAGTCCTCTTCACTTTCAGCAAGCAAGGTTGTGTCACCTGCATATCGCAGGTTGTTACTAAGTCTTCCTCCAATCCTGACACCCTGTTCTTCTTCATATAGTCAGCTTCTCAGATTATTTGCTCAGCAGACAGATTAAATAGGTATGGTGAAAGGATACAAGCCTGACACGCAAGTTTCCTGACTTTAAACCACTCTGCCTCTTGATCTACGTATAGGTTCCTCATGAGCACAATTAAGTGCTCTGGAATTCCCATTCTCCACAATGTTATCTATAATTTGTTATGATCCACGCAGTTGATTGCCTTTCCGTAGTCAGTAAAACACCTGTCTGTTAATCTCTGCTTTCAGCCAGGATCCATCCAACATCAGCGATGACATCCCTGGTTCCACGTTCTCTTCTGAATCCAGAATGAATTTCTGGCAGCTCCAGCTGCTTTTGAATGACCCTCAGCAAAATTTTGCTTGCTTGTGATATTAATGATCTTATTCAATAATTTCCACATTTGGTTGGATCAACTTTCTTGGGAATAGGCATACATATGGATCTCTTCCATCGGTTCCTGATCATATTCTATCTCTTGAAATGGTTGAATGTCAGCTAATTCTTTTTGGTATAATGACTATGTATTCCTTCCATCTTCTTTTGATGCTTCCTGTGTCGTTTAGTATTTTCCCCATAGAATCCTTCACTATTGCAACTTGAGGCTTGAATTTTTTCTTCAGTTCTTTCTGCTTGAGAAACACCAAGCGTGTTCTTTCCTTTTGGTTTTCTATCTCCAGCTCTTTGCACATGTCATTATAATACATAAATATAAAAGACATAATTACATATATGGATTTGTAAACTAGGCAAAACAGATAATTTTCTAGGAAAACACAGATTACCAAAATTAACTCAAGAAGAAACAGTCAAACAGGAAAAAAAAAGGTAAAGGATATAAAAAGACAATTCACAAAAGGAAAAATACAAATGACTAATAAACATGAAAAGATGCTTAACCTACCTAGTATCTAAGAAACATAAAATAAAGAAATATGATATTTTTAAAACCATCATATGGACTAATATTTTTTAAAAAGATGAAATATTAGCAAAAAACATAGGAAATAAGCACTTTCAGATGCTGTTGTGTCATCTCTCGAGAGGCAGCTAGAGTGGGGATCCTAAAGGAGGATGTTTCACATCTTACTCTATATTTCTATATTTGAATTTTTATAAGAATGGGTTTTTTATATTATATCTGAAATTTTAAAATGGAATATTTAAGTCTTTAGCATAAGGATTAATACCGTAATTGTTTTGTATATTTAAATTGGAGAGTAAAATAATTTGAAATGAGGGCATAAAGTAGCTTATGGGTCTGAAACATAATTGGCATGAAAAGAGGAAATAGAGAAAAAAGCAGCAAAGTATAGTCTGGATATGCGCAGGGGAAAACCACACGTGCAAAACCTAGCTCTGTGAGGGCAGAGCCTCTGTCCTGTTCACTGCTGCACCATCAGCACCTTGCAGAGTGTCTAGCACAGAGCAAGCACTTCATAAATGTTTGTTGAACGAATGAAAGAAACACAGGGCCAAAATCAATAAATAATGGAAAACATTAGAAGGTGCTATCTGATCAGTAAGAGGAATAACTTAGATACCTTCCAAAAGTATCTGTGAAAAAATCAATTTCCTTGTAGGCATTGTTCAACTGAGAATCTTGAATGATGATAAACTAGTGTGTTTACCTGTTTATAGCAACCTGAGGCTCGAGGTTCTCAAAGGTTGTATCTTCAATGGTTCTACTTTAGCATGTGTGCACACACACACACAAACACCAGTTGCCATTAGACAACTCCGTATGTGTCAGAGAACTGTGCTCCATAGGCTTATCAATGGCTGATTTTTTGGAAGTAGACTGCCAGGCCTTTCTCCTGAAGCAGCTCGGGATGGACTTGAACCATCAACCTTTTGGTTAGCAACTGAACCAGGGACTCTGGACTCTAGGAGTCCCACTGAATTAGGCTGGCCTCCACTGAGATCTTGGTCACTCGGTTGACCACAGCCCAGAGTACAGTCTGCCTGTGGCTAGAGAACACACAGAGGCTCACAGGAGTGTATCAAAAGGTACTCTGGAAATTTCAATTTCAAAAAAACGAATGAAACAATTTTGTTCATATATATGTCAATAAATTTGAAATGTAAAATTATTGCTCCCACTGAAACCCTGCTACGCTCTTAATATAATTGTTACGTGTGAAGCTTATAATTGTACTACAAACACTGGTCACTCTTCTTCAGCTAACCCCAGATGGTACAGTTAACACGCTCAAGTCCACCCAGATGCACCTTGGAAGAAAGGCCTGGTGATCTCTACCTGAAAAATCAGCCACTGAAGCCCTTTTGGCGCATAGCTCTACTTTGTCAACACGGGGTTCCCAGGAGTTGGAGTCAACTCAACAGCAACTGGTTTTAACCTCCAGTTGAATAGATGCAGTTCATTTTAGTTAGTTTGTTACTGTATTTTGAAAATATTTATGTGCTGATGTTTATATTTGTCAAAATTTACAGTTTTATTTTTTCCCGCTATTTTGTAGCATTTTAATTAGTTCAGAAACCTTGATACAGCAAAAGTGGTTCAACAACATATAAAAGTCATATTGAGAGTAATATAAATAAAATTATCATAGATTGAATTATGTCCCCCTAAAAATGTGTATATCAACTTGGTTAGGCCATGATTCCCAGTATTGTGTGGTTGTCCTCCATTTTGTGATTGCAGTTTTATGTTAAGAGGATTAGGGTAGGGTTGTAACACCATCCTTACTCAGGTCATCTCCCTGATCCAGTGTGGAGGCAGTGTCCCTGGAGAGTGGCCTGCACCACCCTTTATCTCTTAAGAGATAAAAGGGAAGCAAGTGGAGAGTTGGGTCCCTCATACCACCAAGAAAGGAGCACCAGGAGCAGAGTGGATCCTTTGGACATGGGGTCCCTGCACCTGAGAAGCTCTTTGGCCAGGGGGAGATTGAGGACGAGGACCTTTCTCCAGAGCCGACAAAGAGAGAACACCTTTCCCTGGAGCCAACACCCTGAATTTGGACTTGTGACCTACTAGACTGTGAGCACATAAATTTTTCTTTGTTAAAGCCATCCACTCGTGGTATCTCTGTCAGAGCAGCACTAGATGACTAAGGCAACAATCCTTTACAATGATAACTACTGAACAAGACTAAAATGCAGAATGTAGAGCTACATATTCTACGTGCCAAGTCAGGTGCCGGTGTAATAATCTCACACAAACAGCTAAAAAAGGAAAGTGCAAGTAGGTGGTAAAACGGTGAATAATCAAAGAATAGTCTCACCGGACCAATGATCCATTTGCTCCTAAGGTCTCAGTGCTGTTTGTGAAGCTTCTGAAACAGTCGCAGAAAACCACTTAAGCCTTCTGAGTCACTTTCAAACAAAGTTCAATCGCTTCTTTGGTAAACCATTCAAGTTCTTCCTTAAGGGCAAAATAATGTTTCTCAGTGCAAAACTGACAAATTTTATTACCAAAGGAAATGAAATTTATAGACGAAAACTATAGCAACATCATTCAAACTTGTACTTCCAATGCACAAAACAGGTAGAGAACATACACAGAGGAGACATTGTTTACGATAGTCCCAAAGGCAAGGATAAATGCTTTGGTCCCAGAGAAAACAGTACAAGATACCAGCAAAATTCCTCTCTTAAATAACACTTCTAAACTTCAACTAATAGCAACGGCGTGCAATATGGGAGAGGCATTACTAGCATATGTACAGGCCAGCAGATAAATCCAAATTACTGTTGACTGGAACCTCTGGGCAAGATACGAATCAACACCTTTCATGTCTGATGTTCACATGTGAGGGCCAATATGCAAAGTGGAAAAGGAGCCCAGGGATCTAAACTGATAGCGAACCTGTTACGTGTACAGCCAGGAAGAAAAGGAGTTGCTAGAAATAAACGACGTTGAACTTTAATGTCAATTCACACACAGTTGTTTTCCCAGAGAATCGGTGATGGTCTAAATAATCTGATTCTCATTCCGTACTGAAAAAGTATAAACATTTTGAATCAAACTGCAGTCACTGACCATCTGTCTTTTCAACATGCATTACGGACAGTGAGTACCAGAGCCTGCTTTCCACAAAGAACTGCATTGGCTGTCAAGGGAAAAGGCACTCAAGGGGATTTTTAAAATGAGGAATGATACAAAACTATTTCTTCCTGACACTGATAATGCTGACAAAGATCATTTCTATGATCTCAGGTGGCTTGCTTAAGTAATATATCTCAGTAATCAATACCATGATTTTTAATGCTAGGATATGTCAGTATGGCCAAACTGCAACATAGAAAGCTAAGTCCACATGAGTTTGACTTTCCCAGGAGTGGACAATTTTCTTGTCAAATTAAAGAAAGAGTAAGAAAGCCCAAAAGGACTGACAGAGAGAGGAGAGGGTTGCAGAGGCTTCAGCATAGATACAATGGGGTGGTACCAACAACCAAGGAAGCCCATGTGGACAGACGTACCTCCCAAAAGGCAGGGTAATGCAAAATACTTTACTGCCCTTTCTGGAAAAATACTGGCTAGAGAGCTACAATAAGTTCAGGTATACAGAAATAAAGTTACATTTTTGTACTATGAGTCTGTTAACTGTGAAATTCCAGACATGCTAGACTAAAAGTTTAAAAGGCCCTGTTCAAATACTTTGTTAGGCACAAGAGAGTTAAGAATGAACAGGACACAACCACTATCCTAATGGCATTCTTGGTCTAATTGAGAGACAGATATTGGAGGGAAAAACAATTAATTATAGGGACGTGATCACAGCAATCACAGGGCTATTGACTGGGCACTAGGGGAGAAAACAGAAAGAAGTGCTTAACTTCCAGAAAATATAAGAAGGCTTCGGAGAGCAGGTAAAAGCCTTCCAAAGGCAGAGAGAACAGCACGTACCAGAACATAGAGTCACGAAGAGCCATGGCAGGGTTTGGGACCTGTACGATATGTGTGAGGGCTGAACTCTGAGCTGTATGGGACAAGAGATGGAAAGCAAAGCAGGGGTCCGATCTCACATGGCTGTACTTGCATTGCTAAGGATTTTGGACTGCATAATCTCTAATCAGTGAGGACACATTTAAATACAGAAGATGGTCTGAACCACATTTCAGAATGGCTGCTCTGATGGCAGGGGAGAGGACGGAGAAAAGAAGCTGAAGGCAAGAAACTTGTGGGAAGACAATTTAAGAAGTCTAGATGAAAGACCAATTACTAGAAAAACACATTATGCTTGGTTTAGTAGAGGGTCAGCGAAAACAAAGAAAACCCTCAATATTAATCGACACAATAGCTACAACAATGGACTCAAACATATCAACCATCATAAACGTGGCGCAGGACCAGGCAACGTCTCATTCAGTTATACATAAGGTTGCTGTCTTAGTCACCTAGTGCTGCTATAACAGAAATACCACAAGTGGATGGTTTTTATCAAAGAGAAGTTTATTTTCTCACAGTAAAGTAGGCTAAAAGTCCAAATTCAGGGTATCAGCTCCAGGGGAACGGTTTCTCTCTCTGTCAGCTCTGGAGGAAGGTCTTTCTCATCAATCTTCCCCTGGACTAGGAGCTTCTCTGCGCAGGAACCCTGGGTCTAAAAAACGTGCTCTTCTCCTGGTGCTTCTTTCTTGGTGGTATGAGGTTCCCAATTCTGCTTGCTTCCATTTCCTTTTATCTCTTGAGAGATAAAAGGTGGTGCAGGCCATGCCCCAGGGAAACTGTCTCCACATTAGATCAGGGAGGTGACCTGAGTAAGGGTGGTGTTACAACCCCACCTTAATCCTCTTAACATAAAACTACGATCACAAAATGGAGGACAATACTGGGAATCATGGCCTAACCAAGCTGATACATACATTTTGGGGGGGACATAATTCAATCCATGACAGTCGCCATGAGTCAGAGTCGATTCAATGGCAACAACAAGAACAGATAAGAAATTATAAACTAAGAAAGCGACAAAGAAAATCGACAAGACTGAACCAATAAATCCCTAACGGAAATAATAGGATTTGATTGGTTACCAGTAGGGTTTTGAGGAGGAAGGAGTTTCCTGGTTTGGGTACAGTTCACTAAGATTGGGAAAACGGAAGGTTTGCCATGTGTATAAGGGTTCTCCAGAGAAACGGAACCCATAGGAGATAAACATATATAAATTTATTTTAAGCCTCTGGCTCATGCGATTGTGGGGGCTGACAGAGCTGAAATTGGTAGGGCAAGCCATCAGGCTGGAAACTCCGGCAGCAGTTCTATGTTATAGTTTTAAGGGAGAATCTCTTCTCCGAGAAACCTCAGTTTTTGCTCTTAAAGCCTTCAACCGATTGGATGAGGCCCACGCACATTATCAAGGACAATCTCTTTTATTTAAATTCAATTATTTATAAATGTTAATTGAATCTACAAAATACCTTCATAGCAACATCTAGACTAGTGTTTAACCAAATAATTCAGCATCACAGCTTAGCCAAGGTGGCACATAAAATTAACCATTACACCATGTGTGTTGATTAGTGTTAAAAAGCGAAGATGTCACTTTGAGGACTAAGGTACACCTGACCTAAGCTATGGTGTTTTCAATCACTTATATGTATGTGAAAGCTGGACAATGACTAAATAAGACTGCACAAGAATTGATGCCTTTGAATTATGGTGCTGGTGAAGAATATTGTATATAGCATGGTCTGGCAGAAGACGAACAAGTCTGTTTTGGAAGAAGTACAGCCAGAGTGCTCCTTAGAAGTGAGGTTGGTGAGACGTCATCTCACATACTTTGGACATGTTATGAGGACAGACCAGTCACTGGAGAAGGCCATCATGCTTGGTAAAGTAGAAGGTCAGCGAAAAAGAGGAAGACCCTCAACGAGATGGAGGGACACAGTGGCTTCAACAATGGGCTCATGCATAGAAACAATTGTGAGCATGGCACAGGACTGAACAGTGTTTCATTCTGTTGTACATAGGGTTGCTATGAGTCGGAGCTGACTAGCCAGCACCTCACACACACAGACACATACACACACTGATTATCTATTGCTGTTACCCACAAAATCTACTGCTCTTACCCACAAAATTTAGCAACTTAAAACAATAAACATTTATTATCTCACAGTTTCTATGGGTCAGGCATCTAGGAGAGGCTTAGCTGACTGGTTCCAGTTCAGGGTCTCTCATGAGGTTGCAGTCAAGATGTTGGCCAGGGCTGAATTCATGGAAGGCTTGACTGGGACTCAAGGATCCATTTCTGAGGAGTTCACATATGCCTAGCAAGTCAGTGCTGGTTGTTGGCAAGAAGTCTTGGTTCCTTGCCAAGTGAGCCTCTTCATAGAGTTGTTTGGATACCCTCCCAATATGGCAGTTGACTTTCCCCACCATAAGTAATCTAAAAGAGAGGGCCAAGAAGAAGCCATGATGTCTTTAATGACCTAGGCCTCGAAACCTCACATACCATCACTTCTGCCTTATTCTATTTCTTAGAAGTGAGTCACTACATCCAGCCCATGCTCAAGAAGAGACGAATTAAACTCCATCTCTTGAAAGGAAAAGTACCAAAGAATTTGTGGATATATTGTAAAATTATCATAACACGGAAGTATATAATGAGTTCAGTTCATGTGGAATTTGAAACTCCTGAGACACTCAATTGGAGATGTCCAGCAGGGAGATGGCCATACTATTAGATGGTTATTGATGACTTTAGCAAAAACAAAGTCCACAGAATGACAGGGTGAGAGGAAAGGCCACAGAAAATTAAGAAGGAAATGAAAGACAAAGGAAGTGGAGTCAGACTACTTTCGAAAGCTCAGCTGTGAAAGGAAGTCAACAGGCAGAGGTCAGAGCAGGGAATTTTGGTGGACTGTTTTTTTTTTTTAAGATAGGTAGCTTAGGAGTATGTTTATAGGTAGAAAAAAAAAAAGAGAGAAGAAATCAGTAGAACAGCAGAAGTCAAAAATATAAATGAGCAGGAGATAGTTGACACAGGTCATGGCAGAATCCCTTGCCTGCTGGGCTGGAGGAGGGATATCCCTTAACCTGAGACAGAAAAAAAGAAGAATGAATGTTAGGTAGTGTGGCTCTGTCTATAGGGGCACTGGATATGCAACAAACTGTGTGTGGGCAGAGATGCCACCCCACGTTAAGAAATACATCTCAAATCAGTTTAGTCATAACCTGAGCCTACCTTCTCTGTCTTTTCTTGGTAAAAAAAAAAAACAAAAAACTTTAATATACTTTATTTTTTAGAGCAGTTTTAGATTTTCAGAAAAATTGCCCAGGAAGTACAGAGTTCCCACTTACCACCCCCAACACACACCGCCCCCCGCAACAGTTTTCACTATTATTAACATCTTGAATTTGTATGGCACATTTGTTACAATTGATGAATGAATATTGATATATCATTAACTAAAGTCCATAGTTTACACAGGGTTCTTTCTCTGTAGTACAGGGCTCCATGGCAACTAATAGCGTTCTATCCACCATTACAGTATCATGCGGAATAGTTTCACTGTCCTTAAAACGCCTTGTGCTTCACTTATTTATCCCTCCACTGCCTTCCCCGAGCCCTGTGCAACCACTGATCTTTTAACTGTCTCTATAATTTTGCCTTTTCAAGAATATCATATAGTTGGAATCACATAGTATACAGCTTTTTCAGACTGGCTTCTTTCATGTAGCAATATGCATTTAAGGTCTTTTTTTTTTTTTTGTACTTTAGATGAAGGTTTACAGAACAAACTAGTTTCTCATTAAACAGCACACATTGTTTTACCATATTGGATAACAAACCCCTGACATGTCAACATTCTTTTCAACATTGGGGTCCCTATTACCAGCTTTCCTGTTCCCCCCTGCCTTCCAGTCCTTGTCCTTGGGCTGGTGTGCCCCACTAGTTTCATTTTGTTTTATGGGCCTGGCCAATCTTTGGCTAAAGGGTGAACCTCAGGAGCGACTTCGTTACTGAGCTGAAAGGGTCTGGGGGCCATACTCTGAGGGTTTCTCCACTCTCTTTCAGGCCAGCAAGTCTGGTCTTTCTTTTTGAGTTAGAATTTTGTTCCACATTTTTCTCCAGCTCTATCCGGGACCCTCTGTTGGGATTCTTGTCAGAGCAGTCAGTAGTGTTAGCTGGGCACCATCTAGTTGTACTGGACTCAGCCTGGTAGAGATTGTGGTAGATATGGTCCATTAGTCCTTTAGACTAATCTTTCCCTCGTATCTCCAGTTTTCTTCATTCTTCTTTGCTCCTGAAGGGGTGAGGCTCACCAAAGTAGAATGTAGAACATTTTCTTTGTAAACTACGTTATGCCAGTTGAGCTAGATGTTCCCCAAGGCCATGGTCCTCACAGCCCTCAGCTCAGCAATTCGGTCCCTCAGGGAGTTTGGATGTGTCTATTGAGCTTCCATGACCTTGCCTTGGACAAAATGTGCTGGCTTCCCCAGTATTGTGTACTGTCTTACCCTTCACCAAAGTTATCGATTATCTATTGTCTATTTAGTGTTTTTCCATCCCCACCCTTCCCCTCCCTTGTAGCCATCAAAGATTATTTCTTTTTGTATGTAAACCTTCCATGAGTTTTTACAGTAATGGTCTCATACAATACTTGTCCTTTTGTGATTGGCTTATTTCACTTAGCATGTCCTCCAGATTCATCCATGTTGTGAGATGCTTCACAGAATCATCATTGTTCTTTAGCATTGCATAACGCTGCATTGTGTATGTGTACCACAGTTTATCCATTCATCTGTTGATGGGCATCTAGGTCGTTCCCATATTTTTGCTATTTTGAACAATGCTGCAATGAACACGAGTGTGAATATGTCTATTCACGTGATGACCCTTATTTCTCTAGTATATAGTCCTAGGAGTGGGGTTGCTGGACCATATGGTATTTCTATTTCTAGCTTTCTAAGGACACGCTATATTGTTTTCCAAAATGGATGTATCATTTGGCATTTCCACCAGCAGTGCACGAGTTCCAGTCTCCCTGCAGCCTCTCCAACATTTGTTATTTCCTGTTTTTTTTTTTTTCATTTGTGCCAGTAATGCCGGGGTGAGATGGTTTTGATTACCATTTCTCTAACGGCTAGCGATCGCAAGCATTTCCTCATGTGTCTGTTGGCTGCTTGAATGTCTTCTTTGGTGAAGTGACTGTTCATTTCCTTTGCCCATTTTTTAATTGGATTTTTTTTTTTTTATTATTAACTTTTATTAAGCTTCCAGTGAACGTTTACAAATCCAATCAGTCTGTCACGTGTAAGTTTACATACATCTCACTCCCTACTCCCACTTGCTCTCCCCCTCTTGAGTCAGCCCTTTCAGTCTCTCCTTTCGTGACAGTTTTGCAGGCTTCTCTCTCTCTCTATCCTCCCATCCCCCCTCCAGACAAGAGTTGCCAACACAATCTCAAGTGTCCACCTGATATAATTAGCTCACTCTTCATCAGCGTCTCTCTCCCACCCGCTGACCAGTCCCTTTCAAGCCTGATGAGTTGTCTTCGGGGATGGTTCCTGTCCTGTGCCAACAGAAGTTCTGGGGACCATGGCCGCCGGGATTCCTCTAGTCTCAGTCAGCCCATTAAGTTTGGTCTTTTTATGAGAATTTGGGGTCTGTATCCCACTGATCTCCTGCTCCCTCAGGGGTCCTCTGTTGTGCTCCCTGTCAGGGCAGTCATCGATTGTGGCCGGGCACCAACTAGTTCTTCTGGTCTCAGGATGATGTAGGTCTCTGGTTCATGTGGCCCTTTCTGTCTCTTGGGCTCTTAGTTGTCGTGTGACCTTGGTGTTCTTCATTTTCCTTTGCTCCAGGTGGGTTGAGACCAATTGATGCATCTTAGATGACCGCTTGTTAGCATTTAAGACCCCAGACGCCACATTTCTAAGTGGGATGCAGAATGATTTCATAATAGAATTATTTTGCCAATTGACTTAGAAGTCCCCGCAAACCATGTTCGCCAGACCCCCGCCCTTGCTCCGCTGACCTTTGAAGCCTTCATTTTATCCCGGAAACTTCTTTGCTTTTGGTCCAGTCCAATTGAGCTGACCTTCCATGTATTGAGTGTTGTCTTTCCCTTCACCTAAAGCATTTCTTATCTACTGATTAATCAATAAAAAATCCTCTCCCATCCTCCCTCCCTCCCCCCCTCGTAACCACAAAAGTATGTGTTCTTCTCAGGTTCACTATTACTCAAGATCTTATAATAGTGGTCTTATACAATATTTGTCCTTTTGCCTCTGACTAATTTCGCTCAGCATAATGCCTTCCAGGTTCCTCCATGTTATGAAATGTTTCACAGATTCGTCACTGTTCTTTATCGATGTGTAGTATTCCATTGTGTGAATATACCACAATTTATTTACCCATTCATCCGTTGATGGACACCTTGGTTGCTTCCAACTTTTTGCTATTGTAAACAGAGCTGCAATAAACATGGGTGTGCATATATCTGTTTGTATGAAGGCTCTTGTATCTCTAGGGTATATTCCCAGGAGTGGGATTTCTGGGTTGTATGGTAGTTCTATTTCTAATTGTTTAAGATAACGCCAGATAGATTTCTAAAGTGGTTGTACCATTTTACATGCCCACCAGCAGTGTATGAGAGTTCCAATCTCTCCGCAGCCTCTCCAACATTTATTATTTTGTATTTTTTGGATTAATGCCAGCCTTGCTGGTGTGAGATGGAATCTCATCCTAGTTTTAATTTGCATTTCTCTAGTGGCTAATGATCGTGAGCATTTTCTCATGTATCTGTTGGCTGCCTGAATATCGTCTTTAGTGAAATGTGTGTTCATATCCTTTGCCCACTTTTTGATTGGGTTGTTTGTCTTTTTGTGGTTGAGTTTTGACAGAATCATGTAGATTTTAGAGATCAGGCGCTGGTCGGAGATGTCATAGCTGAAAATTCTTTCCCAATCTGTAGGTGGTCTTTTTACTCTTTTGGAGAAGTCTTTAGATGAGCATAGGTGTTTGATTTTTAGGAGCTCCCAGTTATCGGGTTTCTCTTCATCATTTTTGGTAATGTTTTGTATTCTGTTTATGCCTTGTATTAGGGCTCCTAGGGTTGTCCCAATTTTTTCTTCCATGATCTTTATCGTTTTAGTCTTTATGTTTAGGTCTTTGATCCACTTGGAGTTAGTTTTTGTGCATGGTGTAAGGTATGGGTCCTGTTTCATTTTTTGAAAATGAATATCCAGTTATGCCAGCACCATTTGTTAAAAAGGCTTTCTTTTCCCCAATTAATTGACACTGGTCCTTTGTCAAATATCAGCTGCTCATACGTGGATGGGTCTATGTCTGGGTTCTCAATTCTGTTCCATTGGTCTATGTGCCTGTTGTTGTACCAGTACCAGGCTGTTTTGACTACTGTGGCTGTATAATAGCTTCTGAAATCAGGTAAAGTGAGGCCTCCCACCTTTTTCTTCTTTTTCAGTAGTGCTTTGCTTATCCGGGGCTTCTTTCCCTTCCATATGAAATTGGTAATTTGTTTCTCTATCCCCTTAAAATATGACATTGGAATTTGGATCGGAAGTGCATTAAATGTATAGATGGCTTTTGGTAGAATAGACATTTTTACTATGTTAAGTCTTCCTATCCATGAGCAAGGTATGTTTTTCCACTTAAGTATGTCCTTTTGAATTTCTTGTAGTAGAACTTTGTAGTGTTCTTTGTATAGGTCTTTCACATCCTTGGTAAGATTTATTCCTAAGTATCTTATCTTCTTGGGGGCTACTGTGAATGGTATTGATTTGGTTATTTCCTCTTCGGTGTTCTTTTTGTTGATGTAGAGGAATCCAACTGATTTTTGTATGTTTATTTTATAACCTGAGATTCTGGCAAACTCTTCTATTAGTTTCAGTAGTTTTCTGGAGGATTCCTTAGGGTTTTCTGTGTATATAATCATGTCATCTGCAAATAGTGATAACTTTACTTCCTCCTTGCCAATCCGGAGACCTTTTATTTCTTTGTCTAGCCTAATTGCCCTGGCTAGGACTTCCAGCACGATGTTGAATAAGAGCGGTGATAAAGGGCATCCTTGTCTGGTTCCCGTTCTCAAGGGAAATGCTTTCAGGTTCTCTCCATTTACAGTGATATTGGCTGTTGGCTTTGCATAGATGCCCTTTATTAAGTTGAGGAATTTTCCTTCAATTCGTATTTTGGTGAGAGTTTTTATCATAAATGGGTGTTGGACTTTGTCAAATGCCTTTTCTGCATCAATTGATAAGATCATGTGGTTTTTGTCTTTTCTTTTATTTATGTGATGGATTACATTAATGGTTTTTCTGATATGAAACCAGCCTTGCATACCTGGTATAAATCCCACTTGATCAGGGTGAATTATTTTTTTGATGTGTTGTTGGATTTTATTGGCTAGAATTTTGTTGAGGATTTTCGCATCTATGTTCATGAGGGATATAGGTCTATAATTTTCTTTTTTTGTAATGTCTTTACCTGGTTTTGGTATCAGGGAGATGGTGGCTTCATAGAATGAGTTGGGTAGTATTCCGTCATTTTCTATGCTTTGGAATACCTTCAGAAATAGTGGTGTTAACTCTTCTCTGAAAGTTTGGTAGAACTCTGCAGTGAAGCCGTCCGGGCCAGGGTTTTTTTTTGTGGGGAGTTTTTTGATTACCGTTTCAATCTCTTTTTTTGTTATGGGTCTATTTAGTTGTTCTACTTCTGAATGTGTTAGTTTAGGTAGGTAATGTTTTCCCAGGAATTCATCCATTTCTTCTAGGTTTTCAAATTTGTTAGAGTACAATTTTTCATAATAATCTGAAATGATTCTTTTAATTTCATTTGGTTCTGTTGTGATGTGGTCCTTCTCGTTTCTTATTCGGGTTATTTGTTTCCTTTCCTGTATTTCTTTAGTCAGTCTAGCCAATGGTTTCTCAATTTTGTTAATTTTTTCAAAGAACCAGCTTTTGGCTTTGTTAATTCTTTCAATTGTTTTTCTGTTCTCTAATTCATTTAGTTCGGCTCTAATTTTTATTATTTGTTTTCTTCTGGTGCCTGATGGATTCTTTTGTTGCTCAGTTTCTATTTGTTCAAGTTGTAGGGACAGTTCTCTGATTTTGTCTCTTTCTTCTTTTTGTATGTGTGCATTTATTGATATAAATTGCCCTCTGAGCACTACTTTTGCTGTGTCCCAGAGGTTTTGATAGGAAGTATTTTCATTCTCGTCGCTTTCTAAGAATTTCCTTATTCCCTCCTTGATGTCTTCTATAACCCAGTCTTTTTTCAGGAGGTTACTGTTCATTTTCCAAGTATTTGACTTCTTTTCCCTAGTTTTTCTGTTATTGATCTCTAGTTTTATTGCCTTGTGGTCTGAGAAGATGCTTTGTAATATTTCGATGTTTTGGACTCTGCAAAGGTTTGTTTTATGACCTAATATGTGGTCTATTCTAGAGAATGTTCCATGTGTGCTAGAAAAAAAAGTATATTTTGCAGCAGTTGGGTGGAGAGTTCTGCATAACTCAATGAGGTCAAGTTGGTTGATTGTTGTAATTAGATCTTCCGTGTCTCTATTGAGCTTCTTACTGGATGTCCTGTCCTTCTCCGAAAGTGGTGTGTTGAAGTCTCCTACTATAATTGTGGAGGTATCTATCTCACTTTTCAATTCTGTTAAAATTTGATTTATGTATCTTGCAGCCCTGTCATTGGGTGCATAAATATTTAATATGGTTATGTCTTCCTGATCAATTGTCCCTTTTATCATTATATAGTGTCCTTCTTTATCCTTTGTGGTGGATTTAAGTCTAAAGTCTATTTTGTCAGAAATTAATATTGCTACTCCTCTTCTTTTTTGCTTATTGTTTGCTTGATATATTTTTTTCCATCCTTTGAGTTTTAGTTTGTTTGTGTCTCTAAGTCTAAGGTGTGTCTCTTGTAGGCAGCATATAGATGGATCGTGTTTCTTTATCCAGTCTGTGACTCTCTGTCTCTTTATTGGTGCATTTAGTCCATTTACATTCAGCGTAATTATAGATAAATAAGTTTTTAGTGCTGTCATTTTGATGCCTTTTTATGTGTGTTGTTGACAATTTCATTTTTCCACATGCTTTTTTGTGCTGAGGCGTTTTTCTTAGTAAATTGTGAGATCCTCATTTTCATAGTGTTTGACTTTATGTTAGTTGAGTCGTTACGTTTTTCTTGGCTATTATCTTGAGTTATAGAGTTGTTATACCTTTTTGTGGTTACCTTATTATTTACCCCTATTTTTCTAAGTAAAAACCTAACTTGTATTGTTCTATATCGCCTTGTAGCACTCTCCATATGGCAGTTCAATGCCTCCTGTATTTAGTCCCTCTTTTTGATTATTGTGATCTTTTACCTATTGACTTCCATGATTCCCTGTTATGTGTATTTTTTTTTTAATTAATCTTAATTTGTTTGTTTTTGTGATTTCCCTATTTGAGTTGCGTTGATATCAGGACGTTCTGTTTTGTGACCTTGTATTGTGCTGATATCTGATATTATTGGTTCTCTGACCGAACAATATCCTTTAGTATTTCTTGTAGCTTTGGTTTGGTTTTTGCAAATTCTCTAAACTTGTGTTTATCTGTAAATATCTTAATTTCGCCTTCATATTTCAGAGAGAGTTTTGCTGGATATATGATCCTTGGCTGGCAGTTTTTCTCCTTCAGTGTTCTGTATATGTCGTCCCATTCCCTTCTTGCCTGCATGGTTTCTGCTGAGTAGTCTGAACTTATTCTTATTGATTCTCCCTTGAAGGAAACCTTTCTTTTCTCCCTGGCTGCTTTTAAAATTTTCTGTTTATCTTTGGTTTGGGCGAGTTTGATGATAATATGTCTTGGAGTTTTTCTTTTTGGATCAGTCTTAAATGGGGTTCGATGAGCATCTTGGATAGATATCCTTTCGTCTTTCATGATGTCAGGGAAGTTTTCTGTCAGGAGTTCTTCAACTATTTTCTCTGTGTTTTCTGTCCCCCCTCCCTGTTCTGGGACTCCAATCACCCGCAGGTTATCCTTCTTGATAGAGTCCCACATGATTCTTAGGGTTTCTTCATTTTTTTTAATTCTTTTATCTGATTTTTTTTCAGCTATGTTGGTGTTGATTCCCTGGTCCTCCAGATGTCCCAGTCTGCATTCTAATTGCTCGAGTCTCCTTCTCTGACTTCCTATTGTGTTGTCTAATTCTGTAATTTTATTGTTAATCTTTTGGATTTCTACATGCTGTCTCTCTATGGATTCTTGCAACTTATTAATTTTTCCACTATGTTCTTGAATAATCTTTTTGAGTTCTTCCACAGTTTTATTAGTGTGTTCCTTGGCTTTTTCTGCAGTTTGCCTTATTTCATTTGTGATGTCTTGAAGCATTCTCGAAATTAGTTTTTTATGTTCTGTATCTGATAATTCCAGGATTGTACCTTCATTTGGGAAAGATTTTGATTCTTTTGTTTGGGGGCTTGGAGAAGCTGTCATGGTCTGCTTCTTTAAGTGGTTTGATATGGATTGTTGTCTCCGAGCCATCACTGGGAAACTAGTTTGTCCAGAAAATCCGCTGCGTCCAGTCCAAATCCCGGCGGGACGGTTCCCTGGCTGGGACGCTGCTCTCCCCGTTCCAAGACCAGTCACTGCCTCCCGGGGACTTCTCCTACCGGCTGCGTCCCACGCCGCCCGCGGAACCGGCTGGTCCCCCTCCCGGGGTTAGTTCAGCGGGGTGGAGCAGCTCTCTGTGCTTGTGCCGTACCTGACTGGTACGCTGGCTCCAGGCTCTGAAAACAATCGCTGCTTCCCCGTATTAGTTCGTTCTCCGTCTCTAAATCTGTGTTTGTTGTTCAGGGTTCGTAGATTGTTATGTATGTGATCGATTCACTTGTTTTTCCGTGTCTTTGTTGTAAGAGGGATCCGAGGTAGCGTCTGCCTAGTCCGCCATCTTGGCTCCGCCCCTCGGATTGTTTTTTTGTTGTTGTTGTAGAGGTGTTGCATTTTCTTGTAGATTTTAGAGATTAGACCTTTGTCTGATTTGTAATAGTCAAAAATTTTTCCCCAGTGTGTAGGTTCTCTTTTTACTCTCTTGGTGAAGTCTTTTAATAAGCATAAGTGTTTAATTTTTAGAAGATCCCAGTTATCTAGCTTATCTTCTGCAGTTTGTGTGTTGTTGGTTTTGGTTTGTATTTTGTTAGTGCCATGTATAAGGGCCTCTGGCGTTGATCCTATCTTTTCTTACATGAGCTTCATACTTTTTGTCTTTATATTTAGGTCTTTGATCCATTTTGAGTTAATTTTTGTATATGGTGTCAGGTCTGGGTCCTGTTTCATTTTTTTTGCAGATGGACATCCAGTTTTGCCAGCATCATTTGTTAAAAAGACTGCCTTTTCCCCATTTGATGGACTTCGGGCCCTTGTCAACGATCAGGTGACCATAGGTGATGGATTTACAGCTGGGTTCTCAATTCTTTTCCACTGGTCAATATTTTTGTTGTTGTACCAGTATTAGGCTGTTTTGACTACTGTTGCTGTATAGTAGGTTCTGAGGTCAGGTAGCTTGCGTTCTCCTATTTTCTTCTTCTTCTTCTTCAATAGTGCTTTACTTATCCGGGGCTTCTTCCCTTTCCATATAAAGTTAATGATAACTTTTCCCATCTTTTTAAAGAAATGTTGTTGGTATTTGGATAGGGATTGCATTGTATTTGTAAATCACTTTGGATAGAATTGTCATTTTCACAATGTTGAGTCTACCTATCCATGAGTATGGTATTTTTTTCCATTTATGTAAATCTCTTTCAGTTTCTTGCAGTAGTGTTTTGTAGTTTTCTTTGCATAAAAAAAAAATTTTTTTTTTTTTCTTTGTATAGGTCCTTTATATTCCTGGTTAGATTTATTCCTAAGTATTTTGTTTTTTTAGGGGCTATTATAAATGGTATTGTTTTCGTGATTTCCTTTTCATCATTCTCTTTATTGGTGTATAGGAATCCAATTGATTTTTGTATGTTTACCTTATATATTGATATTCTGCTGAATCTATTAGTCACAGCAGTTTTCTTGTGGACTCTTCTGAGTTTCCTATGTATAGTATCATACCCAAAACCCAGTGCCATCTCACAGCGATCCTATAGGACAAAGTAGAACAGCCCCATAGGGTTTCCAAGGAGCGCCTGGTAGATTTGAACTGCAAACCCTTTGGTTAGCAGCCGTAGCGCTTAACCACTACGCCACCAGGTTTACCATTGTAGATGATAGTATCATATCATCTACAGATAGACACAGTTTAACTTCATCATTACCAATTTGGATGCTCTTTATTTGTTTCTTCCCTTATTGCTCTAGCTAGAACTTCCAGCACAGTGTTGAATAGGAGTGGCGATAAAGGGCATCCTTGTCTTGTTGCTGTTCTCAAGGGAATGTTTTCAGCCTCTCTCCCATAAGAATGATGTTGGCCATTGGTTTTGCATAGATGTTCTTTATTATGTTAAGAAATTTCTCTTCTATTATACCTATTTTATTGAGAGCTTTTTAAATCAGGAATGGGTGGTAGACTTTGCCAAATGCCTTTTCTGGGTAGACTGAGATGATCATGTGATTCTTTTCTTTCCTTTTATTTATGTGGTGGACTATGTTAATTGATTTTCTAATGTCGAACCATCCTTGCATACCTGATATGAATCCTACTGAGTCATGGTGTATTATTTTTTTGATACGATGCTGAGTGCCATTGAGAATTTTTGCATCTATATTCATGAGAGATATTGGTCTGTAATTTTCTTTTTTTTGTAGTGCCTTTGCCTGGTTTTGGTATCAGCATTATGCTGGCTTCATAGAATGAATTTGAAAGTATGGCTTCCTTTTCTATGTTCTGAAATAGTTTAAGTAGTACTGGTGTAAGCTCTTCTCTGAGTGTTTGTTAGAATTCTCCAGTGAAGCCATCTGGACCAGGGCTTTTTTTTTTTTTTTTACCTTTTCAGTCT
The DNA here is from genome assembly GCF_030014295.1 of Loxodonta africana. Lineage (NCBI taxonomy): Eukaryota > Metazoa > Chordata > Mammalia > Proboscidea > Elephantidae > Loxodonta > Loxodonta africana. The sequence continues at coordinate 82,701,291 of NC_087359.1, forward strand.
CTTCTCTTGTTATGGGTCTGTTCAGATTTTCAACATCATTTTGTGTTAGTTTGTGTAGGTAGTGTGTTTCTAGAAATTTGTCCACTTCTTCTAGGTTTTCAGATTTTTTGGAATATAGTTTTTCATAATACTCGTTTCAGTTGGGTCTGTTGTAATGCCCCCCATTTCATTTCTTATTTGGGTTATTTGCATCATCTCGTGTTCTTCTTTTGTCAATTTGGCCAGTGTTTTGTCAATTTTGTTGATCCTTTCAAAGAACCAAGTTTTGGTTTTTTTGATTCTTTCTATTGTTTTTCAATTCTCTATTTCACTTATTTCTGCTCTGATCTTTATTATTCCCTTTCTTCTGGTGGCTGTGGGCTTCTTTTGCTGTTCTCTTTCTATTTGTTCAAGTTGTGTAGTTAATGTTTTGATTTTGTCTGTTCTTTTTTGATGTGTGCATGTATTGCTATAAACTGACATCTGAGAACTGCCTTTGCTGTGTCCTAAAGGTTTTGGTATGATGTGTTTTCATTCTTGTTTGAGTCTAGGAATTTTTTTATTCCATCTCTGATTTCTTTTATTACCCAGTGGTTTTAAAGCAGGGTGTTACTCAGTTTCCATGTAATTGATTTTTTTCCCCTTGCTCTTCCTGTTGTTAATATCTACTTGGATGGAGTTGTGGTCAGAGAAGATACTTTGTATTATCTCAATGTTTTAGATTTTGTTGAGGGCTGCTCTGTGGCCTAAGATGTGGTCTATTATGGAGAATGTTCCATGTGCATTGGAAAAGAATGTGTACTTTGCAGCTGTTGGGTGGAGTGTTGTATACATGTCTACGAGGTCAAGTTGGCTGATTGTGCCCTTTAGTTCTTCTGTATCTTTGTTGAGTTTCTTTCTAAGGAAACTCTAAATAAATGCCATCTATACAAAACGAATGGCTCATATCATTCTTAATGGAGAGAGGCTGAAAACATGCCCCATGAATACAGGAACAAGACAAGGATGCTCTTTATCACAACTCCTATTTAACATTGTGCTGAAAGTCCTAGCTAGAGCAACAAGGCAACAAAAAGAAACAAAGAGCATCCAAATTGGTAATGAAGAAATTAAACTGTCCCTATTTGTGGATGATACGATACTATACATGAAGAACTCAAAAGACCCCACAAGAAAATTACTGGAACTAATAGAAAGATTCAGCAGAGTGGCAATATACAAGATAAACATACAAAAATCAGCTGAATTCCTATACACCAATAAAGAGAACTATGAAAAGGAAATAAAAAAAACAACACCATTTATAACAGCACCTTAAAAAATGCTTAAAATACACTTAGGAATAAATCTAACCAGGCATGTAAAAGACCTATACAAAGAAAACTATAAAACACTGCTGCAAGAAACCAAATGAGAGCTACATAAACAGAAAAATATACCATGCTGATGGATAGGTAGACTCAACATTATGAAAATGTCAATTCCATCCAAAGCAAGCTACAAATACAATCCAATCTGCATCCAAACACCAAAAACATTTTTTAAGGAGATGGAAAAACTAATCGTTAACTTTATAAGAAAAGGAAAGAGGCCCTGTAAAAGTAAAGCACTATTGAAGAAGAACAAAGTAGGAGGACTTATACTACCTGACAGAATCTACTACACAGCTATGGAAATCAAAACGGCCTGGTACTGGTACAACAACAGACACACTGACCAACTGAAGAGAACTGAGAACCCAGATATAAATCCATGCACCTATGGTCATCTGACTTCCCCCACGTGTCTGTCAGCTTGTCGTACTGTGGGAGGTCACGTGTTGCTGTGATGCTGGAAGCTATGCCACTGGTATTCATATAGCAGCAGAGTCACCCATGGAGGACAGGTTTCAGCTGAGCTTCCAGACTAAGACAGAATAGGAAAAAGGACCTGGCAGTCTACTTCTGAAAAGTGTTAGCCAGCGAAAATCTTACAAATAGCAGTGGAATATTGTCTGATACAGTGTTGGAAGATGAGCCCCCCAGGTTGGAAGGCACTCAAAAGATGACTGGGACCTTAATTTGCTGATGTGGCACAACTCAAAATAAGAAGAAACAGCTGCAAACATCCATTAATAATCGGTACCTGGAATGTACGAAGTATCAATCTAGGAAAATTGGAAATGGTCAAAAATGAAATGGAACACAGAAACATCAATATCCTAGGCATTAGTGAGCTGAAATGGACTGGTATTGGCCATTTTGAACCAGACAATCATATATTCTACTATGTTGGGAATGACAACCTGAAGAGGAATGGTGTTTGTTGCATTCATCGTAAAAAAGAACATTTCAAGATCTATCCTAAAGTACAATGCTGTCACTGATAGGCTAATACGCATACGCCTACAAGGAAGACCAGTTAATACGACTATTATTCAAGTTTACGCACCAACCACTAGGGCCAAAGATGAAGATATAGAAGACTTTTATCAGCTACTGCAGTCTGAAATTGATCAAACATGCAATCGAGATGCATTGATAACTGCTGGTGATTGGAATGCAAAAACTGGAATCAAAGAAGAAGGATCAGTAGTTGGAAAATATGGCCTTGGTGATAGAAACAATGCCGGAGATCAAATGACAGAATTTTGCAAGGTCAACAACTTCTTCATTGCAAAAACTCCCTTTCACCAACATAAACGGCTTTTTTTTTTTTTTTTTATACCCATGGACCTCGCCAGATGGAACACACAGAAATCAAATTGACTACATCTGTGGAAAGAGACGATGGAAAAGCTCAATATCATCAGTCAGAACAAGGCCAGGGGCCAACTGTGGAACAGACCATCAATTGCTCATACACAAGTTCAAGCTGAAACTGAAGAAAATCAGAGCAAGTCCACGGGAGCCAAAATATGACCTTGAGTATATCCCACCTGAATTTAGAGACCATCTCAAGAATAGATTTGATGCATTGAACACTAGTGACCGAAGACCAGACGAGTTGTGGAATGACATCAAGGGCATCATATAAGAAGAAAGCAAGAGGTCACTGAAAAGACAGGAAAGAAAGAAAAGACCAAGATGGATGTCAGAGGAGACTGTGAAACTTGCTCTCGAATGTCGAGCAGTTAAAGCAAAAGGAAGAATCAATGAAGTAAAAGAACTGAATATTTCAAAGGGCAGCTCGAGAAGACAACATAAAGTATTATACTGACATGTGCAAAGGGCTGGAGATAGAAAACCAAAAGGGAAGAACACGCTTGGCGTTTCTCAAGCTGAAAGAACTGAAGAAAAAATTCAAGCCTCGAGTTGCAATAGTGAAGGATTCCATGGGGAAAATAGTAAACAACAGAGGAAGCATCAAAAGAAGATGAAAGGAATACAGAGTCATTATACCAAAAAGAATTAGTCAATGTTTAGCCATTTCAAGAGGTAGCATATGATCAGGAACCAATAGTACTGAAGGAAGAAGCCCAAGCTGCTCGGAAGGCATTGGCTTAAAACAAGGCTCCAGGAATTGATGGAATATCAATTGAGATGTGTCAACAAACAGATGCAGCGCTGGAGGTGCTCACTCGTCTATGCCAAGAAATATGGAAGACAGCTTCCTGGCCAACTGACTGGAAGAGATCTATATTTATGCCTATTCCCAAGAACGGTGATCCAACCGAATGTGGAAATTGTAGAACAATATCATTAATATCACATGCAAGCAAAATTTTGCTGAAGATCATTCAAAAACGGCTGCAGCAGTATACCAACAGCGAACTGCCAGAAATTCAGGCCGGTTTCAGAAGATGACATGGAAGCAGGGATATCATTGCTTATGTCAGTTGGATCCTGGCTAAAAGCAGAGAATACCAGAAGGAAGTTTACCTGTGTTTTACTGACTATGAAAAGCCATTCGACTGTGTGGATCATAACAAATTATGGATAACAGTGCAAAGAATGAGAATTCCAGAGCACTTAATTGTGCTGGTGAAGAGCCTTTACATAGATCAAGAGGCAGCTGTTCAGACAGAACAAGGGGATACTGATTGGCTTAAAGTCCTGAAAGGTGTGCATCAGGGTTGTATTCTTTCACCATACCTATTCAATCTGTATACTGAGCAAATAATGCAAGAAGCTAGACTATATGAAGAAGAACGGAGCATCAGGATTGGATGAAGACTCATTAACAACCTGCATTATGCAGATGACACAACCTTGCTTGCTGAAAGTGAAAAGGACTTGAAGCACTTACTAATGAAGATCAAAGATCACAGCCTTCAGTATGGATTGCCCCTCAACATAAAGAAAACAAAAATCCTCACAACTGGACCAATGAGCAACATCATGATAAACGGAGAGAAGACTGAAGTTGTCAAGGATTTCATTTTACTTGAATCCACAGTCAACAGCCATGGAAGCAGCAGTCCAGAAATCAAGACGCATTGCATAGGGCAAATCTGCACCAAAGGACCTCTTTGAAGTGTTGAAAAGCAAAGGTGTCACCTTGAAAACTAAGGTGCTCCTGACCCAAGTCATGGTATTTTCAATAGCACCATATGCATGTGAAAGCTACACAATGAATAAGGAAGACTGAAGAAGAATTGGTGCCTTTAAATTGTGGTGTTGGGGAAGAATATTGAATATATCATGGACTGCCAAAATAAGGAACAAATCTGTCTTGGAAGAAGTGCAACCAGAATGCTCCTTAGAAGCAAGGATGGCGAGACTGTGTCTTAAATAGTTTGGACATGTTGTCAGGAGGGATCAGTCCCTGGAGAAGGACATCATGCTTGGCAAAGTACAGCGTCAGTGGAAAAGAGGAAGACCCTTAACAAGGTGGATTGACACAGTGGCTGCAACAATGAGCTCAAGCATAACAACGATTGTAAGGATGGCTCAGGACTGGACAGTGTTTTGTTCTGTTGTGCATAGGGTCGCTATGAGTCAGAACCAACTTGATGGCACCTAAGAACAACAACAACTCAGTCACCTGATCTTTGACAAAGGCCCAAACTCCATTAAATAGAGAAAAAACAGTCTTTCTAACAAATGGTGCTGTCAAAATTGGATGTCCATCTGTAAAAAAATGAAGCAGGACCCTATACTTCACACCATACACAAAAACTACTACAAAATGGGTCAAAGACCTAAGTATAAAACCAAATACTAAAAAGATCATGGAAGAAAAAAATAGGGTCATCACTGAGGCCCTAAAGCATGGCATAAATAGGATACAAACCATAACTAACAATACACAAACACTAGAAGGTAAGCTAGACAACAGGAATCTTCTAAAAATTCAACACTTATGCTATAGGGTCACTATGAGTCAGAATCAACTAGATAGCATCGGATTTTTTTTTTTTTTGGTATGCTCATCAAAAGACTTCAGCAAGGATGCCCAGACTTCATCTCATGTACTTTGGACACGTAATCAAGAGGATGAGTCCCTGGAGAAGGACATCATGCTTGACAGAGAGTTGACAAAAAAGAGGAAGGCCCTCAATGAGATGAACTGACACAATGCCTGCAACAATGGGCTCAAACATAGCAATGATTGTGAGGATGATGCAGGACCAGGCAGTATTTCGTTCTGTTGTTTACAGGGTCACTATGAGTTGAAATCTACTCAGGCACCTAACAACAACAACAGACTGGGAAAAAATTTTTGGCTATGACATATCTGTCAAAGGTCTAATCTCTAAAATCAATAAAAAATCCAACACCTGTACATCAAAGAGACCAATAATCAAATTAAAAAATGATTAAAGGATATACAGACACTTCACCAAAGACGACACTCAGGTGGCTAAAAGACACATGAGGAAATTCTCACAATCAGTAGCCATTAGAGATATGCAAATCAAAAGTACAATGAGATACCATTTCACTTCAACATTACTGGCACGAATCAAAAAAAAACCAGAAAATAAATGTTGGAGAGGCTGCAGGGAGACTGGAACTTACGCACTGCTGGTGGGAATGCAAAATGGTACAACCACTTTGTAAAATGACACAGTGCTTCTTTAAAAAGCTAGACATAGAAATACCATATGATCCAGCAATCGCACGCCTAGGAACAGATTCTAGAGAAACAAGGACCTGACATCCTTCTCAGTCACTCGCGAGGTCCACCCTTCAGCCGAAGATTAGACAGGTCCATAAAACAAACAATAATACACATAGCTCAAACATGTATTTGAGACAAAATGGGCACACTAGACAAGGCGAAAGGACAAGAAAGGAGGAGGGCACAGGAAAGCTGGACAAATGGAAAGGGGGAACCCAAGGTCAAGAAAGGGAGAGTGTTCACACATCTTGGGGTTGGCAACCAATGTCACAAAACAATATGTATATTAATTGTTTATTCAGAAACTAATTTGCTCTGTAAACCTTCAACTAAAGCACAATAAAAATTAAAAAAAGAGAAGAAAAATTGCTTTTTAAAAGTCCTCTATTTTTTCCATTATCCTTACTTCCATAGGAGTGATTTCTATTTCTTAAAGCTGTTCTTGTAGTTGGGTCACCTTCTCTTGCTTTCTTGTATGCCTTACTTTTTTTTGCTGAACCTGAGGCATTTGAATACTTTGTTGAGGTAGTTCTGGTTTGAGATTCTTCTCTTTCCCCCCAATTTTTCTTGTGTGTGTGTGTGTGTGTATATATATATATATTTTTTCCCCCCCCATCCCTCCACATTGTGCCAGAGTGTGCTCTAGCTTTAGGGCTCTTTCAGCATTTACTCAGTGCTTTTTTTACCTGGGGAAGGAGGGTCTCCTTTGTGTGCTTTTGAGGGAATCAGCTGATCTGGGCATGTCTGCAGCCTTTGCTTTTCCTTAATTGATATGAGTGTGATTTCAACGCTTCCTAGGTATATTCTAAGTGTATCCTAAAATATTTTGAGGAGGTACATATGCTTTGTTTTGGAGGTAGTTTTTTAGTCCTTTTTTGTTTTTTTTCCTTCCTTTTTACTCGGAAGGTTTTAAGTGTCTGAATGCAGACTGATTACAGCTATCCAGCTTAATGGTTTCTTTTGTTTGGTATGTCTTGGAATCAGTGTGGGCTGCCTCTATTTTTTTCTCTCTCCACCCTGCCTGGGTTGGGGGTGGGGTGGAACCAGTTTTTCCATTTGAGTCCTAGGATATCTGTTCCTCTGGCTGCTCTTTGACCATATTGAGACTCTGAGACAGTAGATCTTCAGCTACAGCAAAATTTTATTGCTCACCATCATTTTTTTTCATGGGATGCCTCTGTTCACTGGACCCAACCCACAGCCATTGGCTCCAGCTTCACTGCAATGGGGCTTGAGTGGTGGGTTTCCCAGGCAAGAAAAAAAAAAGCTTCTTACCAAGTCAGTTGCTTCTTTTCTCCAATTCACTGATTGTCACTTTAATGTTGGGTTGGTTTCCAAGGTTCTCTCTCCTCATTAGTGCTAACTGGTTAGTTTTTTTTTTTTTTTTTCTAAAGTTGCTGTGGGGTATTTAGAGGCACTTAACGCTCACATTTACCATATGCCTGCAAAAGACCTTTTCATAGCTTTAAAAAGCAAACGTCACTTTGGTGACTAAGGTGTACCTGACACAAGCTATGGTCTTTTCAGTCCCCTCATATGCATGTAAAAGCTGAACAATGAAAAAGCAAGACAGAGGAAGAATTGATGTAGCTGAACTGTGGTATTAGTGAAGAATACTGAATATATCATGAACTTCCAGAAGAACAAACAAATCATTCTTACAAGAAATACAATCAGAATGCTCCTTAAAGGCAAGGATAGCAAGACTTCAGCTCACTTACTTCTGACATGTCATCAGGAAAGACAAATTGCTAGAAAAGGACATCATGGTTGACAAGGTGGAAGGTCAGTTAAAGCAAGGGAGACCCTGGATGAAATGTATTCACACAGTGGCTGAAACAGGACTCAAACATACCAAAGATCATGAAAATGGCACAGGACCAGCCAAGCTTTCATTCTATTATATGGAAGGTCGCTATGAGTCAGAGCCAATCTGAATGTAACTAACAACGACAACCAGTATGTACACTCCAAAGATTTCTGTCCATTTTCTTTACTTGCATACACCAAGCACCTAGAACAGCATGTGGTTCACAGTACTGGATGCAATGAATGAAAAAGTTAGACGGTGCACTGAACCCAGTTAAACCAGGAACTAAACCTAAACAGAATTAAGTCTAAATAATCTATGTTAACCATGGCTACAAAAGTGAATATAATTTTAAGAAGTCTAGATAGAAAAGCTAACGATGTAAAAATAATACCAATTTAATGATAACAAAAATTCCCAAAGGTGCCACAAAAATCGGAGATTAGGGGTAGAAGGAGTGAGAAGTAATATTAGTGTGCTAATTGTCAGACCAGGGTTTGCGGTCACCAAAGAAATACACACTCACCTTTCAGTTGTGCACGCACTAACATTTTACTAGCATAGAGAAAAGACAGAGTGAGATCAGCTTCACTAGAGGGCACTGGTCTCCAATGGCCAGCAGGATCTCCCCCCACACCACCCTTTTATGACCAGTGCAGCAGGGCAGATATCCTAGGTATACTTTTCTCATGCCGTAGACTGGAAAGACCCCATTCCGTTCCTACCAGGAATAGATACAGAAGTGGGGTTGGCCAGGCACCATAAGGAACCTGGATATGTACAAGAGACAGAAAATGTTACTATGTGCCTAGAACAAGGGAAAGACTTTCCTGATAAGAAGACACTGGGAGAGAGTTGGAGAACCAATTCCTAGTCTTCTGATCACAGATGTTCCTGGTCCAAGGCCTTTACTTGGGCAGCCTGGATAGGAGGGGTACAGAGGGTGTGTGGAAGACCATCTCCCAACAACCCACCCCCTGATTCCCACTGGGACACAAGAAAACAAAGAAGCAATGCAGTCATATGTCTTGGTATGCCCAACTTCCATTTCAGGCATTGAGCTGCACGTCCATGGTTCGGTGCACAATGCTAACGGATGTTATATTTATGCGCCATTTGCTTAATATCTTTAGACGGATTTAAGGAGCGTCACCACTAGGACTACTCCTAGTAGGGTGATAAGGCTTGCTTGGAGGAGAGATTGAAACCAGCTACCCCATCATTACTCAGTCCAGGCCAAACGAATAGATCAAAGAGCTGTGTCTTTCTTTCCCTTACGGAGGATTTGAACTGCATTCTTTGTATCACTGATGCTATTCATTATATGTCCTGATTCACTGATATAAAAGCAGTACTTTTCTCCCAACATGGCACCTGCACCCCCAAGTTGTGCCATCAGGATGTCCAGCACTCTGGTTTTGGAGGGCAATAGCCATTGTACTATCTTGTGTTGAAGTGATTCCAACGAGTCAATTGTATAATTGAATCCCTTCTCAATAGTAGTAACCCGTTGCCGTCACGTAGATTCTGATGCGTAGCGACACGAAAGTAGTAGACAGGTAATGTACTGCTTTTTCTAATTCACGTACCCCAATTTCAGGGATCAGGATACACACTGCCTGATAGAAAGTACCTGGTGCATTGCAAGAGGAGGCTGTGATGTACAAAAGAGCCCAGGTTAGAATTTGGGAGGGTAATATGCTCTCCTCTCTGGTGATACTGGGGACCACATACCATAGACCACATTGTCCCCACCAATGCAGAGGAAAGACCTTATACAGATAATTTCTACATACACTAAAAATTCCCATATTTCTTAATGCCAAGGTTAAGATAGCCCTCTTGACCTACAACTAACTGACAAGTGGGCATCTCCCCAAATGTCTCTAGTTATCTGAGCATCAGCACAGCACCACGCCCCATGGTATTTAATGAAGTCCATTCCAATTACATTGTATGAACAGTATATGTTTCAGAATAAGTAGTTTTTCTTAGGTTGGGTTCTCTAAGAATTGGGCAATCATATGGTCTGCTGTACTAGAAATGATGAAGTGAAGAAAGAGGGCATCAAAACCATTGTCCAAAAGAACATTTTAAGACCTAACATGAATTACAGCAATGTCAGTGATAGGATATATCCATATGCCTACAGGCAACATCACTAATGCCAAAATCGAAGAAATTGAAGATTTTTATCAACTTGTACAGTCTGAAATTAACCAAACATGCAATCAAGATACCTTGATAATTACTGGTGATTGGAATGCAAAAGCAGGAAATAAAGAAGGATCGGGAGCTGGAAAATGTGGCCTCGGTGATAGGAAGCACACCAGAGAACACAAAATAGAATGTTGTAAGACCAACAATTTCTTCACTGCACATACCTTTTTTCAACAACATAAATGGTTACTGTACACGTGGACCTTGCCAGGTGGAATACACAGGAACAAATTAAGTACATTTGTGGAAAGAGACGATGAACAAGGTGAGGGTCCACTGCAGAGCAGACCATCAATTGCACATATGCAAGTTCAAGTTGAAGCTGAAAAAACTAAAACAAGTTCACAAGAACCAAAGTACAACCCTCAGTATATGCCACCTGAATGTAGAGACCATATACCAAGAATAGATTTGATGCTCTGAACACTAATGACTAAAGACCAGATGAGTTATGGGAAAACATCAAGGATATCATACACAAGGAAAACAAAAGGTCATTAAAAAGACTGCAAAGAAAGGAAAGACCAAAACAGATGTCAGAAGAGACTCAGAGACTTGCTCTTAAATGCAGAGTAGCTAAAGTGAATGGAAGAAATGATGAAGTAAAAGAACTTAACAGAAGATTTCAAAGAGTGGCTTGAGAAGACAAAGTATCATGACGAAATATGCAAAGACCTGGAGTTAGAAAACGAAAAGGGAAGAACGCACTCAGCATTTCTCAAGCTGAAAGAACTGAGGAAAAAAATCAAGCCTTGAGCTGCAAAACTGAAGGATTTTATGGCGAAAATATTAAACAATGCAAGAAGCATCAAAAGAAGATGGAAGGAATACACAGTAGTCACTGTACAAAAAAGAACTGGTCGACGTTCACCCATTTCAGGAGGTATCATATAATCAGGAACCAACGATATTGAAGGAAGAGATCCAAGACGCACTGAAGGCGCTGGCAAAAAACAAGGCTCCAGGAACTGATGAAATATCAATTGAGATGTTTCAACAATCAGATGCAGTGCTGGAAGCGCTCACTTGTCTATGCCAAGAAATTCGGAGACAGCTACCTGGCCAACCGACTGGAAGAGCTCTATATTCATGCCCATCCCAAAGAAAGGTGATCCAAGGGAATGAAAACATTATTAAACAGTATCATTAGTATCACACACAAGTAAAATTTTGCTGAAGAGAATTCAAAAATGGTTGTAGCAGTACATTGGTAGGGAACTTGCAGAAATTCAAGCCAGATTCAGAAGACATGGAACAAGGGATATAATTGCTGATGTCAGAGGGATCTTCGCTGAAAGCAGAGAATACCAGATGGATGTTTGTTGTTGTTGCTCCTGTTATTAGGTGCCGTTGAGTCAGTTCCCACCCATAGAGACCCTAAGCACCACAGAATGAAACCCTGCCCAATCCTGCACCATCCTCACAATTGCTGTTATGTTTGAGCCCATCGTTGGAGACATAGTGTCAACCAATCTCATCGAGGGTCTTCCTCTTTTTTGCTAACCCTCTACTTTACCAAGCACGATGTTATTATCCAGGGGCTGATCCCTCCTGATAGCATGTCCAAAGTATATGAGACACAGTCTTTTTTAAAATTATTTTTTATTTTTATTGTGCTTTAAGTGAAAGTTTACAAATCAAGTCTCTCATACAAAAATTTATGTACACCTTGCTATATACTCCTAGTTGCTCTCCCCCTAATGAGACAGCACACTCCTTCTCTCCACCCTGTGCTCCCATGTCCATTCAGCCAGCTGTGTCCCCCTCTGCCTTCTCATCTCCACTCCAGACAGGAGCTGCCCACATAGTCTCATGTGTCTACTTGAACCAAGAAGCTCACTCCTCACCAGTATCATTTTCTATCTTATAGTCCAGTCCAATCCCTGTCTGAAGAGTTGGCTTTGGGAATGGTTCCAGTCTTTTGCTAACAGAAAGTCTGTGGACCATGACCTCCAGGGTCCTTCTAGTGAGATGAAGTCTTGACATCCTTGCTTCTGAGAAGCATTCTCATTGTACTTCCTCCAAGGCAGACTTGTTCCTTCTTTTGGAAGTCCATGGTATATTCAATATTCTTTGCCAATTCAAAGCCATCAATTCTTCATTTTTCCTTATTCATCATCCAGCCTTCCCATGCCTATAAGCAACTGAACATACCATGCCTTCGGTCAGGTACACCTTAATCTTCAAGGTGACATCTTTGCTTTTTAACACTTTAAAGAGGTCTTTTGTAGCAGATTTGCCCAAAGCAATGACTCATTTGATTTCTTGACTGCTGCTTCCATGGGTGTTGACGGTCAATCCAAGTAAAGTGAAATCCTTGACAACTCCAATCTTTTCTCTGTTTATCATGATGTTGCTTATTGGTCCAGCTGTGAGGATTTTTGTTTTCTTTATGCTGAGGTAGTCTTTGATCTTCATCAGTAAGTGCTTCAAGTCCTTTTCACTTTCAGCGAGCAAAGCTGTGTCACTTGTATAACACAGGTTGTTAATGAGTCTTCCTCCAGTCCTGATGCCACATTCTTCTTCATATAGTCCAGCTTCTTGGATTATTTGCTCAGTGTACAGACTGAGTAAGTATGATGAAACGATAAAAACCCTGACACACCTTTTCTGACTTTAAACAATGTGGTATCCCTTGTTTTGTTCAAATGACTGCCCCTTGATCTATGTACAGGTTCCTCATGAACACAAGTGTTTTGGAATTCTCCTTCTTTGCAATGTTCTCCATAATTATGATCCACACAGTCGAATGCCTTAGCATAATCAATAAACACAGGTAAACATCTTTCTGGTATTCTCTGCTTTCAGCCAGGATCCACCTGACATCAGAATTGATAGCCCTCATTCCATGTTCTCTTGTGAATCCAGTTTGAATTTCTGTAAGTTCCCTGTCAGCGTACTTTTGCAACCGTTTTAGAATTCTCTTCAGCAAAATTTTACTTGCATATGATATTGTTTAATAATGTTCTGATTCCCTTGGATCACCTTTCTTTGGAATGGGCATGAATATAGATCTCTTCCAGTCGGTTGGCCAGGTAGCTGTCTCCAAACTTCTTGGCAAGCGAGCACTTCCAGCACTGCATCTGTTTGTTGAAACATCTCAACTGGCATTGCATCATTTCCTGGAGCCTTGTTTTTCGCCAATGCTTTCAATGCAGCTTGGACCTCCTCCTTCAGTACCATCAGTTCCAGATTATATGCTACCTCCTGAAATGAGTGAATGTCAACCAATTCTTTTTCATAGAGTGACTCTGTATTCTTTCCATCTTCTTTTGATGCTTCCTGCATTGTTAAACATTTTCCCTATAGAATCCTTCAATATTGCAACTTGAGGCTCGAATATTTTCCTCAGATCTTCCAGCTTGAGAAATGCTAAGCGTGTTCTTCCCTTTTGATTTTCTACCTCCAGATCTTTGCACATCATTATAAAACTTTATTTTGTCTTCTCGAGCTGCCCCTTGAAACCTTCTGTTCAGCTCTTTTACTTCATCATTTCTTCCTTTCGCTATAGCTGCTCGACGTTCAAGAGCAAGTTTCAGAGTCTCTTCGGACATCCATTTTGTTCTTTTCTTTCTTTCCTGCCTTTTTAATGACCTCTTGCTTTCTTCATATATGATGTCCTTGATATCATTCCACAACTTGTCTGGTCTTTAGTCATTAGTGTTCAAAGTATCAAGTCTGTTCTTGAGATGGTCTCTAAATTCAGGTGGGATATACTCAAGGTCATACTTTGGCTCTTAGGGACTTGTTCTAATTTTTTTTTTCAGCTTCAACTTGAATTTGCATATGAGCAACTGATGGTCTGTGCCACAGTTGACCCCTGACCTTGTTCTGATTGATGATATCGAGCTTTTCCATCATCTCTTTCCACAGATGTAGTTGATATGATTCCTGTATATTCCACCTGGCGAGGTCCACATGTAATGGTGCCATTTACGTTGTTGAAAAAAGGTATTTGCAACCCTGCAAGGTACTGGCACCTACCTGGTGCCATAATTGTGCCTTTAGAAGGCGATTCCATCATTCTGTCAGGCCAGGTGCTTCAGGATGATAGGGAACATGGTAAGAACAGTGAATTCCATGAGCTTGGGACCACTGCTGCACTTCATTTGCTGTGAAGTGAGTACCTTGATCTGAGGTGATGCTGTGTGAGATACCATGACGGTGGATAAGGCATTCTGGAAGTCCACAGATAGCAGTTTTGGCAGAAGCACTGCATGCAGGGAAGGCAAATCTGTATCCAGAGTAAGTGTCTATTCCAGTAAGAACAAAATGCTGCCATTTCCATGATGAAAGTTGACAAATGTAATCAACCTGACACCAGGTTGCTGGCTGATCACCTTGAGGAATGATGCCATATTGAAGACTCAGTGTTGGTTTCTGCTGCTGGCAGATTGGGCACTCAGCAGTGGCTGTAGCCAAGTTAGCCTTGCTGCGTCCAAGTCTGTGTTGCTGAGCCCAGGCATAACCTTCATCCCTGCCGTCATGGCTACTTTGTTCGTAAGCCCACTGGCAATGACAAGAGTGGCTAGAGAAAGAGAATGACTGGTTTCCACAGAACACGTCATCCTATCCACTTGATTGTTAAAATCCTCCTCTGCCAAGGTCACCCTTTGGTGAGCATTCACATGAGACAAATATCTTCATGTCTTTGGCCCATTCAGAGAGGTCTATCCCCATACCTCTTCCCCATATCTCTTTGTCTCCAATTTCCAATCATGTTCCTTCCAAGTCCCTGACCATCCAGCCAAATCACTGGCCACAACCCATGAATCAGTATACAGTCGCACATCTGGCCATTTCTCCTTCCAAGCAACGTGAACAACTAGGTGCACTGCTTGAAATTCTGCTCATTGAAAGGATTTTCCTTCACCACTGTCCTTCAGGGGAGTCCTAAAAGGGGCTGTAGTGCTGCCCCTGCCTACTTTCAAGTGGTGCCTACACATCACACAGAACCAGCTGTAAACCAAGAACAAGTTTGCTCTTCCTTAGTCAACTGATCATGAGGAACTCTCCATGAGGCCACAGGTGAAGATTGGGAGAGGGCAGGTAATGTGACAGGAGTGGAGAACATGGACATTTGGGTCACTTCCTCACGCAACTTACTTCAGGTCCTCCTTGGGCCCAATATTGTATATACCACTTCCATTTAATGATGGAGTGCTGCTGTGCATGTTTGATTTTATGGCTCTGTGGGTCATAGAACACCCAGTTCATGACGGGAAGCTCAGGCTGCATGATGACTTTGTGGCCCAAGGTTAAGCATCAATCTCTACTAAGGCCCAGTAGAAAGCCAAAAGCTGTTCCTCAAAAGGAGAGTAGTTATTTGCAGAGTATGGCAGGACTTTGCTCCAAAATTCTAAGGTTCTGTGCTTTGATTCACCAACAGGGGCCTGCAAAAGGCTCCAAATAGCATCTCTATCTGCCACTGACACTCTACTGGATCAGCTGGATCATATGGCCCAAGTGGCGGAGCAGCTTCCATGGCAGCCTGAACCTATTACAGAGCCTTCTCTTGTTCTGGGCCTCACTCAAAACTAGCAGCTTTTCAAATCACTAGAGAAACAGGCCAGAATAGCACACCCATAAGGCATTGTGCCTCTTTTTTAGTTGAGGGAAGGGCCAGACTGAAAAACTTATATTTCTCTTTAAAAGGAATATCTTGACATCACCCACAACACTGGATCCTTAGATTTTCACTGAGGTGGAAGGCACCTGAATTTTTGTCAGAGTACCAGAACTGATTTGACGGCAATGGGTTTTTTAGCGTACAAATGCTTTAACAGTAACTCCAGAGTCACTGACACTTCTTCCTTACTTATTATGATAATCAGCATAATGTCATCCATGTAACAGACCAGTGTGACTTCTTGTAGATGGGAAAGGAGACCGAGGTCCCTGCAGACTAAATTATGACACAGGCCCAGACAGTTGATATGCCTCTGAGGTAGGACACTGAAGGTTTACTGCTGGGCTTGCCAGCTGAAGACAAACTGCTTCTGGTGTTCCTTCGAAATTGGAATTGAGAAAAAGGCATTGGCCAGGTTAGTAGCTTCATGCCAGGTACCAGGAGATGTATTTATACGCTCAATCAATGAAACCACATCGGGAAAAGCAGCTGTGATTGGAGTCACCACCTGGTTAAGTTTACAATAATCCACTCTCATTGTCCAAGACGCATCTGCTTTTTGCATAGGCCAAAGAGGTGAGTTGAATGAGGATGTGGTGGGTGTCACCTCCCCTGGATTCTTCAAGTCCTTGATGGTGGCAGTAATCTCAGCAATCCCTCCAGGAATGAGGTACTGCTTTTGGTTTACTATTTTTCTAGTTCTAATAGCCTCCACTTGGCTTTTCCTACCACAGTCAGGGACCCAATGTGTGGGTTCTGCCACCTGCTGAGTATATCTATTCTGGAACTGGGGTAATCACTACAGGATGAGTTCAGGGGCCCGCTGGACCCACTGTGAGCTGAACCTGAGCGAAGACTCCATTAGTAACCTGACTTCCATGTACCCCCACTCTGACTGGTAGGCCACAGTGATGTTTTGTGTCTCCTGGAATTAGTGTCAGTTCAGAGCCAGTAATCCCTGAAAAGACTGATCATTTTCTTTTCCCCAATGAATAGTTACTCTCATAAAAGGCCGTAGATCCCTTTGGGGAAGAATGTTAGAAAGATTAACAGAATAAAACTTTGGCAGTGTAGTGGGGTCCTTCCTCAAGGAGGCCCGGCCTCCACTTCATTCAAGGGGTTGTAAGTCTGTAAACTCACTCATGTCTGGGAATTGATTGAGGGGCCGTAGCTCTCTATTCTGGTGATTCACATTAGAATGGCATTCACTGGACTATAATTCTTCTGCTCATACAGGTCAAGTAAATATTGAGCAGATTTCCAATCTATTTCACTCCTAGTGACAGTCCCTAGTGTCCTAGGGACACCAAGACTAAGTGGCCAACACCAGAAGTCTATACGAGTCCAACTATTCTGATCACTGCTTTCACTCTGCTGTCCTTTATGGTAACCATGCCCACCTTGTCTTTGTCAGTTGAGTGCCGCCACTTGGCCCCTACCACCATGGGATCCAATCAGCCCCATTGTAGTTAGATGTCTTAATTCAGTTAGGGCAGTTTCCACTGTCAAATCTGACTTACATAAAATAGCAATCATAGTAGTTCTCAAGGATGCTGGGGTTCCTTTCACAAATTTGTTTCTCACAGTTGTGGCAAAAGGTGTGTCCTCTGGGCACTCCATGTGTGGATCTGTGGGTCTAACCTGATAAATCCACTCTAACATGCCAATTCGCTTAAGCCTTTGGACACCTTCTTCTACAGTATACCAAGGCAGGTCTAGTACTCCAGCTTGATTTAGTGTAGGCCACCACGTAACCCATGCTTCAGTAAAACAACAAAATAAACTATTAGATTCTTTCCTGATCTCTCGAGCTGAAACACTGAATGAAGGATCTCTGCTTAGTGGGTCCATATCAATAAACTCAGGCTGATCCAACTTTATATTCCTTGCACCACTATCCCACATCCTTAATAGACACTCCCATGCATATACCCCAGGTTTGTTCGTACATATTAGAAAAGTCAAGCAGTTCCTTTAGAGTGTAGTGTACTTCATTTTGTGTCACACTTTGTGCTTCACCTTTTGGGGCTCACTGGGGCTTAAGTTTACTGATTGCTCTAGAAGCAAAAATGGGTGATGGGGATGTGTTCTGAGAACATTCAACAGTGTTTTGTAAGGCATCTCCCTGATCCCCAGGCAATGATTCAGATACCTCCCCAAGTGATTTGTCAGGCAAAGGCTCTTCAGACACAGTTAGATTAATCTCATCAGGCGAGGTGTGGAAAGGCTAATGGTTTTACTCAGGAGGGTGGTTTAGCAAAGATGGAGTAATCTCTTCAGATGGGAGTGAGAGGACTGGCTGGTTATGTTGGCAGGACAGGAGTGATTCAATGGAATTTAGGGGCTCAATGTCCCCAGCTTCCTGATTATTTGCCAAAATGTCCCCATTCCAAGTTTCAGGATCCCATTTCTTCCCAATTAATGCCCTCACTTTAACTTCAGACATCATTCGAGGTTGAAAATTCACTTGTAATTCAGCTTATGGTAAGACTCTAGGTTTGGTTTTTGGCAATATCAGCTATGTTACTACAAGAAATAAGGCTTCCTTTCAGGGTACAAGTGGCAACTTTGCCGTCATTTACACAGTGCTTAAGCTGTGACTCTGAAGCCCTGAGTTCATCTCTTTTTTTCATCAATTTTTCTACTGACAGTAGGACCAATCAACCAGCTTCCTTATACTTCTCATTCTGACAAAATTATAGGAAAGCATCAAGCATGTGATAACCCAGAGACTTGCCTCTCACCAGTACTTCATCTATTGTTGTGATTTTTTTCGGTATTTCTCTTGCCGCCTCTAGCCATGGATTAGCAGGGCCATTTTTACTACTGGAACCCGAGTCATCAATATCTTTAAGACTAAACAGACTTGAGAACTAATTTAGAAAACTCAACCTTACAATCAATTTTGTTTCTCTAGAATCACTCTCGGTTACCAAAAGTCTTAGGCTTTGTCAGCTAGAGAAGGAAAAACACTGAAATACTCTGTGTGTGAATGGAGATGATTATATCACAAAATGGAGGTAACTACATCATTACATAATTACCAAACCACTGAGAATCATGATCCAGCCAAGTTGACACACAACCTTAACCATCACGTGGTTCAAAAGGCTCTTTCTTTTGTAGGTGCAATTGAACAAAGTATCACCATTACCAGACCAGGTTAATGCGGACTTGGTGTCCATCCAAGCAACTGCATTAGTCTCTGGCCCAAGGGGAATGCTCATGGTGTTCCATACTTCAGTCGTACAACAAGTGCTGGTCTCTTCCATGCTCCAACAGTAGGAGTCAGTCACTGCACATTGGACCACCTGATCACATTCTGCAAGTTCACCCAGGTACCAAGTAACATTAAACTCAGGCTCAAAACTACTGTCCTCAGAGTCAAACCATATCATTTGATTACAATAGTTTTGGGGAACTTACCCCAAATTTGGCCATGCTATTCAAGTTTTCAACATAGAGAAATTCCTCTCCAAAGTAGGGGAGCTCCCCACAGGCAGTCCTTACACTTAAAAAGATGTTTCCCAGGATTGGTGGAGTCAACCATATTTGTTTATCAAATGATCTCCTTGGTACACCAGGTCATACAAACAGTTGGTCAGTGTGGGGCACTAAATAGATAAATTGGCTGGAATCATGCATGTGAAGAGGTGGCTCTTCATCTTAGTTCAAATGCTGACAGAGCCAGCAGTTGGTCTGATTAGCAGCTTTAGCAAACAGCTGTTTCATGGGGTTCCATTGATGAGGGGCATGTCCGTCACTGTGAGATAATCTGGAGAAAGAGAAAGAGAACATTAACAATCCCCCCTCCCCTTACCTCCCATAGGTAGAGATGCTCTTTCCCTATAACTTGAGGGTAGGGTTGCCTGGGGATGGCCATCCAGACTGTCTGTCCTAGTCCTACAGCAACAACGTCTACAGGAAACCAGTGCTCCTGTTGCTTAACTCAGACCTTTCAACCCCGATCATTCAATCTGGGAAGAGAAATGACATCCTAAACCAATTTAATATAGCCTATTATGTCACCCATCTGAATCAAGGGGTCGTGAGTCCCAGATATGACTACAGGAACCCTGGTCACAACGGGAGGAGCCCTGGTTCCTCAGTGTTCTGTCACTACCTTCCCCAGTTCTGTGGGATCCCTTGAAGTGTTTGTTTCATTGTATTCAGGAAACTTCTTAGCTATTGGATTAGTCCAGTTGTGCTGACTTCCCCTGTATTGTGTGTTGTCCTTCCCTTTACCTAAAATAATTCTTGTCCAGGATCTAATTAATGAATACCCCCTCCCTCCCTCCCCAACCTCGTAACCATTAAAGAAATGTTTTCTTCTGTGTTTAAACCTTTTCTCGAGTTCTTATAATAGTGGTCTAAAAATATGGAACACTTCACGAATTTGCATGTCATCCTTGCACAGGGGCCATGCTAATCTTCTCTGTATTGTTCCAATTTTAGCATATGGGCTGCCAAAGCAAGCACCAACATCGTTCTTAATGGAGAGAGGCTGAAACCACTTCCCAAGAGAACAAAAATGAGACAAGGATGCTCCTTGTCAATACTCCTATTTAATATTGTGCTGGAAGTCCTAGCTAGAGCAACAAGGTAAGAAAAAGAAATAAAGGGCGTGCAAATTGGGAAGGAAGAAGTAAAACTATATCTGTTCATGGATGATAAGATACCATGCATAGAGAATTCTAAAGATTCCACAAGAAAATGACTAAAACTACTAGAAAGATTCAGCAGAGTAGCAGGATACAAAATAAACATACAAAAATCAGTTGGATTTCTATACACCAACAAAGAGAACTGTGAAAAAGAAATCAGAAAAGCAATACTAGTTGTAACAGCCCCTAAAAAAATAAAATACTTAGGAGTAAATCTAACCAGGATACAAAAGACCTATACAAGAAAAACTACAAAACACTACTGCAAGAAACCTACATAAATGGAAAAACATACCATGCTCATGGATAGGTGGACTAAACATTGTCAAAATATCAATTCTACCCAGAAACCAAAAAAAGCAAACCCGCTACCACTGAGTAGATTCCAACTCATAGTGACCCTATATCAATCTACAAATACAATGCAATCCCTATCCAAATATCAACAGCATTCTTTAACAAGATGGAAAAACTAATCATTAACTTTGTACAGAAAGGGAAGAAAATATGTAAAGCATTAGTGAAGAAGAACGAAGTAGGAGGCCTCCCACTACCTGAACTCAGCACATACTATACAGCTATGGTAGTCAAAACAGCCTGGTACTGGTACGACCACAGACGCATTGACCAATGGAACAGAATTGAGAATCCAGGTGTAAATTCATCTACCTATGACCATCTGATCTTTGACAAAGGCCTAAAGTCCATTCCAGGTGTCTGTTAGTTTGTCATACTGTGGTGGCTTGTGTGTTCCTCCTGGTGAACAGGTTTCAGGAGAGCTTCCAGACTAAGACAGCGTGGCCTAACAATAATAACAAGAACAAAGTCCGTTAAGTGGGGAAAAGACAGCCTTTTTAAGAAATGGTGTTGGCCAAACTGGATGTCCATCTGTAAAAAAATGAAACACGACCCATAGCTCACACCATTGTTGTTGTTGTTGTTAGGTGCCATCGAGTTGGCTCCAACTCATAGCAACCCTATGCACAACAGAACAAAACACTGCCCGGTTCTGCGCCATCCTTACAATCCTTGTTATGCTTGAGCTCATTGTTGCAGCCACTGTGTCAATCCACCTCACTGAGGGTCTTCCTCTTTTCTGCTGATCCTGTACTTTGCCAAGCATGATGTCCTTCTCCAGGGACTGATCCCTCCTAACATGTCCAAAGTATGTAAGATTCAGTCTTGCCATCCTTGCTTCTAAGAAGCATTCTGGTTGTACTTCTTCTAAGACAGATTTGTTCATTCTTTTGGCAGTCCACGGTATACTCAATATTCTTCGCCAACACCACAATTCAAAGGCGTCAATTTTTCTTCGGTCTTCATTACTCACTGTTCAGCTTTCACATGCATATGATGCGACTGAACATACCATGGCTTGGGTCAGGTGCACCTTAGTTTTCAAGGTGACATCTTTGCTCTTCAACACTTTAAAGAGGTCCTTTGCAGCAGATTTACCCAGTGCAACGCATCTTTTGATTTCTTGA
The DNA here is from genome assembly GCF_030014295.1 of Loxodonta africana. Classification (NCBI taxonomy): domain Eukaryota; kingdom Metazoa; phylum Chordata; class Mammalia; order Proboscidea; family Elephantidae; genus Loxodonta; species Loxodonta africana. The sequence continues at coordinate 82,723,122 of NC_087359.1, forward strand.
CTGCTGCTTCCATGGCTGTTGATTGTGGATCCAAGTAAAATGAAATCCCCAACAACTTCAATCATTTCTCCGTTTATCATGATGTTGCTCACTGGTCCAGTTGTGAGGATTTTTGTTTTCTTTATGTTGAGGTGCAATCCATACTGAAGGGTGTGGTCTTTGATCTTCATTAGTAAGTGCCTCACACCATACACAAAACTAATTCAAAATGGATCAAAGACCTAAATTTAAAACCAAAAACTATAAAGATCACGGAAGAAGAAACAGAGTCAATGGTAAAACCAAACCTGTTGTCGTTGAGTTGATTCCACCTCATAGTGACCCTATAGGACAGAGAAGAACTGCCCCACAGGGTTTCCAAGGATTAGAAATACCCATGTTTTATTTAGTAGCCATTGCTCTTAATCACTACACCACCAGGGTTTCCAAAGTCAATGGTAGGGTCCCTAATATATGGCACAAACAGGATAAAAACCATAATTAACAATGTACAAACACCAGAAGATATGATAGATAACTAGGATGGTCTAAAAACTAAGGACTTATGCTCATCAAAGGAAATTTACGGTCCTGGACAAAGAGGGAGAAAAATGTAGCAGAAAATTCAAATTCACACACACAAAAAAAAGACCAGACTTGCTGGTCAAAAAGAAACTGGAGAAATCCCAAGAGTGTGGACCCCAGACACCCTTTTAACTCAGTACTGAAGTCATTCCTGAGGTTTATCCTTCAGCTAAAGATTAGACAGGTCTATAGGGCAAACAATAACATATGTGAAGAACATGCATTGTAGTTCAATCATGTATATGAGACTAAATGGTTACACCAGCCCAAAACCAAAGACGAGAAGTCAGGAAGGGACAGGAAAACTGGATGAATAGAAACAGGGAACTCGTGGTGGAGAAGGGGAGAGTGTTGGCACATAGTTCGGTTGACAACCAATGTCAAGAAGCAATTTGTGTATTGTTTAATGAGAAACTAATTTGCTCTGTAAACTTTCACCTAAAGTACAACTAAAAAAAATAAGAAAGACAAAAAAGAGATTTATTTCTCAAGTCGATAAATTAAAAAAGATGTTTTAAGCATATTTTTTAAGGGTATAAATGTAACTAATAGGGGGATTAAAGCAGTTGGCTGCTAACCAAAATGTTGGCAGTTCCAACTCACCAGCCACTCTGGGGGAGAAAGATGTGGTAGTCTGCTTCCATAAAGATTAACAGCCTTGGAAACCTTTTAGGTCCGCTATGACTCAGAATCGACTCAACAGCAGTGTGTTTGGTTTTGGTTGGTTTAATAGGGGAATTAAAAGTAGATAAGCATATACTCCAAATTATGACAGGAAGGAAGAGAAAAGTCAGACCATGTGGATAAGATATAAATCAGTTTATAGCTGAAGATAAACGAGTAGGTGTTGTTTTGCTTTACTCTCTCTTCTGACCTTCAACCCAAACAATAAAAACTAATGACACGGAAGAAAAGCATCAACTCAGACGAAGTAAGAAAACTGCCACAGTCTTAAACTACAAACTATGACACACACCTGCCCAATTCTGCCAGATCTGGACTGAGTTGGAGAAATATGCTGAAAGTATACATTTCCCAACTTAGGCATCCTGCAGGATACAGATGTTCCAGGAAGAAAAAGTCACCATTACAAAGGGCACCTCCAGTGCCCATTGATCGTTGCTGTTGTTAGGTGTCATTGATTTGGTTCCAAACTGCAGTACTATGTACTACAGAACGAAACACCATCTGGTCCTAAGTCATTCTCACAATCATTGTTATGCTTGAGCTCATCGTTGCAGTAACTGTGTCAATCCATCTCGTTGAGGGTCTTCCTTTTTTGTTGACCCTCTACTAAGCATGATGTCTTTCTCCAGGGACTGGTCCCTCCTGATAACATGTCCAAAGTATATGAGACAAAGTCTTGCCATACTTACTTCTAATGAGCATTCTGGTTGTACTTCTTCCAAGACAGATTTGTTCATTCTTCCTGCAGTGCATGGTATATTCAATATTATTTGCCAACACTTTTAATTCAAAGGCGTCACTTCTTCTTTCATCTTCCTCATTCATTGTCCAGCTTTTGCATGCATATGAGGCAAGTGAAAACACCATGGCTTGGGTCAGGTACAACTTAGTCCTTAAAGTGACATCTTTGCTTTTTAACACTTTAAAGAGGTCTTCTGCAGCAAATTTGCTCAATGCAAATCATTTGATTTCTTGACTGCTGCTTCCATGGGTGTTGACTGTGGATCCAAGTAAAATGAAATCCTTGACAACTTCAATCTGTTCTCCCTTTTATCATGATGTTGCTTATTGGTCCAGTTGTGAGGATTTATGTTTTCTTTAAAAAAAAAAAACCTTGGTGGCATACGGGTTAAGTGCTACGGCTGCTAACCAAAGGGTCAGCAGTTTGAATCCGCCAGGGGCTCCTTGGAAACCCTATGGGGCAGTTCTACTCTGTCCTATAGGGTCGCTAGGAGTCGGAATCGACTCAGTGGCACTGGGTTTGGTTTGGTTTGGTTATGTGAAGTGGTAATCCACACTGAAGTCTGTGGTCTTTGATCTTCAACAGTAAGTGCTTCAAGTCTTCACTTTTGGCAAGCAAAGTGGTGTCATCTGCATATACCAGGTTGTTAATGAGTCTTCCTCCAATCCTGATGCCCTGTTTTTTCTTCACATAGTCAAGCTTCTCGAATTATTTGCTCAGCATACAGATTGAATAAGTATGGTGAAAGGATACAATCCTGACTCACCTATATTGACTTTAAACCACGCAGTATCCCCTAGTTCTGTCTGAACAACTGTCTATGTACAGGTTCCTCACGAGCATCAGGTGTCCTGGAATTCCCATTCTTTGAAATGTTATCCATAATTTGTTATGATCCACACAGTCAAATGCCTTTGCAAAGACAATAAAACACAGGTAAACACCTGTCTCGTATTCTCTGCTTTCAGCCAGGATCCATCTGACATCAGCAATGATATCCCTGGTTCCACATCCTCTTCTGAATCTGTCTTCAATTTCTAGAAGTTCCACGTCTGATGTACTGCTGCAGCCACTTTTAAATGCCGTTTAGCAAGATTTTACTTGTGTGTGATATTAGTGATATTGTTTGATAATTTCTGGATTCCGTTGGATCTACTTTCTTTGGAATGAGTACAAATATGGATCTCTTCTAGCTGGTGGCCAGATAGCTAAATTTCTTGGCATAGACGAGTAAGCACTTCCAGTGCTGCATCTGTTTGTTGAAATATCTCAATTGGTATTCTGTCAATTCCTGCAGCCTTGTTTTTCACCAATGCCTTCAGAGCAGCTTGGACCTCTCCCTTCATTACCATTGGTTCTTGATCATATGCCACCTCCGGAAATGGCCGAACATCAGCCAATTCTTTTTGGTACAGTGACTCTGTTTGTTCTTCCCATCTTCTTTTGATGCTTCCTATTTCGTTTAATATTTTCCCCATAGAATCCTTCAATACTGCAACTCGAGGCTTGAATTTTTTCTTCAGTTCTTTCAGCTTGAGAAATGCAGACCATGTTCTTCCCTTTTGGTTTTCTATCTCTAGGTCTTTGCATATTTCATTATAATACTTTACAACCCCTTGAATGAAGAATAGGCCTGGTCCCTTTGAGGAAAGACCCCACTACACTGCCAAAAATTTATACCGTTAATCTTTCTCCCATTCTTCCCCAAAGCCATCTATAGACTTTTACGAAAGTAACTATTCATTGGGGAAAAGGAAATAATCAGACTTTTGGCTCTGAACTGACACTAATTCCAGGATACCCAAAACATCACTGTTGCCTCCCAGTCAGAGTGGGGTCATATGGAGGTCAGGTCACTAATGGAGTCTTAGTCTTACTCTTAGTGAGTTCAGCTCACGGTGGGTCCAGTGGGGCCCGAACTCATCCTGTAGTGATAACTCCAGTTTCAGAATGCATAATTAGAATGATAAACTCAGGAACTGACAGAACCCCCACACTGGATCCCTGACAAGTGGAGTAAGGGCTATTAAGTACAAAATGCCAAGTGGAAGCCATTAGAACTGCCCCCACCTAGGAAAACAGTAAACCAAAAGCAATACTGCATTCCTGGAGGGACTGCAGAGATTATTGCCACAATCAAGGACTTGAAGGATGCAGGGATGGTGATTCCCATCACATCCTAATTCAACTCGCCTATTTGGCCAATGCACATAACAAATGGATCTTGGAGAATGACAGTGGATTATCGTAAACAACCAGGTGGTGACTTCAATTGCAGCTGCTCTTCCAGATGTAGTTTCGTTGCTTGAGCAAATTAATACATCTCCTGATACCTGGCATGTAACTATTGATTTGCCTAAAGCCTTTTTCTCCATACCTGTTTTGAAGGACCACCAGAAGCAGCTTGTCTTCAGCTGGGAAGGCCAGGAAAACACCTTCAGTGTCCTACCTCAGAGGTATATCAACTCTCCAACCCTATGTCATAATTTAGTCCACATGGACCTCTTCATCCCACCAAGAAAGAAGTGCTGGGAGTGAAGTGCATCATTTGGACCCAGAGTACCTGTGCTGAGAAGCTCCTAGACCAGGGGAAGATTGATAAGGACATTACCCCAGAACTGACAGAGAGAGAAAGCCTTACCCAGGAGCTGGTGCCCTGAATTCAGACTTCTACCCTCCTAGACTGTGAGAATAAATTTCTGTTTTTTAAAGCCATTCACTTGTGGTATTTCTATTATACCAGCACTAGACAACCAAGAATATGGTGACTAAGAATTTAATAGTTACTGAGTTACCATAAAACAGGTAACTGCTGAAAATTAGGAGCCCTGATGGTCAAGTAATTAAGAGCTTGGCTGCTAACCAAAAGATTGGCAGTTCAAATCCACCAGCCACTCCTTGGAAACCCTGTGGGGCAGTTCTACTCTGTCCTGTAGGGTCACTATGAGTCAGGACTGACTCCATGACTATAGGTTTGGTTCGGTACACATTTGTAGCTGTGGGGAAGCCCAAAGTCTTTTTCCTTAAATCATGAGGTAATGGTTTTGTTACTGACTACCACTTTCTAGCTGGAAAAGACAAATTTACAATGCTGCAGCGTATCTTTTGGTTACAAAAAGGGCTGCTTTTGTAGTTTGTGTCAGGCTTTTTTTCCCCCAGTTAATTTTTTTAGGTAAGAAAAAAAAAACCTTAAAATCAAAGTAAGAGGTAAATAATCAATTTTTTTCTTTCACATATGTAGCCAAACATTTTTTTTACATATACAATTCAGTGACAACAATTACATTCATCATATCAGTCAACTGTCACTACTATCTGTTTTCAAATTTTCCATCACCCTTAACAGAAGCTAAATGTCCCCCAAGGAATGACTCTCCCTTTCCCCCCAGTAGCAATTAATAAGCTTTGGTCTCTAAACACTTGCCTATTCTAGATATTTCATGTAAGTGGGGTCATATAATATTTGTCCTTTTGTGTCTGACCTATTTCACTCAGAATTCTTATAGGAAATACAACCAGAATGCTCCTTAGAAGTGAGGATGGGGAGACTTCATCTTGCTTATGTTGAACATGTCATCAGGAAAGACCAATTGCTAGAGAAGGACATTATGCTTGGTAAAGTAGAAAGTCAGCGAAAATGAGGAAAACCCTTCATGAGATGGAGTCACACAACAGCTGCAACAATGGGCTCAAACATATCAAAGATCATGGAGATGGTGCAGGGCGAGGCAATGTTTTGTTTGTTTTGTTATACATAAGGTTGCCATGAGCAGGAGCTGCCTCGAAGCCAACTAATAACAATCACAACATTCTACTGTACATATGTTGTTTATCCATTCATCTGTTGATGGACATTTAGGTGTTTTCATCTTTTGTCTATTGCTTAGAAAATATACTTCTGGATTACTTATTACAATCATACAGTGAAAAATTCTTTTCTCCTATCTTACCCCCTTGCCACCCAGTTCCCCTTCCTGGAGGCAAAAAAAAAAAAAAAACGTTTCTTTCCCTTACGTATTGCTTTCTAAAGAAATATCCACAAACATGCAGTTACACAGATATTTTCCCTTTTTTTTACATGAATGTAAACCCATCTGCACCTCAATTTTTCACTTAACAAATCTTGAGACTATTTCATATCTAAAGAGCTTCCTAATTCTTTTTTTGATTGTTGTGAATTATTTCACCATATGATTACCATAATTTATATAATCTCCTAAAATAGGCATTTATGATGTTTCTAATACTTTGTTGTGAATATTGCAAAGAATACCTCGAACTACATCCCTTTTCACCTGTTTGTGTATGTCTACAGGATAAATTCCCGGGAGTGAGATTGTGTGTCAAAGGTTATGTGCATTTGTCATTTTGATAGATGTTGCCAAACTGCCCTCTTCAGAGGCTGCACCAGTTTAAATTTCCCCTGGGAATGTGTGAGAGTACGTATTTCCCCACATCCTCCCCAACGCAGAGTATCACTAAACTTTGTTATAGAAGCCAATCTGAGAAGTCAGAAACAGCATCTCATGTAGTTTTACTTGCATTTCACTTATTCAAATGAGGATGAACACCACTCACATGCTTATAATAGGAGCCATTCGTATTACTCTTCCTGTAAGCTAGTTATATCCTCCGCCCCCATTTCAGCCGTTAGCCATTTTCTGTGCTCGTAGAACTCTTTACATACTAGAGAGATTTGCCCTTAATATAAGTTCCAAATACTTTCCCAGTTTATCATTTGTCTTTTAACTTTCACAAAACTTTTTTTTTTACATAGACAAATTTTTCTCTTTTATGGCTTCTGGCTGTTTCCTTCTCCTCCTCCTCATTTCTAAATTTTATACTTTTTTTTCTTTCTTGGACAATTTTATTAACTCGCTTTTCCAGAAATCATAAATATTAGTAGTGACAGTGGACTTGCATGCCTTCCTCAGTCTAGTGGGAGCTATCTAGAGCTTTCTCATTCAGGATGTTGGCTTTTGAGTTCAGATAGGTATATTTATCATGTGAAGGAAATACACAATTGTTCCTATTTAACAACTTTTAGTCAAGAAAGATGTTGAATTTTATCAAATGACCATTAACATCAGGAAACCCTGGTGATGTAGTGGTCGAGAGCTATGGCTGCTAACCAAAAGGTCGGCAGTTCAAATCCACCAGGTGCTCCTTGGTAACTCCATGGGGCAGTTCTACCACAATTTAAAAAACAAAAAGCATTGGAACTTGTGTTTCTTAAAGGTTTGGTAGATTTTCCTTGTGAAACCTTCTAGGCTGTGTGCTTTTTTGAAGATTAACCCTTTATCCAGTTTCTCAACGAAGTTAGCTAATGATTTTTTCTTTTTTCCAAAGAATGATTTATTAGCTCTATTATCTTTCCTTTTTCTAATTCATTAAATTTGTGCTTTTAACTATATAAACTCCTTCCTCTGCATTCCTAAACTTTATTTTGTTAGTTACTTTCTAAGTTCTCAAGTTAGATGCTTCATTTATTTTCATTCTTTGGTTAATAAAAAAAAGCATTTAAGGCTTAGATTTTTCTTCTGTGCACTATTTTAGCTACATGAGAGTTATTTTAGGAACTTATTTGTGGTGAAGAAATATCTATCTGATGCTCGACAATTCCTTCAGTTTCACTTAGTTTCTTATTCTTCAACTATTACATAAATTTAATGTACATGGAATTACCCTATCTTTATAAATACATTTCTACCTATTTGCACAGACACTTAGAGAGCTGTCTGGAATAACATTTACTGACATCTGTTGATGGTTATTTCTGGTGATAGAATTTGAGGTGTTGGTTTCTTTTTTCTTGTTACTTTCCCGAGTTTCTTGAATTTTTTGGAGAATATATATCATTTTTACAGAAACAATAAAGTTTTTTTTAAAAAAGGAAACAAATGAAACAGGAAGAATACATTAAAAAAAGAAATTGAGAGTAAATATCCAACAACAGATGTAACTAAACATTTCCATTATAAAAATAATGTAAATGGAACAAATTCATTAGGGAGAAATGAGCTTCCTGAAATCCTAGGAAGTGAAGGTGGAGACTCGTCGGAACTAACTCTACTTTTGCCTCAGATCATCACAAGTGTCAGGGCAGTGGTGAGTCAGTGGGAGAAGTCTTCCCTTCCATGCAGGAGACCCAGGTTAGACTCTCGGCCAACGCACTTCACACGCAGCCACCACCTGTCTTGTGTGTTGCTGTGATGCTGAAGAGGTTTCAGCAGAGCTTCCAGATTAGAAAAACAGGCCTGGTGGTCTACTTTCAGAGATTGGCCAGTGAAAACCCCATGCATAAACAGGCCTGGTGGTCTCCTTTCAGAGATCAGCCAGTGAAAACCCCATGCCTCACAACAGTCCGATGCACAACTGTTGAATGAGTTGTGAGGATGGCACAGTACCGGGCAGTATTTCATTCCACTGTGCATAGCGGTCACTATGAGTTGGGGCCAGCTCAACAGCAGATCACAACAACCATGAGTTTTGTTACAAAACCAAGAGGGTCCTGGACATCTATAAAACATAGGATATCTATGTAAATTCTTCCTGAATCGTGACCTAAACCTTGTGACACAACTTAAAATTAAGCCTCTCAGATCTAGCAAGACCCTACTGTGCACAGGTAGCCTTTGAAGCAGGTGAGCATTCCCCCTCCAGAAAGGTTTTGGGGAGCAAGGAAAAAACTGAAACATGCTCATCTGGCCTACTGTATGCAGCTACCTCTCCTCCACCTTCTATTAAAAAGAAAGAGTCTTTCCAATGTCACACAGCATCTAAAAACTCAACCCATCTATATACTCTCTTATAGGACACAAAGGGATGCAGAAAGGTTGACTGTAGGAAGACAGGCAATATATACTAGGCAAAAAAAAAAAAAAGCAAGGATTACAACACATAAGGCAAAATGACAGAAAACATCACAAGGGACAAAGCAGGCCATTACATGACAATCAAGCATGCAATCCACAACAACACGGCCCTTACTGTGGGCCAGGCATTGTGTACTTCACATGCAAAGGGTCCTTTCATTCATAACAACCCTATGAGGTAAATACATTTATTTCTCCCCATTTTACAGATAAGGGAACTAAGGGATAGAGAACACAAAGAGAATCCAAACACCACCAACAGTGGTCATCAAGTCACCTCCAACTGATGGTGACCCCACGTTTGTGAAGAATTGCGCTCCACAGGGTTTTCAATGGCTGATTTTTTTGAAGTAGATCTCCAGATCTTTCTTCAGAATCTAAACACAGGCAGCCTAATTCTGGATCTGGGCTCCTAATTACTATATTATACCATTATCAACTTTTATATAATGCAGCAGTAGCAGCTGTGGCCATACAGTTTTTTTAATCTTCCCGAAGTCCTCACGAAAAAGAGTAATTAAAATAGCAAAAAACCAAACTCACTGCCGTCAAGTCGATTCCAACTCATAGCGACCTCACAGGACAGAGTAGAACTGCCCCATAGAGTTTCCAAGGAGCACCTGGCGGTTCCGAACTGCCGACCTCTTGGTTAGCAGCCGTAGCACTTAACCACTACGCCACCAGGGTTTCCAAAATAGCAAACCTATAGGCAACATCTACAACAAAACACGATGACAAGATATCCCCAAAATATGAGCAGTGGAATAAATTACTAGCAGACACAAAACCCACCTGGCGATCAGCAACTGAGTGTGAAGAAGAAGGAATGCAAAGGAACTTCTGATGACCCTGAAAGCCAGAAAACCCCTAATCACCAACAGTTACTCCTGGGTAGGCCAACAAGCCACTTAGAACCAGAAATCAAAATTGAGAGGGGGCTTGGAAAGTTCTAGTTTCCAGATGAGTGCCAAGGGAACATCTGTGTGATGAAGCAGTCTGAACCCTATGAACTCTGGAATCTAACCAACCAAACCTCCCTTCCAGGACAAACCATCACCCTGAGGAAGACTGTTGGGAGTAGAATCCACTTTAAGTGGGACAGGGATGTAAGGGACTAAAAAAAAGAGAAGATTCATACAAAGGTAGAGGAGGAAACAAGGCCTGTGTATCTTACTAAGTCCAAGGTCATGTGCCTGAACACTTTGTGAAAACAACAGAACGGGGAACTCTAAAGGCTCAAAGATAACAAAGTTATCCTGGCCCACTATTCCCATCTGGCTTAAATGAGACCAACAGAAAAGAATTATGGTCAAATTCCACACAAACTAATGTTAAGAAAAAAAGAAAATAATGAGCAAACTAATGTCCCCACAAATAAAGAAGGCATGGCCAAGAGACGGGCCCATGAAAGATGAAAACTGCAATCTAATATTTCTAAACAAATTAAAAGATGTAAAACTACATATTGAAAGTGTTCACTGTGTATCCTGGAAAGTCAACTCAGAATGGCAACACTTAAACATAGCTAGTAAAACTACCAGGCTTTAAAGATAAAGAAAAAAATTCTTTGAGCAGTTAGGCAAAAAAACCAAGTCACTTACACAGATGATAGATTAGATAGATAGGAAGGAGGAAAGAAAGATGATAGGTAGATAGGTAAGTAGATAGAGAGATAGATGGGTGGATAGATAGGTGGGTAGGTAGGTAGATGATGAATGGACGGATGGATGGATGGATGGATGGATGGATGGATGGATGGATGGATGGATGGATGGATAGGAGATAAGAGATAGCTACAATCACATTGACTCAGACTCATGGTGTATCATTGTCTCTGACTCATGGTGACCTTATGTACAACAGAATGAAACACTGCGCCGTCCTGTGCCAATCTCACAATCACCGGCATGTTCAAGGTCACTGTTGCAGCTATTGTGCCAATCCATTTCACCAAGAGTCTTCCTATCCCTCACTGTCCCTCTACTTCAACAAAAATTATATCTTCCTCCAGTGATTGATTCCTCCTAATGACATGTCCAAATCAAGTGGGTTGGACAATGCTCTGTTGTGAACCATAGGGTTTTCCTCAGTTAATTTTTAGAAGATCACCAGGCATTTCTTTCTAGTCTTAGTTGGAAGCTCCACTGAAACCTATTTACCATGGGTGACTACGCTGGTATTTGATATACTGGTGGCCTAGTTTCCAACATCATCATATCATGCGAGCAATACAACAGACAGACAGGTGGTAGAAGTCATTTACAAGGGAAAGAAAGTCAGGTGTCATTAGACTTCGACATCAGACAATATAGTAACGTATTTAAGCTACTCTAAGAAATGAAATGTGAGCCAAAGATTTTTACAGCCAATCAGGCAGATCTTGTAGTATAAAGGTCACAGATAAACTTTTGAACATGGAAGGACTCAGGGAATACTACTCCTATGAGCCCTTCCTGAGGAACCTACTAGAAAACAAGCATCAGACAAGCAAAGGGAATGGAGAAGAATCGGCATAAACACTGGCATAAGCATTAAATATATATTTACTTATAGAACTACCACCAAAAGATTATTATAGGGGAAATGGTACAGTAAGAAATAACAATTTTGACAATGTCAGTACATCTAGCAAAAAAGTACTAGATGAAAATATAAAGTTATGGAGTGGGAAACACCCTTCTACACATAAAATCCACAGCCATAAAAAAAAAGCTGATAATTTTACTACACAAAAATATAAAATGTTTATATGGCCCAAAACACCATTAAAAAAAAAACATTGCCATTGAGTTGATTCCTACTCATGGCGACCCCACGTGTATCTGAGTAGAACTGCACTCAGTTGTGTTCTCAACAGATTGCCAGGGCTTTCTTCTGCAGCACCACTGGGTGGATTCAAACTGCCAACCTTTCCACTAGTAACTGAGCGTAAACCGTGCCCCCCAGAAATCTTCCAAAACATCATAAACAAATTTAAAAGACAAGCAACACACTGGATGAAGAAATCTGCAATCTGTATGATAAACGAACTACTAATATCACTAAAATATAGAGTTCTTTGAATCAGCCCGCTTGAAAAATGGGACAAAACACATAAGAAATACTAAACCAAAAACCAAACCCACTGCTGTTGAGTTGACCCCAACCCATGGCGACCCCATGTGTTACAAAGCAGAGCTGCTCCATAGGGTTTTCTCGCCTGTAATTTTTATGGAAGCAGTCAGCCAGGACTTTCTTCTGTGGTGCCGCTGGGTGGGTTCAAACTGCTAATCTTTAGCTTAGTAGTCCAGTGCAAACTGTTTGCACCACCTAGGGACCATCATAAGAAAGACAAATAGTAAATAAATATATGTAAAAAGCTGCTCACGCTGATTAATGATTTAAAAATAAAAAATATTATGTCATAGCTCATTATTTTACAATTCAAAAATACACAGTAAAATAATGAGCTATGACATATTTGTCAGATTGGCAAACACTGATAATACCAGTGTTGGTGAAGAATGGAGAAAGATTTTCTCATAATTTACTAAGTACTTTGTGTTAGGAATTGTGTTGGACATTACAAATACAAATACAAATACAAATAAATACAGAAACAATGTCCTTGTCCACACAGAACTTACATTTTTGGGGAGTGAATAAGGGAAGAAAGGGAGCTTTTTAAAATGAGTTCACAACTATTTAAATCCAATTCTGACATGTGCTACAAAGGAAAATACAGGGTGCTTTGAGAGAGTAGAAAAAGAGAGACGTGGTATTATCTGTGGCCAGGCGTTCTCCGTGGCTGTAAACCAATTAACCCTTGGAAGAGTAATTGGCAAAATCTCAAACAGTCACAACTTTTGTCTTAGTAATTACACTCCTCGATCTCAAGTCTACCAAAATACTCACATAACTGGGCAAAAATATACACAAAATGACATTTACTCCAGCATTGTTTATAACAGCAAAAATTGAGAAACAACCTAAATGTCCATAGGATACTGGCTAATTAGTGTACATCTACAGAATTCAGCCATCAAAAAGAATAATATAGAGACCTATGTACTCCTCTACAGAGAAAAAATTAAACAACGCCAGAAGCATTAAAAGATGGAAGGCATACACAGACTCACTATACCAAAAAGAACTGGTTTACATTCAACCATTTCAAGGGGTAGCATAGGATTGGGAACTGATGCTACCTACCGAGGGAAGAGGTCCAGGCTGCACTGAAGGCACTGTGAAAAACAAGGTTCCAGGAACTGACAGAACCTCAGTTGAGATGTTTCAGCAAATGGATGCAGCACTGGAAGTGCTCCCTCGATCTATGCCAAGAAATTTGGAAGGCAGCTACCTGGCCAACTGACTGGAAGAGATCCATATTTATGCCTATTCCAAAGAAAGGTGATCCAACAGAATGCAGAAATTATTGAACAATATCATCAAAATCACACACAAGCAAAATCTTGCTAAACATCATTCAAAAGCAGCTGCAGCAATACATCTACACGGAGCTTCCAGAAATCCAGGTGGGATTCAGAAGAGGACGTGGAACCAGGGATCTCACTGCCGATGTCAGATGGATCCCGGCTGAAAGCCGAGAATACCGAAAAGATGTCTACCGGTGGTTTACTGACTACGCAAAGGCATTTGACTGTGTGGATCATAACAAATTATGGATGACATTTCAAAGAATGGGAATTCCAGGACACTTAATTGTGCTCATGAGGAACCTGTACATAAATCAAGAGGCAGTTGTCTGAACAGAACAAGGTGATACTGCGTGGCTTAAAGTCAATAAAAATGTGAGTCAGGGTTGTATCCTTTCACCACACCTATTCAAGCTGTATGTTAAGCGAATAATCCAAGAAGCTGGCCTATATTAAGTAGAACAGGCATTAGGATTGGAAGAAGACTTATTAACAACCTGCAATATTCAGATGACACAACCTTGCTTGCTGAAATGAAGCGGACTTGAAGCACTTACTGATGAAGACCAAGGACCACAGCCTTCAGTATGGATTATTGCTTAACATAAAGAAAACACAAAAGCTCGCAACATCGTCATAAAGGGAGAAACGACTGAAATTGTCAAGGATTTCATTTTACTTGGATCCACAAACTACACCCATGGAAGCAGCAGTCAAGAAATCAAACTATGCATTGCATTACGTAAATCTGCTGCAAAAGACCTCTTTAAAGCGTTAAAAAGAAAAGATGTCACCTTGAAGACTAAGGTGCGCCTGAACCAAGCCATCGTGTTTTCAATTGCCTCATACGCATGCAAAAGCTGGACAATGAATAAGGAAGACTGAAGAAGAATTGATGCCTTTGAATTACAGTGTTGGTGAAGAATATTGAATATACCATGGACTGCAAGAAGAATGAACAAATATGTCTTGGGAGAAGTACGGCCAGAATGTTCCTTAGAAGCAAAGATGGTGAGACTACATCTCACATACTCTGGACATGTCATCAGGAGGGATCAGTTCCTGGAGAAGGACATCATTCTTGGTAAAGAAGAGGACAGTGAAAAAGAGATGGATTGACACAGTGGCTGCAACAATGGGCTCAAGCATAACAACAATTATGAGGATGGTGCAGGACCAGGCAGTGTTTGGTTCTGTTGTATGTGGGGTTGCTATGAGTCGGAAACAACTCAACGGCACCTGACAACAACATGTACTAAAATAAAAAGATGTGTGTTGTATGAAAACAAAACCAAGCACCAGTGCAGTGCAAATATAATTAGTGTGAGCAAATTTCTGAAAACAAATATATATCATATATTCTAGTGTATGTACAGAAAATATCTGGAAGAATAAAAACAAAACAACTGAGGGACTATCGGAAATTTTCATTTTCTAAGTCATACATCTATATTATTTGTAATTTTTACACCAAACAAGAATTAAAAAAAAAAATTAAATTCAGGAAACAAAATATTTCTTTAAACCTATAAAAAAAAAGTAGGTCTAAATAATTCCAAACTTTTCTCATATTTAAGTATCTAGGACACACAAACACCGAACACCCTTATCCTGATAATGGTGATGTAAAAATGTTTTCTCCCTAATCAGAAATGAGCGTGGTGGTGAGTAGTTAAGAGCCTGGCTACTAACCAAAAGGCCAGCAGTTCAAATCCACCAGCCACTCCTTAGAAACCCTATACAGTAGTTCTACTCTGTCCTACAGCATCGCTATGAGTCAGAATTGACTTGACAATTTTTTTTTTTTTGGTTTTCTAATCATAATAAACAAAACGCATGCACACAGACACACGCTCACCCTTTCCTTGATAAATATAGTGTTTAATATTTTAGTCTTCTATATTCTATTCCTTTACTCCAAATTAAGGTTTATAAATAAATCCACTTATACCTTCTGTCTAAACCCATTTAAAGTCAATTAAAACAAACTATAAACTACAGTCCCATTATCATCATAGTCTTAAAGCTAGCCTCAGTCTGGAATTACTCTTTCACTTGTAACTCTTATTAAAATGTCATGCTACAGCTCCTTTAAATAAAAACAAACCCTAGGATATGTTAGGCTTCCTTTGTTGCTACGTGCAATGGCTAAGTTCTGTGCTTATACTACAGTTTCCATTTCATTACTACATTCAAAGGGCTTCGTATGTTTTTCTCATTACGCTTTAATGCAATTTTCTTAGGATATTGAGAATGAGGAAACGATGAAAATGAGGAAAAGAAATTGAGCAATTGACTTAATTTAAAGTCATAAAGCAATACAGTAGGAGTGTCAATCAACAAAAGAAGAAACATAGATCTCCCATCTAGAGCTCAATACCAGCTTTACACCATTCACCTCTAGAGTGAGCTATAAAGCTTTGACAGTCACCTTCAGCAAACATTCAAAGTGAATCTTGTCCTACTATATTATGGCTACTTAGTAAGAAAAGCCTCAGATCTTGTTACAGCCTTTTTGGTATGCTGGATCCAATAAAATGCTTTCATTCAGCAACAAAAACAAGTCCTGAAACATTTAATAATTTGCCATCAGACAATGAAAATTCCCACAGCAACTTCTTCTCAGATAGTTTAGTAGTATTCCTTACACAGAGTCAGAAAAATTGTGAACATGCTTGACTTACAAATAGTTTGAGTTTGTTTGGCACAATTTAAATCCAAATATTTATTAAGTACCTATTCTGTTCCAGAAACTACTGAACAGTGTGAATAAAAACCAAAACCAAACCCACTGCCGTCAAGTCGATTCCAACTCATAGCAACACCACCGGACAGAATAGAACTGCCCCGTAGAGTTTCCAAGGAGTGCTTGGTGGATTTGAACTGCTGGCCTTTTGGCCAGCAGCCATAGCACTTAACCACTATGTCACCAGGGTTTCCAACAGTGTGAGTACAAAACTGAAAAAGATGCTCTCTTGGCCCCCAAGGATTCCTGTCTGGTAGGGGAGAGACAGGCACACAAATTACAGTCATACCGAACCTCTACCTTCCTCACTCTGAACGAGGACCTCTGTCACCAAGAAAACACCAGCAATTGTGACTATGAATTACCACAGTGTGAATTCAATGCTATATCTTCCCATTCTTCTCCATTAAAAACTTACCTACATTTCTAAATACCCTACTGCAAGGAAGCGGGGCACCCTGGAGAAAGAGTTGAGTCTAAGTGTGGAATATGGAACGAACAAGATGAGTCATGAGCATCCTGTGGTGCCCGGAAAGCAAGGAAGTGCCCAAAGACTAACGGGGTTCACGTCAACCAGACACAGGAGCAAACCTGAAGGAGCTCCACTGGGCCTATTTGAGATGATCTGAACAACAACAAAAAATGACAGGAATGAATTAGAGAAATCATCATTTTGTAAACTTTAATATACTCATCAATAGATGCTAAAAACAGCGAGTTGGGGACCTGGCTGTTGGGGAACAGGATGCACATACGATCTCAAAGTTTTATCCTACAGGCAATTTATTAATCACAAAAAGGAAGATATGCTCAAGTTATCACCACCAATAGCTGGTCAATGTGTCAGCACTCTTCCATCTCCCTTTCCACCCTGGGTTCTCCATGTCCATTTGTCGTTTTCATATCCCTTCCTGACTTCTCATCTTTGCTTTCGGGTGGGTGTTGCCCATTTGGTCTCACTACTTCCTTGAGCCAAGAAACATGATTCTCAAGTGCGTAACTGTTTGTTGTATAGCCCTGTATAATCTTTGGCTGAAAGGTGGACCTCAGGAGTGGCTTTAGTTCTGAGTTAGCAGGGTGTCCACAGGCCATAGTCTTGGGGGTTCCTCCAGGCCCTATCAGACCAGTAAGACTAGCCTTTTCTTGTGATTTTGAGATTTGCTCTACGTTGTTTCCCACTCTGTCCAAGGCCCTCTAGTGTGGTCTCTGTCAGAGCTGTTGGTGGTGGTAGGCAGGCACCATCTAGTTCTGGGCTCAGGCTGATGGAGGCTGTGGCTCATGTGGTCCTTTAGTCCTATGGACTAATATTTTCTTTGTGTCTTTGGTTTTTTTCATTCTCCTTTGCTCAGAATGTAATGGGACCAATAGATGTATCTTAGAGGGCCGTTCATAAGCTTTTAAGATCCCAGATGTGATTCATCAAAGTAGCATGTAGAACATTTTTTTTTTATTGTGATTTAAGTGAAAGTTTACAAATCAAGTCAGTCCCTCATACAAAACCTTATATACACCTTGCTATATACTCCTAGTTGTCTCCTCCTAATGAGACAGCACACTCCTCTCCACCCTATATTTCCATGTCCGTTCAGCCAGCTTCTGTCCCCCTCGGCCTTCACATCTTCCCTCCAGACAGGAGCCGCACGCATAGTCTCATGTGTCTACTTGAGCCAAGAAGCTCACTCCTCACTAGTATCGTTTTCTGTCTTACAGTCCAGTCCAATCCCTGTCTGAAGAGTTGGCTTTGGGAATGGTTCCTGTCTTGGGCTAACAGAAGGTCTGGGTACCATGACCTCCGGGGTCCTTCTAGTCTCAGTCAGACCATTAAGTCTGGTCTTTTTACAAGAATTTGAAGTCTGCATCTCACTACTCTCCTGCTCCTTCAGGGGTTCTCTGTTGTGTTCCCTGTCAGGTCAGTCGTCGGTTGTAGCCGGGCACCATCTAGTTCTTCTGGTCTCAGGCTGATGTAGTCTCTGATTTATGTGACCCAGTCTGACTCTTGGGCTCATACTTACCTTGTGTCTTTGGTGTTCTTCATTCTCCTTTGCTTCATGGAGGTTGAGAACAATTGTTGCATCTTAGATGGCCGCTTGCTAGCATTTAAGACCCCAGATGCCACTCACCAAAGTGGGATACAGGACATTTTCTTAATAAACTTCATTATGCCAGTTGACCTAGATGTCCCCTGAAACCATGGTCCCTAGACCCCCACCCCTGCTACTCGATCCCTCGAAGTGTTTAGCTGTATTCAGGAAACCTCTTAGCTTTTGGTTTAGTCCAGTTGTGCTGACCTCGTGTGTATTTTATGTTGTCTTTCCCTTTACCTAAATTAGTTCTAGTCTACTATCTAATTAGTGAATCCCCCTCTCCCTCCCTCCCTTCTCTCATAACAATCAAAGAATATTTTCTTCTCTATTTAAACTGTTTCTTGAGTTCTTATAATAGTGGTCTCATACAATATTTGTCCTTTTGCAACTGACTAATTTCACTCAGCATAATGCCTTCCAGGTTCCTCCATGTTATGAAATGTTTCATAGATTCCTCACTGTTCTTTATTGATGTGTAGTATTCCATTGTGTGAATATACCACAATATATTTATCCATTCATCTGTTGATGGGCACATTGGTTGCTTCCATGTTTTTGCTATTGTAAACAGTGCTGCAATAAACATGGGTGTGCATATATCCGTTCGTGTAAAGGCTCTTATTTCTCTAGGATATATTCCGAGGAGTATGATTGCTGGATCGTATGGTAGCTCTACTTCTAGGTTTTTAAGGAAGCGCTAAATTGATTTCCAAAGTGGTTGCACCATTTGACATTCCCACTAGCAGTGTATAAGTGTTCCAATCTCTCCAACATTTATTATTTTGTGTTTTTTGGATTAATGCCAGCCTTGTTGATGAAATCTCATTGTAGTTTTGATCTGCATTTCTCTAATGGCTAATGATCATGAACATTTCCTCATGTATCTGTAAGCTACCTGAATGTCTTCTTTAGTGAAGTGTCTATTCATATCTTTCGCCCATTTTTTAATAGGATTATTTGTCTTTTTGTAGTTGAGTTTTTCCAGTATCATGTAGATTTTAGAGATCAGATGCTGATCAGAAATGTCATAGCTAAAAACATTTTCCCAGTCTGTAGGTAGTCTTTTTAATCTTTTGGTGAAATCTTTGGATGAGCACAGGTGTTAGATTTTTAGGAGCTCCCAGTTATCTAGTTTTTCTTCTGCATTTTTAATAATGTTTTCTATACTGTTTATGCCATGTATTAGGGCTCCTAACAGTGTCCCTATTTTTTCTTCCATGATCTTTATCATTTTAGATTTTATATTTAGGTCAATCCTTATCTTAATCAAATGGTCCCAGGTGGGAATTCCCATCATTAAGTACCTCCCAACTCCGGTAAGGAGAATGTACTTGTCTAAGCCTCTTTAACATTGCGGGAGCATCAGGAGCTTCCATTGGTCCACCCAACCTCCTGTAGTGCTACATTAGAACCTTTGTCTCAACTCCATCTATGTCCACTGTATTCATCCCATTTCTTAGTAACCATTTAAAAATCTCTGTCCTGTTGCAGTAAGTTCTTTCTCCATTGTCTCTTCCCATTCTCCTGTGAATCATCCTTAAGTTTCTTGCACCTGTTGGAAGCTATGCCAACAGATACAAGGCTTCTCAGGTTGCTGCTTTATTTCTCAGCAGTAAGGTTACATGGGGTACCCCTGTAGCAGGGGCTCCCTTGATTACCATATCTGCCATGACCTGTAAGGGCATACTTGTTAGATGACTATCCTGATCACCATAAAGCCATTCCAGCTGGCATCAAGTAACCAGATGGTCTCTGGCCTGGCCACCTCTCTGCCCCCATTCAAACCTTTAGGCGTAGTCCGGAGGTTTCAAAATGATAAAAAGGCACCTCAATTATTCAGGAAATTCCAAGGGTTATCTTTCAGGAAGCAAGGGAAATTACCTAAAGTTACATTCTTTGCATTAGATAAACTCTGAGCTAGTTTGTCACTAAGGGGGTTTGCAAAGAATTAATCACTATGTGAAACTGGGCCTCAGTTTCCTTTTTATTAACAGTGGTTATAGGTGGAAAAGAGGAAACGGGGAATTTTTGCTTAAGAAAGGTTAAGTTTATGTTAATAGTTTTGGAATAATTAGGAAAAGAATAGCTATAATGGTCAAGCAACAGGAAAAACGTAATCAATGTCACTGAATTATACATACAGAAATTGTTGAATTGGCAAATATTTTGTTGTGTATATTTTCACAATAAATCAAAAGGAATTCTAAAAATGTTCAAATAACCCACCTGCAGGCAGGAAAAAGAAAATGAAAACAGAGCAATGAAAAACAGAGAAAATAAAATAATATGATACACTTAATTGCTTACATATAATAATTACCTTAAATGTAAATGGTCTAATAATGCCAATTAAAAGAGAGAGATTGGCAGAGTAGATTAAAAAACATGACCCCACTACAGTCATGCGTTGCTTAATGTCCACAATATGCTCTGTGAAATAATAGGATGTTATGTGATCTGTGACTGTGGTTTGTGGAACTCCTAGGTACACAGGCCCAGGGTCTGCTGTGTGACACATGGCCCAGGTAGCTCCTGCTGTGGACACCTCAGGTGATTGTTCCACGAACATCACGGCAGGAAGGCTCCAGGCATGGGCCTAAGCAGCAAGGGAGTAGTCTCAGTGAGCCTGCACTCCTGCCCCAGCCAGGCTCCACAATGCCTGCCAACCTTGGACACTCGGGAGCAGGATTGGTCACCACTCTTCCCAGTGGCAGGTGCACCTATTCTCATGGGTGGGGGACAGCGGTGTGGGCACACACCAGACTACGGACGTATATTCAGTCTGATGTTGCCCAAATGCACATTACTTGGCACGTGACTGTATATGCAGTCCACAAGAACCTCTTCAAATATAATATAGGTTCGTTGAAAGTAAAGGGATGGTAAAAGACATATTATGCAAATATTAATCAAAAGAAAGTTAGAATGCCTAAAATAATAATAAAGTAGGCTTCAAAGCAATGAAAATCACTAGAGACAGAAAGTGATTAAAAAGGTCAATCTGCCAGATGACATGGCCATCCAAACATGGATTCACCAAACAGAGCTACAAAATACGTAAAGCAAAAACTGACAGAGCTGAAAGGAGAAACAGACAAATCCATAGTTATAGCTGGCGACTTCAACACTCCCTCTCAACAACTGATAGAACTAGACAGAAAATCAGCAAGGATTTGAGAAGAATTCAACAATACCATCAAATAGGACCTAACAGACATTTATAGAACACTCCACCCAACGACAGCAAAGTACACATTATTTTCAAGCGCTCACAGAACATATATCAGATAGATTATATCCTGGACCATAAAACAAAGCAACACAGATTGGTCATAAAAACACGGTGGTGAGTGCTAACAGTAGGAAAGAGAATAGGAGCTGTAATAGATACAATTTATGTAAATAAAAAATACATGCACACAAAACAGTACACATTTAAAAATTTTTTTTTTATGGTGCTTTAAGGTAAAGTTTACAAATCCAGTTTCTCATACAAAAACTTATACACGCCTTGGTATGTACTCCTAGCTGCTCTCCCCCTAATGAGACAGCACACTCCTCCTCTCCACCCTGTATTCCCTGTGTACATTCAACCAGGTCCTGTCTCCCTCTGCCTTGTCATCTTACCTCCAGACAGGAGATGCCCACATAGTCTCGTGTGTCTATTTGAGCCAAGAAGCTCACTCCTCTCTAGCATCATTTTCTGTCTTATTATCCAGGCCAGTCCTTGTCTAACGATTTGGCTTCGGGAATGGTTCCAGTCTGGGGCCAACAAAGGGTTTGGGGACCATGACCTCCAGGGTCCCTCTAGTCTTAGTCAGACCATTAAGTCTGGTCTTTTTACGAGTATTTGAGGTCTGCATCCCACTGTTCTGCTCCATCAGGGATCCTCTGTTGTCTTGCCTGTCAGGGCAGTCATTGGTGGTAGCCAGGCACCATCTAGTTCTTTTGGTCTCAGGCTGATGTAGTCTCTGGTTTATGTGGCCCCTTCTGTCTCTTGGGCTCATCTTTAACTTATGTCTTCTTGTTCTTCATTCTCCTTTGCTCCAGGTGGTTTGACACCAATTGATTCATCTTAGATGGCTGCTTGCCCCAGATGCCACTCACCAAAGTGGGACACAGAAAGTGTTAATACATTTTGTTATGCCAATTGACCTAGATGTCCTCTGAAACCACGGTCCCCAAACTCCTATCCCTGCCCCTCTGGCCTTCAAAGCATTCAGATGTATTCAGGAAACTTTTTTGCTTTTGTTTTAGTCCAGTTGCGCTGACCTCACCTGTATTGTGTGTTGTCTTTCCCGTCAGCTAAAATAGTTCTTGTCTATTATCTAATTAGTGAATACCCCTCTCCCTCCCCACCCTGGTAACCATTAAAGAATATTTTCTTCTGTGTTTAAGCTTTTTCTTAAGTTCTTATAATAGTGGTCTCACACAATATTTGTCCTTTTGCAACTATTTTCACTCAGCATAATGCCTTCCAGATTCCTCCATGTTATGATATGTTTCACAGATTGATTCTTGTTCTTAATCACCGCGTAGTATTCCACTGTGTGAATATACCATAATTTATTTATCCATTCATCCGTTGATGGGCACCTTGGTTGCTTCCACCTTTTTGCTGCTGTAAACAGTGCTGCAATGAACATGTGAAGGCTCCTATTTTCTAGGATATATTCTAAGGAGTGGGATTGGATATATTCCAAATCGTATGGTAGTTCTATTCTAGCTTTTTAAGGAAGTGCCAAATTGATTTCCAAAGGGGTTGGACCATTTTACATTCCCACCAGCAGTGTATAAGTGTTCTAGTCTCTCCACAACCTCTCCAACATTTACTATTTTGTGTTTTTTGGATTAATGACAGCCTTGTTGGGGTGAGATGCTAACTCATTGTAGTTTTGATTTGCATTTCTCAAATGGCTAATGATCATGAGCATTTCCTCATGTATGTTAGCCGTCTAAGTGTCTTCTTCAGTGAAGTGCCTGTTCATATCCTTTGCCCATTTTTTAATTGGGTTATTGGTCTTTTTGTTGTTGAGTTTTTGCAGCAGCATGTAGATTTTAGAGATCAGACACTGATCGGAATCGCTATAGCCAACAACTTTTTCCGAGTCAGTTTATAGGTAATCTTTTTACTTTTTTGGTGAAGTCTTTGGATGAGCATAAGTGTTTGGTTTTTAGGAGCTCCCAGTTACGTAGTCTCTCTTCTGGTGTTTGTGCACTGTTAGTAATGTTTTGAACAGTACACATTTTTAAGGGCAGATGCAACAAAAGGATATATATTAAACACATTAGAATAGTTAGCTATGGGATGATGGGAATAAGAGTGTGGTACAGGGATAAAATGGAATGAATGAATAAATGAACCAATGAATATATGAACAAGCAAGTAAAATGAGAGAGGGGCTTGCATGGACCCAAAGAATGTGCTAAGAATGAGAATATAATTAATACAATTCCCCAAGCATGCCTGAAGTCTATAAAACATGGGGACGAGGAAGAAATTGACAATAAACTAGATGTTGTTGCGTACCATGGAGTCAATTCTGTCTCACAGTGACCTTATAGGAGAGAGGAGAACTGCTTCATAGGGTTACCTAGGCTGTAATCTTCAGAGTAACAGATCACCAGGTCTTCAGGTCTTTCTTTGCACAAAGCAGCTCTGCCAGCCTTTGGGTTAGCAGTCAAGCATTTAACCACTGCACCACCAGGGCTCCTTATAAACGAGATACAGCATGTGTAACTAGATTTCTTTGTGGTTGTTTTGACTTTGTGTTTGACCTCTACTTTAATGTATAAAGATCGACATCTGATTTTACATTAATTGATGCTACTCTCTTCCTCTTTATTATTTTTTAAATAATATTTTGTGTTTCATTTACGTAGCAAATTAAGTTCCCATTTGACAATTTCTACACAAATTGTTCAGTGACATTAGTGAAATTTTCCACAATGTGATAACATTCTCTTTAATTGTGTTCTGGTTGTTCCATTTCCAGTACTCTAGTTTCCCTGTCCCCATCTTATCTTTGCTTTAGAGTAATCGTTAACCTTTTGGCCTCAGACAGATTTTTTTTTAATGGAGTACCATATTCACAAATCATTATTCTTTATTTTGTGTTCCAATCTGTTATTTCACTAAAAGGTGACCTCAGGAATACTTTCAGTTCAAAGTTTAAAGAGTACCTCAGGGACACAGTCTCAGAGAGTCCTCTAATGTCAACTGGTCCAATAAGTCTGGACTTTCTAAGAATTTGAGTTCTGTGTTTTTCTCCCATTCTATCAGAGTCCATCTGTCTTAGTTATCTAGAGCTCCTATAACAGAAATACCACAAATGGATGGCTTTTACAAAATGAAATTTATTTTCTCACAGTCTAGTAGGCTAGAAGTCCAAATTCGGGGTGTTAGCTCCAAGGGAAGGCTTTCTCTGCTCTGGAGAAAGGTCCCTGTCACCAATTTTCCCCTGGACTAGGAGCTTCTCCACACAGGAACCCCGGTCCAAAGGATGCGATCTGCTCCCGGGGCTGCCTTCTTGGTGGTAGGAGGTTCCCTGCTCTCTGCTCACTTCCCTTTCATCTCTTGTAAGATAAACTGTGGTGCAGGCCACACCCCAGGGAACTCCCTTTATATTGAATCAGGGATGTGACCTGAGTAAGGGTGTTACATGTCACCCTAATCCTCTTCAACAAAATCCAATCTTGCCTCCTTAACCACAGGAGATTAGGATTTACAATCAAACCAAACCAAACCTGTTGCCATCGAGTCAATTCCAACTAATAGCGACCCTACAGGACAGAGTAGAACTACCCCATAAGGTTTCCAAGGAGTGCCTGGTAGATTCGAACTGCCGACCTTTTGGTTAGCAGCTGTAGTTCTTTGCCACTACGCCTCCAGGGGTTCCAGATTTACAACATATAGGAAAATTATATCAATCACAAAATGGAGGACAACTACACTATACTGAGAATCATGGCCTAACCAAGTCAACAATATTTTGGGGGACACAATTCAATCCATGACACCATATATTGTGGCCTGGTCAGAATGGTCAATGGTAGCTACACACCATCTAGTTCCTATGCTGTCAGGGTAGATAAGGCCGTGGCTATTAGCTCTGTAGACTAGTTTCTTCCCTGAGACTTTGGTTTCCTTCTTTCCCTTTTGCTTCTAACAAATAGAGACCAACAGTTATATCTTAAATGGCTTCTTGCAAGCTTTTAAGATCCCAGATGCTGCTCACCTCACTAGGATGCAGAACGTGAACTTTGGGATGCCAACTGACTGAGTTGTCCCATGACACTAAGGTCCTAAACCTTCGAACCCAGAAAACTATTCTCATAAAGTGTTTGGTTATGTCTGAGAAGTATCTGTAACTGTGTCCTCCATAAACATACCCCAGTATGTTTACATGTGTGCAAATACATATCTATACTTACACGTACATACAGATACTTCCATCTGTGCACACATATATACTCACCTCCACCTACTCATGCACATATATGCCTATGCACCTACATATGTGACCATACACTCTCTTTTGGGTCATTGTTGGTGTTGTTGCCAAATTATATATGTCATATTCTTTAACACAAACATCCTTTTCTCAGGTGTGCGTCTTAGTGGCATCATTTACTTTGGTCAAGCTGTGCTCATTACACCCACTTTCCCCATAACCAAAAATAACAAGTATCTGTGCTCAAATCCATCAGGCGCTCCTTGGAAACCCTATGGGGTAGTTCTGCTCTGTCCTATACAGTTACTATGATTTGGAATCGACTCAATGGCAATGGGGCAATGGGGTGCTATAGGGAGTGATTTCCCCCTCCCACCCATCCTTGGTAAAGACCAATGAACACTGGTCTCTCTCTATATATGTCTACTCTTGTCTTCTTATAAAATTGGGATCATATAATGTGTGTCCTCATGTGATTGACTTATTTCCCTCAGTATTATGTCCTCAGATCCATCCATATTATAATATGTTTTGCGAACTCATCATTGCTCTTTATAGCTACATAGTATTCCACTGTATGTATGTACAACATTTTGCTTATCAGTTCATCCACTGAAGGCAATTAGGCTGTTTCCATTTTTTTGATATTGTGACTAATGCTGCAGTGAACATAGGTTTGCATATGTCTGTTCATATTACTTCTATTAGGACCCTAGGGTATGCCTAGGAGTGGGCTTTCTAGATCTTAAGATATTTCTATTTCTAGTTTTTTTTTTAAGGAAGCACCATGCTGTTTTACACAGCAGTTGTAACATTTTACAGGCCCAACAGCAATGGACAAGGGTTCCAATCTCCCCACATCCTTGCCAACATTTGTTCTTGTCTGTTTTCTTTTTTATCAGTGCCATTTTGGCCAGGATGAGATGGTATCTCATTGCAGTTTTGATTTGCATCTTTAGTTTTGGTCTTCTTTTAATGGCTAATGAGACCTAATGGCCCAGCGGTTAAGTGCTATGGCCGCTAACCAAAAGTATGGCAATTCAAATCCAAACCAGCCACTCCTTGGAAACCCTATGGGGCAATTCTACTCTGTATTACAGGGTTGCTATGAATCAGTCTCAACTCGACAGCAACTTTTTTTTTTTAATGGCTGTTGGTTTTGTATATATGCCCTTAATTATGTTGAGAAATTTCCCTTCTATTCCGATTTTGCTTAGAGTTTTTAATCAGGAATGTTGTTATTGTTAGGTGCCATTGAGTTGGTTCCAACTCATAGTGACCCTATGTACTACAGAAGGAAACACTGCCTGGTCCTGTGTCACCCTCATAATCGTTGTTATGCTTGCACCCATTGTTGCAGCCACTGTGTCAATCCACTTCATTGAGAGTCTTCGTCTTTTTTGCCGATCCTCCACTGTACCAAGCATGATGTCCTTCTCCAGGGACTGGTCTCTCCTGATAACATGATCAAAGTATGTGAGACGAAGTCTTGCCATTCACCCTTCTAATGATCATTCTTCGTCAACGCCATAATTCAAAAGTGTCAATTCTTCTTCAGTCCTCCTTATTCACTGTCCAGCTTTCGCATGCACATAAGATGATTGAAAACACCATGACTTGGGTCAGGCGCATCTTAGTCCTTAAAGTGACGTCTTTTCTTTTTAACACTTTGAAGAGGTCTTTTGCAGAAGATTTGCCCAATGCAATGCATCATTTGATTTCTTGACTGCTGCTTCCATGGGCATTGATTGTGGATCCAAGTAAAATGAAATCCCTGACAACTTCAATCTTTTCTCCATTTATCATGATGTTGCTTATTTTTGTTTTTGTTTTCTAAAGAAAATCCATACTGGTCTTTGATCTTCATTAGTAACTGCTTAAAGTCCTCTTAACTTTCAGCAAGAAGGATTGTGTCATCTGCATATCACACATTGTTAATGAGTCTTCCTTCAATCCTGATGTCACATTCTTCTTCACATACTCCAGCTTCTCAGACTATTTGCTCAGTATACAGACTTAATAAGTATGGTGAAAGGATACAACCCTGACCCACACCTTTCTTGATTTAAACCACACAGTATCCCCTTGTTTTGTTCAAACAAGTGCTTCTTGGTCTATGAACAGGTTCCTCATGAGCACAATTAAGTGTTCTGGAATTCCCATTCTCTGCAATGTTATCCATAAATTATTATGATCACACAGCTGAATGCCTTTGCACAGTCAATAAAACACAGGTAAACATCTTTCCGGTATTCTCCACTTTCAGCTGAGATCCATTTGACATCAGCAATGATATCCCTGGGTTCATGTCCTCTTCTGAATCCAGCTTGAATTTCTGGTAGTTCCCTGTCAATGTACTGCTGCAACTGTTTATGAATGATCTTCAGCTAAATTTTACTTGGGTGTGATATTAATGATATCGTTCGATAATTTCTGCATTCTCTTGAATTACCTTTCTTTGGAATAGATACAAATATGGATCTCTTCCAGTCAGTTGGCCAAGTAGCTGTCTTCTAAGTTACTTAGCACAGACAAGTGAACACCTCCAGTGCTGGATCTGTTTGCTGAGACATCTCAATCGGAATTTTGCCAATCCCTTCAGTGCAGCTTGGACTTCTGTCTTCAAATCCGAAATGGGTGTTAGGTTTATAAAATGCCTTTTCTGCATCACTTGATATGATCATGTGGTTCTCTTCTTTGTTTCGCCTATGCGGTGAATTATATTGTTTGATTTTCTAGTGTTGAACCACCCTTGCATTCCTAGTATAAACCCATCTTGATCATGGTTATGATTTTTTTTGATCTGCTGTTGAATTCTATTGGCTGGAATTTTGTTGCAAAATTTTGCATCTATATTCATAAGAGATATTAGTCTGTAATTTTCTCTTTTTGTCATGTCTTTGCCTGGTTTTGGTATCAGAGTGATGCGGGCTTCACAGAATGAGTTAGGAGATAATCCTTCCTCTTCTACGATTTTGAAGAATTTGAGTGGAGTTGGTGTCGACTCTTCTCTAAATGTCTGGTAAAATTCCCTAGTAGAGCTTACTGGTCGTAAGTTTTTTCTTTTTTTAATGACATCTTCAATCTCTTCTTTTGTTATGGATCTGTTTCGATTTTCTACCTTTATTTGTGTTAGTCTGGGTAGGTAGTGTGTTTCTAGGAATGACCCATCCCTGTCCCTCCACCCACTGGACCTGCCCTGCTGCACTGCAGCTGAGTGACCGGCCCTGCCCACATGGACAAGGTGGGGAAGAGTATCACGCCCACAGACAAACAACCAATAAAACACACCCAGCCCGCCTGCCCAGACATAACCTAATAAAACAAAACAGCAGGATGAAGTAAACAAATGTACAATCAGTAAATGGAGAAAATAATTTCTGAATGTCCCGGAGGCAGAAGACAATAGCAAAACATATTAAAAAAAACAGGATAGGATCGTTTCAGAAAGCAACCAAAATAAAACAACACATGAATTTCCAGCAGAAGAAAAGGCACTGGAACTACATGACAAGGAATTCAAAACTCTAATACTTCAGGGCTCTCCAAGAGAGGAAGAAAAATGCAGATAAAAGTAAGGAAAAAAATAGACAAAATCATAGAAAATACCAACAAAATCAGGAAAAACACCAACAAAGTGATGGAAGAATTCAGGAAAATAATACAGAAAAAAAATGTCAAAATACATAAACAACTAGAAATTATACAAAAACAGCACTTAGAGACACAAAAGATAGGCAAGATTTCAGAAATGGACAACACAATAGGAGGTTTTAAGAGCAAATGTCAAACAATGGAAGACAGGATCAGTAAAACTGAAAACAAATCCTTGGATACCACTTTGAGGAACAAATCAGAGAACAGAATGAAAAAAATGAAGAAACCCCGAGAACGATATGGGATTCAATCTAAAGTAAAAATTTCCATGTGATCAGAGTTTCAGAACAGGGGAAGAAAATGGGAAATATGCAGAGGGAGGATTACTGAACATTTGCTTACTGAAAACGTTTAGCATTATGAAAGATGAAATGCTGACCATTCAAGATGCGCAACAAACCCCATATAGGATAGACCCCAAAAGAAAATCACCAAGACGTATCATAATCACACTAGCTAAAACCAAAGACAAAGAAATAATCCTGAGAGCTGCTCGAGAGAAACAAAAAGTCACATACAAAGGGAAAACAATAAGACTAAGCTCTGATTACTCAGCAGAAACCGTGCAGGCAAGAAGGCAATGGGACGACATACATAAAACCTTGAAAGAAAAAAAAACTGCCAGCCAAGAATAGTATATCCTGCAAGACTCTTGCTCAAATATGATGGTGAAATTAGGACATTTCCAGATAAACAGAAATTAAAGGAATATGCAAAAAAAAAAAAAAAAAAAACCAAACTTACAAAAATTATTAAAGGGAGTTCTTTGGTTAGAGAACCAATAACATCAACCTGAATCTAGGACACAAGACAGCATCGGCCAGATAGATACCAACCAAGGTAATGAACTCTCAAGGATGAAACAAAATTAAAAGATTTACAACAGGGAACCAGAGAGATCAATCTGTAAATGACAACAGCATCAGAACAATAAAAAAGGGAATAAATGGTGTAAGTATAGAGCTTTCAAATGGAGAGGTCGTCAAGGTGATATCAAGTAATAAAAGACTGGTTTAAACTTTGGAAGACAGGGGTAAATTTCTAGGTAACCATAAAGAAAGTTAACAAACCTACCATCAAAATAAAGAAGAAAACATAAAAATCTCAGAAAACACAAAATCTACAATAATGAAAGAAACAAAAAATGCACAAACAAAAGAAATTCAGCATAGAAGAGTAAGAAGGACAAAGAAAACAACACAACAAAAAAGTGCTACAAAATGACAGCAATAAACTCACATCTATCAATAATCACACTGAACATAAATGGCTTAAATGCACCCATAAAGAGACAGAGAGTGATAGAAAGGATTTTTAAAAAAAGGACCCATAAATATGCCATCTACAAGCATCACACCTTAGAAACAAAGATATAAATATATTAAAAACCAAAGGAAGGAAAAAAAATATATCAAGCAAACAGCAACCAAAAAAGAGCAGGACTGGCAATACTAATCTCAGATAAAATAGATTTTAAAACAAAATCCACCATAAAAGACAAGGAAGGACATTATATAATGATTAAAAGGACAATCCACCACGAGCACATAACCATAATAAATATCTACATGCCCAATGACAGGGTGCCAAAATAATAAAACTCTAACAGCACAGAAAAGGGAAAGTGACAGTTCCACAATAAAAGACAAGGATGCCCTTTATCACCACTCCTATTTAACACTGTGCTGGAAGTCCTATCTAGAGGAATAAGGCAAGAAAAAGAAATAAAGCACATCCAAATTGGTGAGAAAGAAGTAAAACTCTTCCTATTTGGGGACTGTCATGGACTGAATTGTGTCCCCCCAAAATATCTGTCAGCTTGGCTAGGTCATGATTTCTTTGCGTATGATTTGTCTACCATTTTATCATCTGATGTTATTTCCCTATGTGCTGTAAATCCTATCACCATGATGTAATAAGATAGATTAGCAGCAGTTATACTCATGAGGTCTACAAGATTAGATGGTGTCTTAAGCCAATGTCTTTTGAGATACAAAAGAGAGAAGTGAGCAGAGACATGGGGACCTCATATCACCAAGAAAGCAGTGCCGGGAGCAGGGCACGTCCTTTGCACCTGAGGTTTCTGTGCTGAGATGCTCCCAGACCAAGGGAAGACTGATGACAAGGACCTTCCTCCAGAGCTGACAGAGAGAGAAAGCCTTCCTCTGGGGCTGATGCCCTGAATTTGGACTTGTAGCCTACTAGACAGTGAAAGACTAAATTTCTCTTCATTAAAGCCATCTACTTCTGGTATTTCTGTTATAGCAGCACTAGATGACTAAGACAGGGATG
Organism: Loxodonta africana; assembly: GCF_030014295.1. NCBI lineage: Eukaryota > Metazoa > Chordata > Mammalia > Proboscidea > Elephantidae > Loxodonta > Loxodonta africana. Next base: position 82,754,638 of record NC_087359.1, read on the forward strand.
ATATGATACTATACATAACCGCCCCCCCGGGAAAAAAAAAAAAAACATTGCCGTCAAGTGAATTCCAACTCACAGCAGCCCTGTAGGACTGAGTAAAACTGTCCCATAGGGTTTCCAAGGAGCGGGTGGTGGATTCGAACTGCTAAACTTTTGTTTAAAAGCCTGACCTCTTAGCCACTGTACCACCAGGACTCCTCTACATAAAGAACCCAAAAGACTCCACAAGAAAACTACCGGGAATAATAGAAAGATTCAGCAGAGTCACAGGATATAAGACAAACATACGAAAGTCAGTTGGATTCCTATGTACCAATAAAGAGAACAATGAAAAGAAAATCAGGAAAGCAATACCATATAGCGCCTAAAAAATTAAAATACTTAGGAATAAATCTAATGAGGGATGTCAAAGACCAATACAAAGCAATCTACAAAACACTATTGCCAGAAACCAAACAAGATCTTATATACATGGAGAAAACACATGCTCATGGATAGGTAGATTCATCATTGTGAAAATGACAATTCTATCCAAAGCAATCTGCAGCTACAATGCAATCCCAATCCAAATACCAACAGCATTCTTTCATGAGACAGAAAAACTAATCATTAACTTTGTATGTAAAGCACTATTGAAGAAGAATAAATAGGAGGACTTACACTACCTGACCTCAGAACCTACTATACACCGATGGTAGTCAAAATAGCCTAGTACTGGTATAATGGCAGTACCGTTCTGTTCCACTGACCAATGGAACAGAATAAAGAACCTAGATGTAAATCCATCTACCTACAGTCACCTGATCTTTGACAAAGGCCCAAAGTCCACTAAATGGGGAAAAGTCAGTCTTTTTAACAAATGGTGGTGGCAAAATTGGATGTCCAACTGTAAAAAAAAAAAAAAAAAGAAAAGAAAAGAAACAGGACCCATACCTCGCACCATGCACAAAAACTAATTCAAAATGGATAAAAGATCTAAATATAAAACAAAAAATTATAAAGATCATAGAAGAAAAAATAGGGTCAACATTAGAGGCCCTAATACATGGTATAGACAGGATACAAACCATAACTAACAATATACAAACACCAGAAGATAAGCGAGATAACTGGGACCTTAGAAAATTTAAACACTTATGCTTACTAAAGACTTCACCAAAAGAGTAAAAAGAGAACCTACAGACTGGGAAAAAAATTTTGGCTATGACGAATTCGACAAAGGTCTAATCTCCAAAATCTACAGGAAAATCCAACACCTCTGCAACAAAAAGACAAATAATCCAATTAAAAACGGGCTAATGATACAAACAGACACTTCATCAAAGAAGACAGGCAGCTAATAGACACATGCGGAAATGCTCGCAATCAGCAGTCATTACAGAAATGCAAATCAAGACTACAATGAGATACCAACTTACCCTAAAATTACTGGTACAAATCAAAAAAAGCAGAAAACAACAAATGTTGGAGAGGCTGCAGGGAGACTGGCACTCCTATGTACTGTTGATGAGAATGGAAAACGGTACGACCATTTTTTAAAACAATATGGCGTTTTCTTAAAAAGCTAGAACTAGACATACCATATGATCTAGCAATCCCACTTCTAGGAATATATCCTAGAGAAATAAGAGTCATCATACGAATTGACATATACACACCCATGTTTTTTCCAGCATTTTTCACAATAGCAAAAGATGAGAACAACCTAGATGCCTATCAACAGATGAATGGATAAACAAACTGTGATACATATACACAACAGAGTACTACGCAACGATAAAGAACAATGATGAATCTGTAAAGCATCTCATAACATGGATGAATTTGGAGGGCATTATGCTATGTGAAATAAGTCAATCACAAAAGAACAAACATTGTATGAGACCACTATTATAAAATCTCATGAAAAGGTTTACACAGAAAGCAACAACTTTTAATAGTTATGAGAGAGGGGAGCAGTGGGAAGGGAAAAACACTAACAGATAAGTGGTAACTTTGGTGAGGGGTAAAACAGTACACAAAACTGGGAAGTCTGCACAACTTGACCAAGGCAAGGTCATGGAAACTTCATAGACATATCCAACTCACTGAGAAACCAAAGTACTGGGCTGAGGGCTGAAGACCATAGTCTCAGGGGACATCTAGCTCAATTGGCATAACATATTTTATAGAGAAAATATTGTACATACTACTTTGGTGAGTAGAGTCTGGGGTCTTAAGTTTGTGAGTGCTCATCTTAGATATTCCACTGGTCTCACCCTGTCTGGAGCAGGGGAGAATGAAGAAAACCAAAGACACAGGGAAGGATTCGTCCAAAGGACTAATGGACCACAGCCTCCACCAGACTGAGTCCAGCACAACTAGATGGTGCCTGGCTACCACAACCAACTGCTCTGACAGGGATCACAAGAGAGGATTCCAGACAGAGCTGGAGAAAAATGCAGAACAAAATTCTAACTCACAAATACTTACTGGTCTGACAGAGGCTGAAGAAACCCTGAGAGTTCGGCCCCCAGACACCCTTTTAACTCAGTAATGAAGTCATTCCCGAGGCTCACCCTTCAGCCAAAGATCAGATAGGCCCACAAAGCAAAATGAGACTAAATGGGCATGCCAGCCCAGGGACAAGGATGAGAAGGCAGGAGGGGATAGGAAAGCTAGAAATGGTGAACCCAAGGTCAAAAAGGGGATAAGTGTTGACATGTCGTGGGGTCGGCAGCCAATATCACAAGACAATATGTTATTAACAGTTTAATGAGAAACTAAGCTGCTGTGTAAACCTTCATCTAAAACACAATAAAAAAATTGAAAAAAAAAAAGTTACACAAATACAACTGACATACTGTCACAAGGATTGGAAAACTGGAACAAAATAGGAACAGGTGAAATAAACTCAAAACAATATTTCCTGGATATTTTAATGTTTTAAACTATTCAAATTGTAAGAAAATATGCAGATTCCATTTTTATTTATGAAATTAATAAATTCTTATGAAGTTAAAAAATGCTGAACAAATAATCAGTAAAACTTAGTTTATCTAAACACTTGTTCATGCATAATATAAAAAAAACAAAAATTTCACATGATATTAACATGGGACAGAATTAGAATCATGCTAAGGTTCCTTCTTGATTTACTCATGGAGAATTCATAGATATAGATTATCTTTAAACATCAACAGAAAAACATGTTTAGACGTTTGAAAATTTAAAGGTACCAAAGAGCTCAGTTTCACTTATCATCAGGAAAATGCAAATTAAGCCACAGTGTGATACCCACCAAAATGGCTCAAATGCAAAAGACAGAAATTACCAAAAATAGGCAAGATGTGGAAGACACATGCTTCCAAGGTACAAAAATTAGTGCATCCACTTTCAAAAACTGCTTGCCAGTATCTACTAAAGCTAAACATAAGCCACCCTATGATCAAGCAGTTTTACTCCTAGGTATATATCTGACGGAAATGCACATGAGCTCATTCACCAACAGACACACATTAGCATGTTCAGAACAGCATTGTGCATAATGGCCCAAAGCTGTAAACAGCCCTAATGCCAATCAAGGTAGAATAGGTATACGAACAATGGAATAGATACAGCAACGAGAATGAATGAACCACAACTATACTCAAGAATATGGATGAATCCCACAAAGGTAATGTTAATGGGAATACTGTATGATTGTATTTACATTAAATACAAAAACAGACAAAGTAATCTATTTTGTTAGAAATCAGGATAGTGGTGATCCTGGCACTGGTCATATTCTGAAGTAATGAAAAGGCTGTTTCCTGTTCTGAGTGCTAGTTATACATGTGTGTTCAGTTTGCCAATATTCTTCAAGCTATACCCTTGAGATCTGTGCACCTTTATACATTTACTCTGGTGGCATAGTGGTTAAGTGCTATGGCTGCTAACCAAAGGGTCAGTAGTTCCAATCTGCCAGGTGCTCCTTGGAAACTCTATGGGGCAGTTCTACTCTGTCCTACAGGGTTGCTAGGAGTTGGAATCCACTCGACGGCACTGGGTTTGGTTTTGGTTTATACATTTATGTTACATTTCAATGAAAATTTCAAAAACTTTTAAGGGTACCTATCACAAACTTATCGCCATTGAGTTGATTCTGACTCATTATGACCCAAAAGGACAGAGCAGGACTATCCCATAGGGTTTCCAAGACTGTAATCTTTACAGGAGCAGACTGCCACATCTTTCTCCTGACCTATCACAAAAGCAGAGTAGAAATAAGATCTGTAACTTCTATATTATAAGAGGGATAAAAGGGAACAAGAAAAATTCATCAGCCCAAGAAAAGGTAGGAAAGGGGTGGAGGCTGGCAGAAAGTAAGCATAAGGAACAGAAAACATAAAATAAGACGGAAGGAAGAACTCCAATAATATCAGCCATCGAAATAAATATGAATGGGTTAAAGCCATCTATTAAAAAACAAAGATTAAGTAATAAAACAAAACCTAGCTATAAATTAGTTAATCCCAAGAATAACAACTAAAGCAAAACACAGAAAAATGAGAAATATGCCAGATTCATGCTAACAAAAATAAAGCTGGTGTAGCAATTTTAATATCAGACAAAACAGAATCACAAGCAAAAATAATTAAGTAGGATAAGATGACTATTTAATTCCCAAAAGGTATAATCCACCAAGAAGATACAAGAATCATGAACTTTTAAGCACCTAAAAATATATCTTCAAAAATATGTTCATATATATGTATATAAAATACAAAAATTAATGGAAACAAAAAACCCTACTAGGAATCATAGCAGAAGTATCTAACATATCAGAACCAACAGGTTAAATAGAGAAAAAATAAGTTAAGGATACAGAGAACATGAATTATAGTAAATTTGAGATAAATATAGAACTTGTACTTAGTATACTAAGGCTACAGTACAGAGTCACAAAAACAGTTCATTAGACTACAAATTAATTTCCGTCTTACTCTTCATCTTTTAGCAATATGGCAAAATGAGAGATCCCAAAACATTCTAGCTACAAAACATCTAAAAAAAATGTTAGGAAATAAAAACCTTCCCAATAAGTGGGAGAGAGAAACCTGGTGAAACCAAATTCAAGAATGAGGGCAAAATAAAGACATTTTCAGATATTACAAAAACCGGAGAATTTACATCACTGAAGGAAATTCTAAAGAATGTACATCATGGAGAAGGAAAGTAATTCAAAGAATATCTGCATGCAAACAGGAACAGAGAGTAAGGAAAGCAGTAAATAAATAGATAAATCTAACACATATTGACTTAGAAATCAATAATAACAACAACAACAGCAGCAATAATGTCTAATTTGAAGGGTTAAAGTAAAAATAGAGCTAAGGCCAAATGGGAGGTGACTAGAGTGAAGAAATTAAAAGTCATTGCCTTGGTCAGGAGGAAGACTGGTTGACTAAATAAATGATCTAAGCTTTCAATTCAAAAGACTAGAACTTGAACAAAATAAATTCAAGTTAAGTAGATTAAAAACAGAAATTAATAACAGGAAAAATTTTTAAAAATTAAAAAATTCAAAAGCTGGTTCTTTGAAAGGGCGATTAAAATAACCAGATACTAAGCAAGTCTGACCCACAAAATAAAGGAATTAAAAAAAAGTATTAACAAGAAAGAACACTCCACAGATATGGAAGAGTTTTTTTTAACAAGAGAATACTATATATAGCATTGTGGTGACATATACTAAATTTCAATAATGTTAATGATATTCCAGGAAAATATAAAATAGTAAATTGACTGCAGAAACAGAAAACCTGATAAAATCAATAATTATAGAAAAAACTGAAACAGCAGTTAAATATTGATATCACTTTCTTAAAAAAACACCACCAGATGGACAACCAGACAGTTTGCAATCAAGTTCTGCCAGGCTTCAAGGAACAGGTAATTCTTCTGTCCTAAGAGCACAGAAAATGATGGGAAGCTTCCCAGCTTAATCAGTGAGGACACCACAACTCTAACGGTGAACTTAGACAAAGATAAACATACACACCAAAATCTTAAATAAAATTCTAGTTAATCGCATCTATTAAAATGCATCACAACCTAAAAGTGCACTTTAAATTATTCCAGGATTTTAGAGAAAGATAATCTTGCAACATAATCATCTACGTCAGCAATTTTAAAAAGGAAAACTACGTTGTCATATCAATGCTACACGAACTCATTAAAAAAAAATCCAAGCCCATCCCTGATTTATTTTAACTCTTAGTAAATGAGGCATCAATGGAAACTCACTCAATATGATAAAGAATATACTTCGTGTAGAAACACCAGAAGCATTCCCCTGAAACCAAGCCCAAGACAAAGATCTCCTATTTAACCTCAGAGCCAACACTAGAGTATTCAAGACAAGAAATAAGTACAGACATTAGAAACATCTGTTGTTTCTCAGCTAAGACAGTTTATCTAGAATAGCCAAATAAATCAACTGAAAACTATTAAAATTACACAGAATTTATTCTGGAGACTCAGTTTCTAACGATCTAGCTTTAGCTACCAAATTAAACTCTCTTGCTTTGAGAGTTAATCACCAAAGCAATTCTCTGCAGGGTAAGGTATTAGTACTGACAACCTCCCTTTGGCTTCCTCTCGTCCTCCCTCATTTTAAAACATTAGTAACGCCGTGTTTGAAACTGGATAACAAAATCTCCTGCGACCAAAAGCTGCTCTGAAGGGTTGGGCAGCGGCTCTGCTCAGCAACGTTATCTCCTGCCTCCAGCTCCTGCGGTTACCAACGGGTGAGCGTTTCAGAAGGTCCAACGTAATTCTTCCGATAGAGGGCAAGGAAGAGCACTCTCAGTCCTGTTTTTCAAACTGTGTACTGCTTATTATAGAAACTTACGTGCTGGCAAATGAAGCGCCTCAAAAAGTCAGATACTCAGGGTCAAACTTGTTTTTTACAGAAAATATGCACATAAAACTGATTTTATTTCAAAGACAGTTGGGAAAGTAGGTTGTCACTGTCGCACTTAGGACAGGCTTCCACCACGCGGCCACCTACAAGCCTCAAACGGTCCCCCAGGGCGCCAGGGCTCCCCAGGTAGCTGCGCCCTGGCACCCAGCGCCCCCGGGAGCCCCGCAGCCCGCGCCCTTCCTCAGTCGCCCCAGGGGAGGACGGAGGCTGGGCTCTCCGCGGACGCTGAAGCTGGCCGAGCGCTTCTCGGGTCCCACACGACACTGCACCCCCAGGACAGCACCAGGGAGGGCGGGGGGACCCCGAGGCTCGGGCAGCACAGGTCCCGCCGCGGTGAGAGCGGCCGGCACCTCCCCGGGCCGCGGTCGTCGGGACCCCCGGGCCCTCCGTCACGGGCTCCTGTGCCCACCACCCGGGACCGGAGGGGAGGGGGCGGCCACCTGCCACCGCCACCTGCGGCCCCGGTTCTGCCGCTCCAGGGCTGGAGACAAGACGCGCCGCGCCAAGGGGGACCCGGGGCCGCGCCGGGGACGACAGCTGGAGGGTCTTCCCCGGGGGCAGTCCGGAGCCCCGCACCCAGACTCCCGTGCTCGTCAGCCCGACCCCGGGAAGGCGACGCGGCTGAGGCGAAGGGTAGCGGACGGCCAGCGCGGCACCGACTCACCGGCCCGCCGGGCGCCTGCTCGGGTCCTGCCGCGCCGCCGCAGTCTGCAGCCGCCGTGCTCCGCGCGCTGCCCTCGATGCTTGGAAAGGTCCCCGGTTGTGCCGGCTCCTCCCCAGCGCGCCGCCGCCAGGGGGCGCGCGCGAGCCCCGCGGGGTGCCCTGGGAGATGTAGTCCGGGGACCTCTGCAACGTCGCCTCGGACTTTCTCCTCGGGCCTGCTGGTGTAGTTCTTATTCTTCTCGGTGCTTCGCAGCCTTCTACCAGGGCCCAGCCTCAATCCCTGGCTAGTAAATGTTGGAGCGCCCCAGTCAAGCCCTGGGTCCGGTCTCCTCCCTCTAGACCAGTGGTTCTCTAAGTGTTGTACCCAGACCTGCTAAATCACCATCATTTAAGAACTTGTTAGATATGCAAATTCTGTATCCCACTGAGGCTATTCAGTTGGGGGCGTCGATCAGCCATCTGGTTTTTCACAAGCCCTTCAAGTGATTCTGATGTAACCTCAAGTTTGAGAGCTACGGCTTCAGACACTCCCCCTAACGGACCTCATCACACCCATGGCATTAATTACATACGTTAGTGTCCCTAGGGACGCTGCTGGAGACTAGAAAGTTTATATCTTCAGCCTGGATCTCTCAGCTTGCTCCAGCCCTCATAGTCCAAAAACGTCCACGCCATTATCTCCACTGCGATGCGTCTGAGGCACCTCAAACTCAACAGAGCCAAGACCAAACTCACGATCTTCCCTTTCCTCACTCTGGTTCTCCTCTAGTGTGCCTTTTGGCCAAGGGCTGAAGAATGTCTATTGAATTAAGTGACATGGAAGTCGCATAAGACCTTTGCAGAATCAGGGGCCGAATGACAAAGATAAACAGCCCAACCAAAAAATGAGCAAAGGATCTAAATAGACATTTCATCAAGAGGATTTAGTGATGGCCATGATTTATATCTGAGGAAGTTGGGATCCACTGAAAGGGGAGGAAAGGAGGCAGGGAGAACAAACAACTGTTGTAAAAATTTGGTGGTGAATGGGAGGAGACATACTGCTGGCTGGAAGCGGTTGTGTTGTTGAAAGAGAATTTTTTTTTTAAGATGCAAGAAACTTCAGCATGTTTAAATATTTATGAAAAGAATCAAGCTGAGAGAGGGAAAGAAAATGGTATTTAATACTATATGGTTCCTGGACATTCTGTGCTAATGATTTGAAGACTTAATATTGTCAAGATGTCAATGCTACTGAAAGCAACCTATAAATTCAACACAACCCCCATCAAAATTCCAACAGCCTTCTTTTCAGAAATGGAAAAGCCAACCCTCAAATTTATATGCTTTTTTCCAAAAGCAGTCTTGGAAAAGAAAAACAGTAGGAAGACTCTCTCTTCCTGATCTCAAAACATACTACAAAGCTACAGTAATCAAAACCATCTGGCATTGGTATAATAATAAACATGTAGAAAAATGGAATAGAATTGAGTGTCCAGAGTTAAGCTCGTGCATCTGTGGTCAATTAATCTTCAACAAGGGTGGTAAATTCAACAAAAAGGGAAAGAATAGTTTTTTTAATAAATGGTGCTGGGACAATTGGATTGCCACATGCAAAAGATTGGAATTAAACCTATACCTTACACTATCTACAAAAACTAATTCAAAATAGATCAAAGACCTAAATTTATAACCTAAAACCATAAAACTCTTAGAAGAAAACAGAGGGGTAATGCTTCAGGATGTAGTCTCCAACTTTGAATTCTTAACTCTGACATCAAAAGCACAAACAACAGAAAACAAAATAAACAAATGAGATCTCACCAAAATTAAAAACTTCTGTACATCAAAGGACTTTATTAACAAAGTGAAGAGACAGCCTAGAAAATGGGAGAAAATATTTGAGAGCCATCTATCAGAAAAGGGCCTAATATCTAGTATGCATAAAGAATTCCTACAGTTTAGTGAGAAAAAGATAAGCAACCCAATCCAAAAATAAGAAAAGGACCTCAATACACATTTTGTCAAAGAGGATTTACAGATGGCCAGCAAGCACAGGAAAATATGTTCAATGTCTGTAGCCACTGGGGAAATGCAAAACAAAACCACAATGAGATACTCCTTTGCTCCCACTGTTGTTATTGGTGGTGCTGGGTGCTGTTGAGTCGATTCTGAGTCATGGCAACCCCATGTGACAGAGTGGAACTTCCCCATGGGGTTTTCTGGGCTGTGGTCTTTGCAGGAGCAGATCGCCAAGTCCTTCTCCTGCAGAGCCAACGGGTAGGTTCAAGGCACCCACCTTTCAGTTAGCAGCCAAGCCTTTGACTGTTGTGCCAGCAGGGCTCCTTCACTCCCACTAAGATGGCTAAAATTTAAAAAAAAAAAAAAAAAGATAGAAAACCACAAGTGTTAGTGAGGATGTGGAGCCATCAAAACCCTCATCTATTGCTGGTGGAAATGCAAAATGATACAGTTACTCAAAAAGTTAACTATACTCATGAACATAGATGCAAAAATCCTCAACAAAATTCTAGGCAATAGAATTCAACAACATATCAAAAAAATAATCCACCACGACCAAGTGGGATTTATACCAGGTATGCAAGGCTGGTTTAATATTAGAAAAACCATTAATGTAATCCACCATATAAATAAAACAAAAGACAAAAAGCACATGATCTTATCAATTGATGCAAAAAAGGCATTTGACAAAGTCCGACACCCATTTATGATAAAAACTCTCAGCAAATTAGGAATTGAAGGAAAATTCCTCAACATAATAAAGGGCATCTATGCAAAGCCAACAGCCAACGTCACTCTAAATGGAGAGAACCTGAAAGCATTTCCCTTGAGAAAGGGAACCAGACAAAGATGCCCTTTATCACCACTCTTATTCAACATTGTGCTAGAGGTCCTAGCCAGAGCAATTAGGCTAGACAAAGAAACAAAGGGCATCCGGATTGGCAAGGAGGAAGTAAAACTAACTCTATTTGCAGATGACATGATCTTATACACAGAAAACCCTAAGGAATCCTCCAGAAAACTACTGAAACTAATAGAAGAGTTTGGCAGAGTCTCAGGTTATAAGATAAACATACAAAAATGGCTTGGATTCCTCTACACCAACAAAAAGAACATCGAAGAGGAAATAACCAAATCATTACTATTCACAGTAGCCCCCAAGAAGATAAAATACTTAGGAATAAATCTTACCAAAGATGTAAAAGACCTATACAAAGAAAACTACAAAGTACTAGTGCAAGAAACTAAAAAGGACCTACATAAGTGGAAAAACACACCTTGCTCATGGATAGGAAGATTTAACATAATAAAAATGTCTATTCTACCAAAAGCCATCTATACATACAATGCACTTCCGATCCAAATTCCAATGACATTTTTTAATGTGATGGAGAAACAAAATCACCAACTTCATATGGAAGGGAAAGAAGCCCCAGATAAGTAAAGCATTACTGAAAAAGAAGAAGAAAGTGGGAGGCCTCACTCTACCTGATTTTAGAGCCTATTATACAGCCACAGTAGTCCAAACAGCCTGGTACTGGTACAACAACAGGCACAAAGACCAACGGAACAGAATTGAGAACCCAGATATAAACCCACCCACATATGAGCAGCTGATATTTGACAAAGGCCCAGTGTCAGTTAATTGGGGAAAAGATAGTCCTTTTAACAAATGGTGCTGGCAAAACTGGATATCCATCTGCAAAAAAATGAAACAGGACCCATACCTCACACCATGCACAAAAACTAACTCCAAGTGGATCAGAGACCTAAACGTAAAGACTAAAACGATAAAGATCATGAAAGAAAAAATAGGGACAACGTTAGGAGCCCTAACACAAGGCATAAACAGAATACAAAACATTGCCAAAAATGACGAAGAGAAACCAGAACACGCACTTCACTAAAGAAGATATTCAGGCAGCTAACAGATACATGAGAAAATGCTCTTGATCATTAGCCATTAGAGAAATGCAAATTAAAACTACAATGAGATTCCATTTCACTCCAACAAGGCTGGCATTAATCCAAAAAACACAAAATAATAAATGTTGGAGAGGCTGCAGAGAGATTGAAACTTTTATACACTGCTGGTGGGAATGTAAAATGGTACAACCACTTTGGAAATCTATCTGGCGTTTTCTTAAAAAGTTAGAAATAGAACTACCATACAACCCAGAAATCCCACTTCTCGGAATATACCCTAGAGAACTAAGAGCCTTCACACGAACAGATATATGCACACCCATGTTTATTGCAGCTCTGTTACAATAGTAAAAAGCTGGAAGCAACCAAGGTGTCCATCAACGGATGAATGGTTAAATAAATTGTGGTATATTCGCACAATGGAATACTACGCATCAATAAAGAACAGTGACTAATCTGTGAAACATTTTATAACATGGAGGAACCTGGAAGGCATTATGCTGAGTGAAATTAGTCAGAGGCAAAAGGACAAATATTGTATAAGACCACTATTATAAGATCTTGAGAAATAGTATAAACTGAGAAGAACATATACTTTTGTGGTTACAAGGTAGGGAGGGAGGGAGGGTGGGAGAGGTTTATTTACTGACTAGTTAGTAGACAAGAACTACTTGAGGTGAAGGGAAGGACAATACTCGATACATGGAAGGTCAGCTCAACTGGACTGGACCAAAAAAAAAGAAGTTTCCGGGATAAACTGAATGCTTCAAAGGTCAGCTGAGCAAGGGCGGGGGCCTGGGGACTATGGCTTAAGGGGACTTCCAAGTCAATTGGCAAAACAATTCTGTTATGAAAACATTCTGCATCCCACTTTGAAATGTGACTTCTGGGGTCTTAAATGTTAACAAGCAGCCATCTAAGATGCATCAATTGGTCTCAACCCACCTGGATCAAAGGAGAATGAAGAACACCAAGGTCACACGATAACTACGAGCCCAAGAGACAGAAAGGGCCACATGAACCAGAGACGTACGTCGTCCTGAGACCAGAAGAACTAGATGGTGCCTGGCCACAGCCCATGACTGCCCTGACAGGAAGCACAGCAGAGAACCCCTGAGGGAGCAGGAGATCAGTGGGATGCAGACCCCAAATTCTCATAAAAAGACCAGACTTAATGGTCTGACTGAGACTAGAGGAATCCTGGCGGTCATGGTCCCCAAACCTTCTGTTGGCCCAGGACAGGAACCATTCCCGAAGACAACTCATCAGACAAGGAAGAGACTGGACAATGGGTTGGAGAGAGATGCTGACACAGAGTGAGCTACTTGTATCAGGTGGACACTTGAGACTGTATTGGCATCTCCTGTCTGGAGGGGAGATAGGAGGGTAGAGAGGGTTAGAAACTGGCAAAATTGTCACGAAAGGAGAGACTGGAAGGGCTGACTCATTAGAGGGAGAGTAAGTGGGAGTATGGAGTAAGGTGTATATAAGCTTATATGTGACTGACTTGATTTGTAAACTTTCACTTAAAGTACAATAAAAATTATTAAAAAAAAAGTTAACTATAACACACATACACCAGTGTTCACTGCAGGACTATTCACAGTAGCCAAAAGGTGAAAACAACTCAATGTCTGTCTAGAGATGAATGGATAAACAAAATGTGGCACATACGTACAATGGAATGCTACTCTGCCCCAAAGAGAAATGAAGCCCTGATATATGCCATATTGATGAATCTTGAAAACATGCTGAGTGAAATTAGTCATCACAAAAGGACAAATATTGTATGATTTCACTAATATGAAGTACCTAGAATAGGCAAAGGAGATTAGAGATTAATAATGATTAAAATAGAGATAAGAGTTTAATAATGGTTACCAGAGCAGGAGGGGTGGGGGAAGGGGGTTATCATTGTTTAGGTAGCATGGAATATTTGTTTATGTAGATAAAAATTTGGCAACAGATATTGGTGATGGTTGTGCAACATGACTGATGTAATTGGTTTTATTGAATTGTACACCTGAAAATGTTGAATTAGCAAATGTTGTGTTCTTTACATTTTTACAATGATAGCATTAAAAAAAATTCTGTGTGGTTCCAGAGAAAATTGTATAAGTGGGAGCGGGGAGGTGGGATCCATGGCACAAGTAGAGGGATGAGACTAGACTAGTGGTTTTCAGCCAGGAGCAATTTTGCTTCCCAGGGGACATTTAGCAATGTCTGGAGACACTTCTGGTTTTGACAACTAGGGGGAAGGTATGCTATTGACATCTAGCAGGTAGAGGCCAGGGATGCTGCTAAACATCCTACAATGCACAGGACAGCCCCGACAACGAAGATGTATCAGGCCCAAAATGGCAACAATGCTGAGGTTGAGAAATCCTGGCCTAGACTGCAACAACCCCTTTGTTGTACGATGAAGGAAGGAAGAAAGGGGGGGTGGGGGGGGACGCAAAGGTTTGCTGTGGTAGAGGAAAGTAGGAGTTTTTTTCTGGAAACGAAGAGAGGAAGTTGTGCTTGAGGACGGGCAGCTGCATTTGTGTGTGTGTGTGTATCAAGCGCTGAATCATGGAATCTAAGCTGGCCAAGAAGAGAAGGAAGGAGAGAAATGAGTGGTTGGAGAGAAGTAGTGGTTTCAGTACACTGGCAGTTTTGATGGGGGTCAATGACTTATTTATCTTACTGAAGTAATTGAAAAAACATGCTGGAGAAGAGTTTCTGGTAAGAAAATAGGGACCGTTGACGATGACCAGGTCATGATGTGGCCTGTGAGAATGGATGGTTACAGTGGAGTGGAGGCAGGGTCACTGAATACCCCTATATAGATTATGCAGTGCCCAGGCAGCCCAGGATGGAGTTGTGGAGTGAAGGAGGTCTTTGGAAATGAGGTCATCAAGGAACTGAGAGGGCAGGGTCATGTATGTGGATGTGGAGATCACCCATGAACAAGGCAGGACAGTTTTTGGCATCACTATGAGTGATATCTTCCATGAATAGGAAAGCAGAGAACAAACAGGAAGGGGAGAGCGTGGTAAAGTAAAGAACCAGGACTTTTGACAAGAGTATGGGGGAGGCATGCTCTTGCCTTTTGGAAAACAGCAGGCAGTCATTGTTCTTAGGGAAGATAGAAAGGCATTTGCAGATTATGGGGTTGAAATTCCAGAAGATTCTAGATCAGGGCAGAGGCAGGGCCAAGATGGCCAAGCAGTCAGACACTTCCTGTAGTCCTTCTTACAACAAAGACCTGAAAAACAAGTGAATCGATTATATACAATGATCTAGGAGCCCTGAACTTCAAAGACAAAGGTGAGGAGCCCAACTGAGCGGAGGCAAAGACAGTTCAAAAGCAGCACAGATTTGGCAGACCTGACCTGGCCAGCACCCTGCAGGCTGAGGCAAGCGGTAGCACTTGGGACGTGCTTTCCACACTGGGAGAAACAGAGTGGCGGAGAGTCTGCTCAAGCCTCCAGAACCGGAAACAAGCAGTGCTGATTCTGCAAAAGTTAAGTGCAAGTGTCTAACCTACCACGCAGGATCAAAAACGCCTTTCCCTCCTCTGGGAAGTACCTCTCTCCCATATACCCACGCCCTCCCATCTCTGCTGTGGTCTAGGTCTGGCTTCAGCAATTGCTGGGCGCCCTGGGCCAGAAGTGGCATTCTCCCAGCTTTGGAGAGGGAACAAATTAACAAACAGGAAAACATAATCTGCCAGCTTCCCTAAGCCAGGAACACAGGGCAAGCACAGCCCCTTTCCCTAGGCACAGGCATAAGTGGTCCACAGACTTTGAATGCCTTTCACCCCTGCATAGACCTGTGTGGGCCCATTTCAGCAGCATAAGCCCTCATTAGCACAGTACAACAGGGTATGTACCTGAAGCCTATATTCAACGGCAACAGCTAAGGGGGAGTGGCAGATTCATGACATTCGGCACCGCCCTGCCCTTTAAGCAGGGTCCTCACCTGCCCACAACAGGGGTCTGAGAACTGGTGCCTCCACCCACTCCACCAAGCCACCTGTGACAGGGGTCCAAGAATAAGTAGTGACTCCCAGTTTGTTTTTTTTTTTTTCCCAGGCCTTACAGCCAAAGGCACTGGGCGCGGAATGTCTGGCTACAAAACCCACCCACCTAAGCACTCTAGGAAACAGGGACATGCCTTCCACCCAGGCACTCAGGACTCGACAACACCTAACAACAACAACAATATTGTTTGGTTTCGGAATCAATGCTTTATTTATACTGTAAAAATTTTTAGAGACTTTTGTTTTTTCCTTTTACTCTGAAACAATATAAGTAACATCAAATCAGTTTATTCTTTGAGGTTTGATAATTCCCTAGTTGAAAATATGTGGGCCTGATATTTTCTTTGGGGAGGGAAACTCTTTGACAACCTCCTTTATTTGACCTCTGGTAATTTTACAATTTAGATTTTTTAAACTCTTCTAAAGTTAATTTTGATAAATCATGTTTTCTTTAAGACAAATTACCCATTTCATTCAGGTTTTCAAGCGTATTTGCCTGAAGTTGAGAAAAGTCATTTTTTTCTTTTTATTTTAGTTCTACCATTTTATTTTGTTGTTGTTGATTTCTAATTCATTAATTTATGCTTTTATACTAATTCCTTGTTTTTTTATTTCTTGAGGAGTGTTTTTGTTGTTCTTTTTCTAACTTCCTGAGTTGGATACTTAACTTTTTAATTCTCTCGTTAAGCATTTAAGGGTATAATTTTTCTTCTGTGTATTGCTTTGGAGATAGCCCATAATTTATGGTCTATAATATTCTCCTTGTTATTTTGTATACGTTCTGGTTTTGATTTGTCTTGGATGTAGCGTCTTAAAATTTGACACAAGAGTGTGAGTGTTTTAAAATTTCCGGGTGTTAGGGTCTGATTTTGTTATTAATTTTTAGTTTCATTTCATTGAAATCAAAGATCAGAGATCAATGTTGTCTGCACTACTTTATATTTTTGAAATATTTAGTTTTTGTTTGTGGTCATATTTTGTGACTGTTTCATGGGCACTTGAAGAGAATGTGTGGTCTCCATTTTTAGCCTATAGATTTTTTATATCTATCGATGAGATAGAACTTATCAATTACATTAATTCTTCAGTGTCTTTTGATATATTTTGATCTGACATAATCTGAGAGAAGTAAATTAAAATCTCTTACTACTATTGTGTTTTTATTTCTCCTTATTTCTCTAGAGTTTTGCTTTATAAATGATAATGCTGTGTTATTTATCCATAAATATTCGCCACTCTTGTATATTCTTGTGGATTGTGCCTTTCTTGTTATAAAATGACCTTCTTTGTCTCATTTAATGTTTTTGGTTTTTGCCCTGAATTTAACCTTGCCTGATCTTATGACAAGCCTACTTAACTTTGTTTTGGTGTTGTTGTTAGTTGTCATCAAGTTGACTATCTCATGGCAACCTTAGATATAACAGAACAAAGCATTGGCCTGTCCTGCGCCATCTCTATAGTCTTTGATGTGTTTGAGCCCGTTGTTGAGACTATTGTGTCAGTTCATCTCATGATGTCCTTTTCCAGTGGTTGGTCTTTCCTGATGACACATCCAAAGTCAGCAAGACAATGTCTTGCCATCCTCACTTCTAAGCAGCTGGTTGTATTTCTTCTAAGATTGATTTGTTCGTTCTCCTGGAAGACCATGGTATATTCAGTATTTTTTGCCAAAGCCACAATTCAAAAGCGTCAGTTCTGCTTTTTTCATTGTCCAGCTTTCAAATGCATATGAGGCTCCTGGAAAGATCATGGCTTGTGTCAGGTGCACCTTTGTCATCGAAGTGACATCTTTGCCTTCTTAAAGAGGTCTTTTGCAGCAGATTTGCCCAATACAGTATGTTGTTTGATTTTTCAACTGCTGCTTCAATGGACGTTAATTGTGTTGGACAGGCGTGGGGAGGTGCAGTGCCCCCGTCCCTGTGAGCCCTTGGGTGGAAGCACTGGGAGGACGCTCCTGCGCCTGCATCTACCACTCAGCACCACCAACTGGATCCCTGGTCCCTGAGTGTACCCCCGCACTCCCGGACCTCAGTGTCCCCATGTGCTTGCAGGTTCTCGAGGGGGTTGTAAAGGACCTGGGATGCCAGGTCAGCATCTCTTACCTATGGCAGCAGCACCCCCCACTTGTAACTCCCCCTTTCGTCACACCCAACTTCGTGCGATTTCCGTGGGGTGGGGGGACCTACCCTAAGGACCCTCCACCCAGGAGTCAGCATCCACAGTGGGCTTCAATAGGAGCCTCTGGCCCTGGACACACAGTGGGTTGGTAGGATTCTCACCCCCACATGTGGGAGGAGGTCCAGCCACCAACTTCCCTCAGTCCTGAGAGATCAAAGGGCTTGGGGAGAAAGGACCAATACAGGGGTTTGGGGAGCCACGGCCTCAAATCTGTCCAGCGATTTTGTGGGACAGGCTGGGGGAGAGGGTGTCCTGAGACCCCTCCCTGCACTTTTGCCAGGGCTGGGAACAAAGGCCTAAGGCAGCGCAGAGAATGGCCCCAGTTTTAGCCCCTTGTAGGGGAGCCCCACCTAACTAGCAGCCTCCACTGCCACCTGAACTTTAGGGTCGACCTGGGAAAAGGGGCAAGAGAGGTCAGGCCCTCCAATGGCAGAGGAGACCCCTTGTGTGGTGGACTAGGTGGCAGCAGGGAGGGGACCCCCCTGGGGACACCTGACAAGCGTGATGTTGTTTATGTTTATTTATTTATGGTGTGCTTACTCTGTGCCAGTTACCATTGACCAGATGTAAAAAATTAAAAGTTTAAGCTAAACAGTGTGTGTGTGTGTGTGTGTGTGTGTGCGCGGAGTTTGTGTGTTTCTGTCCTTGTCTCCTGTGGGCCAGGCCTGCCAAATCAAGGTAAGAACTGATAGAAGAGTAACCTCCACATGCATAGTTAGCACTATGCAGTTTTAGGTGGGTTAGACTTGGAGTTTGTTGAGGGTTATGAATGGACTATTAGAGGATAAGGGATTTAAGGGTTGACAGTTAGGATTTAGGCTAAGGGTTTAGGCTTTAAGGGTTAGGGTTGAGGTTGGGGTTGGGGTTGGCTTTGCAGTCCTAGTTAGGATTTAGGGTTTGGGGTTGGGGGTTAAGGTAAGGGATAAAGTCTAGAGTTGAGGGTTGAATTTAGGGTTAGTGTTAGGATTGGGGTTGGTAGTTGGGGTTGGGATTGGGAATTATGTGCTAAGGATGGGGATTAGGGTTAGGGGGTCAGGGATAGGATTAGGGGTAGGGCTAGGGCTACGGCTAGAGCTAAGTCTAGGGGTTATGGCTATGGTAGTGCTAGGGCTAGGGCAAGGAATGGGCTAAGGGTTAGGGTTAGGGTGTTAGGGTTACGGTGAGGGGTTAGGGTGAGGGTGAGGGTGAGGGTACAGGGTGAGGGTTTAGGGTGAGGGTAAGGCTAACGGTTAGTGTTTAGGGTCAGGGTAAGGGTCAGGGTCAGGGTCCGGGACCGGGTCGGGGTCAGGGTCGGGGACAGGGATAGGGTTAGGGTTAGGGTTTAGGGTTTAGGGTTAGGGTTAGGGTTTTAGGGTTAGGGTTAGGGATTTAGGGTTAGGGTTAGGGTTTTAGGGTCAGGGCTAGGGCTAGGGGATTAGGTCTAGGGCTAGGGGTTAGGGTTAGGGGTTAAGGGTGAGGGTTAGCATTAGGGTTAGGGGTTAGGGTTAGGATTAGGGTTAGGGGTTAGGGTTAGGGGTTAGGGTTAGGGTGATAGGGTTAGGGTTAGGGAGTTAGGGTTAGGGTTAGGGTTATGGGGTTAGGGGGTTAGGGTTAGGGTGTTAGGGTTAGGGTTAGTGTGATAGGGTTAAGGTTAGGGTGTTAGGGTTAGGGTTAGGGTTACAGGGTTAGGGGGTTAGGGGATTAGGGCTAGTGTTAGGGTAAGGGTTTAGGGTTAGGGTTTAGGGCTCGGGTTTAGGGATAGGGTTAGGGTTTTAGGGTTAGGATTAGGGTTAGGGGTCAGGGTCAGGGGTCAGGGTTAGGGGTCAGGGTTGGGGCAAGAGTTAGGCCTCAGGGTTAGGGCTCAGGGTTAGGGTTAGGATTGGGCTTAGGGTTAGGGTTAGGGTTAGGGAAACGGTTCACGTTGAGGCTCTCCCTGTCCCTGGGACGGCTCTTCTTCTGAGGCCTGTGCAGAGGCCGAGCGGCTCTTCCTTAGGGGACGTGCTCTGCGGTTTGCAAACCAAGTCTGAATGCGATCCTCCGCGATGCCAGTTTCTCTGGCGAGTTCTTCTCTGGTAGTTATACCAGGGTAGGGGTTCTGTTCAAACGCTGCTTGCAGGGTCTCTCTTTGACTGGCCTTCAAAACCAACCTCTCTCGGGGGCCTCGTGGATTTTGAGAGCGGCTCGAGGCGCTGGTCGGACCCATCGGGGCAAGTCAGCCGGACTGCACGGAGACTCGCGGCCAAGTGAACAGCTCCCGGAAACGCGGGACTCAGCCACACCCGGAATGCTTTGCGCAGCAAAGGAAGGCCCCAAGGCCCATGTGGGAAATAACCTGAGCCACGGGACTCCCTCCTTATATACCTGAGGCCTTGGAGGAAAGCGTTGAAGGGGAAGATGACTCACTCCTAAGTGGAAGTAGAGATTTCATCAGGGGATTTGGCAACGGTCATCCTACTAATTAACGTGTTGCGTCAGAGGAATGCCTTTGCAATGGAAGGGTTTTCCGGCACCTTGTCAGGTCGGTGGGGGCTAGGGGACCGGACTGAGATCCCCAGGCGCCTTAGTGCGCTGGTGCCGCCCTAACAGAACTAGCACCAGTGCGTGGCTTTGACAAACAGAAATGTATTCTTTCCCAGTCGACCAGGCGACGAGTTCCAATTGAGGGCGCCAGCGCCTGGGGAAGGAGTTCCCTGCCTGTCAGCTCTGGGGGAAGGCCCTAGTCATCAGTCATCTTCTGGTCTACGAGCTTCTCAGGGCAGGGACCCGAGGTCCGAAGGACGCGCTCTGCCCCTGCCTCTTCTTCCTTGGCGCCCATTGGTCCCTCTCCTCTCTGCTAGCTTCTCTCTTTTCTCTCTCCAAAGGGACCGCCTGCCCATACAACCTAATCCTCTACATTGCCTCCTCCCTCATTGACATAACCCCCCCCCCCGTGCTCCTGCCTCATGAACATCATAAAAACCATCATCGAGGGTAGGATTTACAACCCCTGGGGTAATTAGGACAGATCACAAATCCCAGAAGGACCACACAAGTCTGGGAATCCTGGATTCCTTGGATTCTCAGGCTGCCAAGGGTCTTGACTCCGCAATCCTGCCGGACAGTGAGTTGATTGTGATCCCAGCGATATCCGGCCTATTAGGGCCAGGAGGGACTTTGAGTTTCTGAGAGCCTCTTTCCCACAGACGGTTCTATTGGCGGCAGATGTGCGCCTCCCCCAAGGTGGCTGCCCCCCCCCCCCGCCCATCGCCTTTGCAGGAGGAGCTCCCTGCCCCGCTGACTGGCGCGCCTACACATCCCTCCGCTGGTGGAGCTGGGTTGGGGCTTTGGTGGGGGGTGGGGGGGGCGGGACGGGCTGGTACGCTTCCGTGTGCGGCCCACGCCCCTCCATCCCGAGTCCTCTCTCCGTCGCCTTCTCTCTCTTCTCCTCGCGGCTTGGCAATGCCTGGATAATTGTACAGAACGCACCGTTGTACGGAGGGTTAGTCAGGGTTGTTTTGACACCATCAGTTTCCCATTCCACGGTTTGTTCCAAAGAGAACGCCGGTGGTGTCCTCCTGGGGAAGCGATGGAGACCCGCTCTCTTTCAGAAAATCCCTTGGCACCGCCAGGTGCAGTTGGCTGAACCGCTTGCCCAGGAGACGTTCTGCCTTGCGGGCAGTAAATAAATGAAAGAATGAAGAAATAAATACGTAACAGGATGATTCATTTGAAACAAAAGCAAAGGAAATGAGATTCAAATCTCACAATACGGTGGCGTCTCTAGGCTTCGTGTCACGCAGTTCAGCAACTGAGGGCGTCACCCGCGCAGTCCACCGCCTCTCATGCCGCACCGTACAGAGTATTCAGCCTTGGTTTTTGTCCTAGTGTTAACGGTAAATCGTAATTCCCGTACATTGCTCCTTCTTTCACCTTATATTAAAAATAATTACAAATAGAATATTTTATATGCATATGTATATATACATAACTGAACCCCGCCTCGCAAATACTAATGCCCACAATATCCTACCTAAAAGAGCAGCAACTTTGGCCAAATCAGCGACTACAAAAAGCCCAGCGGCAAAGAAAGGAACAGCAGACAGACCGCGGAACCGCGCGTTTCCAAGCGTCCTCGTCATCGGGTGATCACGACATCTCTCCCCACAGTGCTTTATCAGCTTCCGAAGGGAGGTTCGCGTAGCTTCTTTAACCTTGTAGTTGCACCGATACACGTAAGCCCGGCTTGCGAAAAATGTTTCTGTACTAATGTGTAACTCCAGGCATATCGTTTTCAAACTAACCTACGTCTGCTGGAACGCATCGGCGACGTTTCTGGACAGTCGTTTTGGTGTGCCCCTCTGACAGTGTCACCCGGTTGGGTCCGCTTCTCCACGACCCCCATCCCGTGACTTCACTGGGAAAAGCAGGTCAACCCCTTTAGGTAGTTACGTCGGCGCGCAGTGGGCCCGGGATACATTTGCTCTCCTGGACCCACTGAATTTGTCGCGGACTCATTCCCGGACTCACCTCCCTGACCCTCCTTCGGCTGCCGCCCAGGCTCCGGGCCCGCCTCCTTGCCGCCCGCGGCCGCCAGAGGGCGCAGCCTCCCCTCGAGAGCGCGGCCTGGTCCCCTCCAAGCGCCGGGAGCTCCCGGGCTTCCCGCTCCAGCCTAGGCCCTTCGACAGCCGCCCTGACCTGGGGAGCAGGCCTTTGCGGAGGGCCTTGACACGGCGCGGACCTCGTCGCCTCCTCGAGCTCTCCCTGACTCGCTTCTGGACACACCGAACCCCGTCTGACCTATCCGCCCTCCCCCCCAGACCAGCGCCCCCACCTCTCGGAGGGGCTAATTCACGCTGAACCCGCCGCTCTCCGCCTGGAGCCTTTGAGGGTCCGCGAGGGCTCAGGGCCTCTGACTTTTGGCGTCATCTCATCCTCAATCCCGGACAGCCCGGGATCGCCAAAGCTCAGGCTCAGGAGGGTTTTGGTTAAGGTCAGGCTTAGGGCAACGGTTCAGGTTAGGGCTGGGGTTAGGGCTAGAGCTTGGGCTAGGGCGAGGGCTAGGGCGAGGGCGAGGGTTAGGGTCAGTGTTAGGGTGAGGGTTGGGGTGAGGGTGAGGGTGATGGTGAGTGTGATTTTGAGAGTGTGGGGCTAATTCACCCTGGACCCGCCGCTCTCCACTCGCGGCCTTTGAAGAGCCGCGGGGGCTTAGGGTCTCTATGCTCCGGCGTCATCTCATCTTTAATCCGGACAGCACGAGGTCGCCAAAACTCAGGCTCAGGAGCCCGGAGGGACCGAAGCAAATAGTCTCCTGAGTCACACATTCCTTCTTTTCTTCACTTCCCTTCTTGCTTGCTCCTTCCTTTAACCCGTTGGTTCCTTTAAGAAACCCTTCCGACCGACGAAAATCAAGAGATTCGGTAAGGCGCAAAGGTGGCCACGCTGTGGACAAACCGGCCCCTTCACGAGTGGCCGGCAAGCCATGAGGAGGCACAAAGGGTCAGACAGGCAGTGGCGGGCTGCTGGGACCAAATGCCTAGACGCCAGCAAAGGAGGAAACCGCAGGAGGAAGAAGAGCGGGCAGTATGACCTCATTCCTACTGGGCAAGTGGGGGAGTGCATAGGCGTCTGGGGTAGGGGTAGGAGATTGGGGTCATAGGAATGGGGCAGAGGCCCTGGAGAGGCACTTGTCATTTCCCAATCCTTTGTGCTCTGGAGATTTTTTTGTTTCCCATGCATGTTCTCTGTGTTCCAATAGTGGCATTTCGTTTTCTTTTGCTTTGTTTTTTCTGGTTTCCATAATCTATCTGTCCTACCAACGAACTCCTTCATCCGGCTCGATAATCTCTATCACCTTTCCGAGGCTACCACCTCCAACGACGATGGGAGGAGTCTCAGAGGAAAGACGATGAGAAAGAGGCCTGGTGTTTATGTATAAAAACTTAATTATGAATAAGTTGGGCAAGAGTCTGGACAGATATGAGCCGGAATATATGTACCTTACCCCAAACACGTGCGACAGCAATCACATCGATACACTTTCTTCGGCGATGGAATGGTGTTGCTCTAACGCCTTTCAGTTCATTTTCCGTGTGTTGAAAGTGGCCCAAGGGCGACATCCGTTCACGGGGGGCGGTTGCTCTGGGACGTAAACTGTGCCATCGTTCCTTCGGTGACAGCTGTGGCACAAACTGTCTTCCGGTTCCCAATTCCCACCTTCACACCTAAGGGAAAAGAAACACGTTAAGAAAAAAGAAAAAGGAAAAGAAAAAAACCGTCCTTTTTAGAAAATCCCCTTATGAATAGAGAGGGCATCCCCTCTTTCTCTACACACCTACCCCAAAATTTCCAATCTGAGGGCCCATCTTGCCAGAAGGGAAGGAAGTTGAGATGTGCACAAGGTAGGCCCATTTCCCTCGCCGGGGTTCGCTTAGCAGTCGTGGATTGCACAGACTGCCAAGGAGGCGATGATGGCAGGGAGGAGTTCCGATCAGTCGTGCGAAGGCTTTTGTTCATCTGGCTTTGGCCAATGGGTCCACCGCCTGGTGCCCCTGGTGCCCCCGGGGCCAAGACCGAGGAGCCTCCAAAGGATCAGGCACCCCAAGACTTGAAGATACACAGTCAGCGCTGCGTCCATGTGCTAGGTCGAAGTTTCCCAGAGTCTTATCATTCTTCCCGCGTTCCTTTGGCTCCGGAACACCGCGTCGTGGCTGTCCAGCATCTCTTTGAATCGTACGGATTCGTCCTCAAGGGATAGATGCCTGGATGTGGGTTCGGTCAGTCTTGCAGCGCGTCAAACAGGGCCCGAAAGTCAAGGTCGCCGAGGGAGAGTTGCAGTTGTGGACGGTCCTCCTCCTGTGGATCCGCGTTCAGAAAGCTTTGGGACTTTCCCTGCAACTCTGGGGCGGAGAGGAGTTCATCTAAAAGGCTCTCGGTTTCCTGGCAGTCTTGGTCTGGTGGACGAGATGACCCTCGAGCCGATTGTGCCGGCTCTGGCCACAGGTGTGCCTCGGAGTGTCCGGGCTGCTGGAGTGTCTCTTGGCTGGGTTCCCATCTGGCAGTCACACCCTGGGCCACCTCACAGCCCCATTGCGTGAAGGCAGCTGAGACTTGCTGAGCCGGAAGCTGCCATTGCGTCTTTGAATTGTCAGGCCGAGAAGGGTCTTGGGCGAGCCACCCTGCCGAGACAGCGTGTTGGTGGCGATCCTGGTAATTTCCCGGGTATTGGGGCCAGAAAGGAGCCTGAGGGCCTAACAGCCTCTCTCCCACAGTGGGTCCTGTTGGCAATTGGTTCAGGAGTGTCCCCGGGGCGTGAGAGGTCTCTGCTGTGTTCACAGTCAGGGCGGGCTGGTCCATCATGGCACCTGGTGCTTGGCCGGCACAGCCCTGGGTGGGTTCCGAAGGAAGAAACGGTGGACGGGACTCAGTGAGGACAGGTAGGATGGCTTGGTTGCTGCTGGAAGGATGGGAGGGTGGGCCGAGAGGGTAGGAGCTCTGGACAGAGGACAGGTGGCTTTGGTCAAGTGGAAGCGTGGCCGCATGGGTCGGGCTGTCTGCCAAGGACTTCGGCGGTGCACTCGCGCTCTGCACCGGCTTCCGAGCTCTTCGGTTCTGAAACCATACGTGAATTCGGGATCGCGGAAGGCCAGTTCGTTGAGCCAGTTCTTCCTTGGCCTCGTTACCAGGGTACCGGCTCTTCTCGAAGGCCTCGACTAGGAGACTCGTTTGCCATCTGCTGATGGCTGTGCGTTTTCGCCTGGCCGCTTTGGGGACATTTTCCGGAGACCAAGGCTGAGGCTCTCCCTGTCCCTGGGACGGCTCTTCTTCTGAGGCCTGTGCAGAGGCCGAGCGGCTCTTCCTTAGGGGACGTGCTCTGCGGTTTGCAAACCAAGTCTGAATGCGATCCTCCGCGATGCCAGTTTCTCTGGCGAGTTCTTCTCTGGTGGGGGTTCTGTTCAAACGCTGCTTGCAGGGTCTCTCTTTGACTGGCCTTCAAAACCAACCTCTCTCGGGGGCCTCGTGGATTTTGAGAGCGGCTCGAGGCGCTGGTCGGACCCATCGGGGCAAGTCAGCCGGACTGCACGGAGACTCGCGGCCAAGTGAACAGCTCCCGGAAACGCGGGACTCAGCCACACCCGGAATGCTTTGCGCAGCAAAGGAAGGCCCCAAGGCCCATGTGGGAAATAACCTGAGCCACGGGACTCCCTCCTTATATACCTGAGGCCTTGGAGGAAAGCGTTGAAGGGGAAGATGACTCACTCCTAAGTGGAAGTAGAGATTTCATCAGGGGATTTGGCAACGGTCATCCTACTAATTAACGTGTTGCGTCAGAGGAATGCCTTTGCAATGGAAGGGTTTTCCGGCACCTTGTCAGGTCGGTGGGGGCTAGGGGACCGGACTGAGATCCCCAGGCGCCTTAGTGCGCTGGTGCCGCCCTAACAGAACTAGCACCAGTGCGTGGCTTTGACAAACAGAAATGTATTCTTTCCCAGTCGACCAGGCGACGAGTTCCAATTGAGGGCGCCAGCGCCTGGGGAAGGAGTTCCCTGCCTATCAGCTCTGGGGGAAGGCCCTAGTCATCAGTCATCTTCTGGTCTACGAGCTTCTCAGGGCAGGGACCCGAGGTCCGAAGGACGCGCTCTGCCCCTGCCTCTTCTTCCTTGGCGCCCATTGGTCCCTCTCCTCTCTGCTAGCTTCTCTCTTTTCTCTCTCCAAAGGGACCGCCTGCCCATACAACCTAATCCTCTACATTGCCTCCTCCCTCATTGACATAACCCCCCCCCCGTGCTCCTGCCTCATGAACATCATAAAAACCATCATCGAGGGTAGGATTTACAACCCCTGGGGTAATTAGGACAGATCACAAATCCCAGAAGGACCACACAAGTCTGGGAATCCTGGATTCCTTGGATTCTCAGGCTGCCAAGGGTCTTGACTCCGCAATCCTGCCGGACAGTGAGTTGATTGTGATCCCAGCGATATCCGGCCTATTAGGGCCAGGAGGGACTTTGAGTTTCTGAGAGCCTCTTTCCCACAGACGGTTCTATTGGCGGCAGATGTGCGCCTCCCCCAAGGTGGCTGCCCCCCCCCCCGCCCATCGCCTTTGCAGGAGGAGCTCCCTGCCCCGCTGACTGGCGCGCCTACACATCCCTCCGCTGGTGGAGCTGGGTTGGGGCTTTGGTGGGGGGTGGGGGGGGCGGGACGGGCTGGTACGCTTCCGTGTGCGGCCCACGCCCCTCCATCCCGAGTCCTCTCTCCGTCGCCTTCTCTCTCTTCTCCTCGCGGCTTGGCAATGCCTGGATAATTGTACAGAACGCACCGTTGTACGGAGGGTTAGTCAGGGTTGTTTTGACACCATCAGTTTCCCATTCCACGGTTTGTTCCAAAGAGAACGCCGGTGGTGTCCTCCTGGGGAAGCGATGGAGACCCGCTCTCTTTCAGAAAATCCCTTGGCACCGCCAGGTGCAGTTGGCTGAACCGCTTGCCCAGGAGACGTTCTGCCTTGCGGGCAGTAAATAAATGAAAGAATGAAGAAATAAATACGTAACAGGATGATTCATTTGAAACAAAAGCAAAGGAAATGAGATTCAAATCTCACAATACGGTGGCGTCTCTAGGCTTCGTGTCACGCAGTTCAGCAACTGAGGGCGTCACCCGCGCAGTCCACCGCCTCTCATGCCGCACCGTACAGAGTATTCAGCCTTGGTTTTTGTCCTAGTGTTAACGGTAAATCGTAATTCCCGTACATTGCTCCTTCTTTCACCTTATATTAAAAATAATTACAAATAGAATATTTTATATGCATATGTATATATACATAACTGAACCCCGCCTCGCAAATACTAATGCCCACAATATCCTACCTAAAAGAGCAGCAACTTTGGCCAAATCAGCGACTACAAAAAGCCCAGCGGCAAAGAAAGGAACAGCAGACAGACCGCGGAACCGCGCGTTTCCAAGCGTCCTCGTCATCGGGTGATCACGACATCTCTCCCCACAGTGCTTTATCAGCTTCCGAAGGGAGGTTCGCGTAGCTTCTTTAACCTTGTAGTTGCACCGATACACGTAAGCCCGGCTTGCGAAAAATGTTTCTGTACTAATGTGTAACTCCAGGCATATCGTTTTCAAACTAACCTACGTCTGCTGGAACGCATCGGCGACGTTTCTGGACAGTCGTTTTGGTGTGCCCCTCTGACAGTGTCACCCGGTTGGGTCCGCTTCTCCACGACCCCCATCCCGTGACTTCACTGGGAAAAGCAGGTCAACCCCTTTAGGTAGTTACGTCGGCGCGCAGTGGGCCCGGGATACATTTGCTCTCCTGGACCCACTGAATTTGTCGCGGACTCATTCCCGGACTCACCTCCCTGACCCTCCTTCGGCTGCCGCCCAGGCTCCGGGCCCGCCTCCTTGCCGCCCGCGGCCGCCAGAGGGCGCAGCCTCCCCTCGAGAGCGCGGCCTGGTCCCCTCCAAGCGCCGGGAGCTCCCGGGCTTCCCGCTCCAGCCTAGGCCCTTCGACAGCCGCCCTGACCTGGGGAGCAGGCCTTTGCGGAGGGCCTTGACACGGCGCGGACCTCGTCGCCTCCTCGAGCTCTCCCTGACTCGCTTCTGGACACACCGAACCCCGTCTGACCTATCCGCCCTCCCCCCCAGACCAGCGCCCCCACCTCTCGGAGGGGCTAATTCACGCTGAACCCGCCGCTCTCCGCCTGGAGCCTTTGAGGGTCCGCGAGGGCTCAGGGCCTCTGACTTTTGGCGTCATCTCATCCTCAATCCCGGACAGCCCGGGATCGCCAAAGCTCAGGCTCAGGAGGGTTTTGGTTAAGGTCAGGCTTAGGGCAACGGTTCAGGTTAGGGCTGGGGTTAGGGCTAGAGCTTGGGCTAGGGCGAGGGCTAGGGCGAGGGCGAGGGTTAGGGTCAGTGTTAGGGTGAGGGTTGGGGTGAGGGTGAGGGTGATGGTGAGTGTGATTTTGAGAGTGTGGGGCTAATTCACCCTGGACTCGCCGCTCTCCACTCGCGGCCTTTGAAGAGCCGCGGGGGCTTAGAGTCTCTATGCTCCGGCGTCATCTCATCTTTAATCCGGACAGCACGAGGTCGCCAAAACTCAGGCTCAGGAGCCCGGAGGGACCGAAGCAAATAGTCTCCTGAGTCACACATTCCTTCTTTTCTTCACTTCCCTTCTTGCTTGCTCCTTCCTTTAACCCGTTGGTTCCTTTAAGAAACCCTTCCGACCGACGAAAATCAAGAGATTCGGTAAGGCGCAAAGGTGGCCACGCTGTGGACAAACCGGCCCCTTCACAAGTGGCCGGCAAGCCATGAGGAGGCACAAAGGGTCAGACAGGCAGTGGCGGGCTGCTGGGACCAAATGCCTAAAAAAAAACGCCAGCAAAGGAGGAAACCGCAGGAGGAAGAAGAGCGGGCAGTATGACCTCATTCCTACTGGGCAAGTGGGGGAGTGCATAGGCGTCTGGGGTAGGGGTAGGAGATTGGGGTCATAGGAATGGGGCAGAGGCCCTGGAGAGGCACTTGTCATTTCCCAATCCTTTGTGCTCTGGAGATTTTTTTGTTTCCCATGCATGTTCTCTGTGTTCCAATAGTGGCATTTCGTTTTCTTTTGCTTTGTTTTTTCTGGTTTCCATAATCTATCTGTCCTACCAACGAACTCCTTCATCCGGCTCGATAATCTCTATCACCTTTCCGAGGCTACCACCTCCAACGACGATGGGAGGAGTCTCAGAGGAAAGACGATGAGAAAGAGGCCTGGTGTTTATGTATAAAAACTTAATTATGAATAAGTTGGGCAAGAGTCTGGACAGATATGAGCCGGAATATATGTACCTTACCCCAAACACGTGCGACAGCAATCGCATCGATACACTTTCTTCGGCGATGGAATGGTGTTGCTCTAACGCCTTTCAGTTCATTTTCCGTGTGTTGAAAGTGGCCCAAGGGCGACATCCGTTCACGGGGGGCGGTTGCTCTGGGACGTAAACTGTGCCATCGTTCCTTCGGTGACAGCTGTGGCACAAACTGTCTTCCGGTTCCCAATTCCCACCTTCACACCTAAGGGAAAAGAAACACGTTAAGAAAAAAGAAAAAGGAAAAGAAAAAAACCGTCCTTTTTAGAAAATCCCCTTATGAATAGAGAGGGCATCCCCTCTTTCTCTACACACCTACCCCAAAATTTCCAATCTGAGGGCCCATCTTGCCAGAAGGGAAGGAAGTTGAGATGTGCACAAGGTAGGCCCATTTCCCTCGCCGGGGTTCGCTTAGCAGTCGTGGATTGCACAGACTGCCAAGGAGGCGATGATGGCAGGGAGGAGTTCCGATCAGTCGTGCGAAGGCTTTTGTTCATCTGGCTTTGGCCAATGGGTCCACCGCCTGGTGCCCCTGGTGCCCCCGGGGCCAAGACCGAGGAGCCTCCAAAGGATCAGGCACCCCAAGACTTGAAGATACACAGTCAGCGCTGCGTCCATGTGCTAGGTCGAAGTTTCCCAGAGTCTTATCATTCTTCCCGCGTTCCTTTGGCTCCGGAACACCGCGTCGTGGCTGTCCAGCATCTCTTTGAATCGTACGGATTCGTCCTCAAGGGATAGATGCCTGGATGTGGGTTCGGTCAGTCTTGCAGCGCGTCAAACAGGGCCCGAAAGTCAAGGTCGCCGAGGGAGAGTTGCAGTTGTGGACGGTCCTCCTCCTGTGGATCCGCGTTCAGAAAGCTTTGGGACTTTCCCTGCAACTCTGGGGCGGAGAGGAGTTCATCTAAAAGGCTCTCGGTTTCCTGGCAGTCTTGGTCTGGTGGACGAGATGACCCTCGAGCCGATTGTGCCGGCTCTGGCCACAGGTGTGCCTCGGAGTGTCCGGGCTGCTGGAGTGTCTCTTGGCTGGGTTCCCATCTGGCAGTCACACCCTGGGCCACCTCACAGCCCCATTGCGTGAAGGCAGCTGAGACTTGCTGAGCCGGAAGCTGCCATTGCGTCTTTGAATTGTCAGGCCGAGAAGGGTCTTGGGCGAGCCACCCTGCCGAGACAGCGTGTTGGTGGCGATCCTGGTAATTTCCCGGGTATTGGGGCCAGAAAGGAGCCTGAGGGCCTAACAGCCTCTCTCCCACAGTGGGTCCTGTTGGCAATTGGTTCAGGAGTGTCCCCGGGGCGTGAGAGGTCTCTGCTGTGTTCACAGTCAGGGCGGGCTGGTCCATCATGGCACCTGGTGCTTGGCCGGCACAGCCCTGGGTGGGTTCCGAAGGAAGAAACGGTGGACGGGACTCAGTGAGGACAGGTAGGATGGCTTGGTTGCTGCTGGAAGGATGGGAGGGTGGGCCGAGAGGGTAGGAGCTCTGGACAGAGGACAGGTGGCTTTGGTCAAGTGGAAGCGTGGCCGCATGGGTCGGGCTGTCTGCCAAGGACTTCGGCGGTGCACTCGCGCTCTGCACCGGCTTCCGAGCTCTTCGGTTCTGAAACCATACGTGAATTCGGGATCGCGGAAGGCCAGTTCGTTGAGCCAGTTCTTCCTTGGCCTCGTTACCAGGGTACCGGCTCTTCTCGAAGGCCTCGACTAGGAGACTCGTTTGCCATCTGCTGATGGCTGTGCGTTTTCGCCTGGCCGCTTTGGGGACATTTTCCGGAGACCAAGGCTGAGGCTCTCCCTGTCCCTGGGACGGCTCTTCTTCTGAGGCCTGTGCAGAGGCCGAGCGGCTCTTCCTTAGGGGACGTGCTCTGCGGTTTGCAAACCAAGTCTGAATGCGATCCTCCGCGATGCCAGTTTCTCTGGCGAGTTCTTCTCTGGTAGGGGTTCTGTTCAAACGCTGCTTGCAGGGTCTCTCTTTGACTGGCCTTCAAAACCAACCTCTCTCGGGGGCCTCGTGGATTTTGAGAGCGGCTCGAGGCGCTGGTCGGACCCATCGGGGCAAGTCAGCCGGACTGCACGGAGACTCGCGGCCAAGTGAACAGCTCCCGGAAACGCGGGACTCAGCCACACCCGGAATGCTTTGCGCAGCAAAGGAAGGCCCCAAGGCCCATGTGGGAAATAACCTGAGCCACGGGACTCCCTCCTTATATACCTGAGGCCTTGGAGGAAAGCGTTGAAGGGGAAGATGACTCACTCCTAAGTGGAAGTAGAGATTTCATCAGGGGATTTGGCAACGGTCATCCTACTAATTAACGTGTTGCGTCAGAGGAATGCCTTTGCAATGGAAGGGTTTTCCGGCACCTTGTCAGGTCGGTGGGGGCTAGGGGACCGGACTGAGATCCCCAGGCGCCTTAGTGCGCTGGTGCCGCCCTAACAGAACTAGCACCAGTGCGTGGCTTTGACAAACAGAAATGTATTCTTTCCCAGTCGACCAGGCGACGAGTTCCAATTGAGGGCGCCAGCGCCTGGGGAAGGAGTTCCCTGCCTATCAGCTCTGGGGGAAGGCCCTAGTCATCAGTCATCTTCTGGTCTACGAGCTTCTCAGGGCAGGGACCCGAGGTCCGAAGGACGCGCTCTGCCCCTGCCTCTTCTTCCTTGGCGCCCATTGGTCCCTCTCCTCTCTGCTAGCTTCTCTCTTTTCTCTCTCCAAAGGGACCGCCTGCCCATACAACCTAATCCTCTACATTGCCTCCTCCCTCATTGACATAACCCCCCCCCCGTGCTCCTGCCTCATGAACATCATAAAAACCATCATCGAGGGTAGGATTTACAACCCCTGGGGTAATTAGGACAGATCACAAATCCCAGAAGGACCACACAAGTCTGGGAATCCTGGATTCCTTGGATTCTCAGGCTGCCAAGGGTCTTGACTCCGCAATCCTGCCGGACAGTGAGTTGATTGTGATCCCAGCGATATCCGGCCTATTAGGGCCAGGAGGGACTTTGAGTTTCTGAGAGCCTCTTTCCCACAGACGGTTCTATTGGCGGCAGATGTGCGCCTCCCCCAAGGTGGCTGCCCCCCCCCCCGCCCATCGCCTTTGCAGGAGGAGCTCCCTGCCCCGCTGACTGGCGCGCCTACACATCCCTCCGCTGGTGGAGCTGGGTTGGGGCTTTGGTGGGGGGTGGGGGGGGCGGGACGGGCTGGTACGCTTCCGTGTGCGGCCCACGCCCCTCCATCCCGAGTCCTCTCTCCGTCGCCTTCTCTCTCTTCTCCTCGCGGCTTGGCAATGCCTGGATAATTGTACAGAACGCACCGTTGTACGGAGGGTTAGTCAGGGTTGTTTTGACACCATCAGTTTCCCATTCCACGGTTTGTTCCAAAGAGAACGCCGGTGGTGTCCTCCTGGGGAAGCGATGGAGACCCGCTCTCTTTCAGAAAATCCCTTGGCACCGCCAGGTGCAGTTGGCTGAACCGCTTGCCCAGGAGACGTTCTGCCTTGCGGGCAGTAAATAAATGAAAGAATGAAGAAATAAATACGTAACAGGATGATTCATTTGAAACAAAAGCAAAGGAAATGAGATTCAAATCTCACAATACGGTGGCGTCTCTAGGCTTCGTGTCACGCAGTTCAGCAACTGAGGGCGTCACCCGCGCAGTCCACCGCCTCTCATGCCGCACCGTACAGAGTATTCAGCCTTGGTTTTTGTCCTAGTGTTAACGGTAAATCGTAATTCCCGTACATTGCTCCTTCTTTCACCTTATATTAAAAATAATTACAAATAGAATATTTTATATGCATATGTATATATACATAACTGAACCCCGCCTCGCAAATACTAATGCCCACAATATCCTACCTAAAAGAGCAGCAACTTTGGCCAAATCAGCGACTACAAAAAGCCCAGCGGCAAAGAAAGGAACAGCAGACAGACCGCGGAACCGCGCGTTTCCAAGCGTCCTCGTCATCGGGTGATCACGACATCTCTCCCCACAGTGCTTTATCAGCTTCCGAAGGGAGGTTCGCGTAGCTTCTTTAACCTTGTAGTTGCACCGATACACGTAAGCCCGGCTTGCGAAAAATGTTTCTGTACTAATGTGTAACTCCAGGCATATCGTTTTCAAACTAACCTACGTCTGCTGGAACGCATCGGCGACGTTTCTGGACAGTCGTTTTGGTGTGCCCCTCTGACAGTGTCACCCGGTTGGGTCCGCTTCTCCACGACCCCCATCCCGTGACTTCACTGGGAAAAGCAGGTCAACCCCTTTAGGTAGTTACGTCGGCGCGCAGTGGGCCCGGGATACATTTGCTCTCCTGGACCCACTGAATTTGTCGCGGACTCATTCCCGGACTCACCTCCCTGACCCTCCTTCGGCTGCCGCCCAGGCTCCGGGCCCGCCTCCTTGCCGCCCGCGGCCGCCAGAGGGCGCAGCCTCCCCTCGAGAGCGCGGCCTGGTCCCCTCCAAGCGCCGGGAGCTCCCGGGCTTCCCGCTCCAGCCTAGGCCCTTCGACAGCCGCCCTGACCTGGGGAGCAGGCCTTTGCGGAGGGCCTTGACACGGCGCGGACCTCGTCGCCTCCTCGAGCTCTCCCTGACTCGCTTCTGGACACACCGAACCCCGTCTGACCTATCCGCCCTCCCCCCCAGACCAGCGCCCCCACCTCTCGGAGGGGCTAATTCACGCTGAACCCGCCGCTCTCCGCCTGGAGCCTTTGAGGGTCCGCGAGGGCTCAGGGCCTCTGACTTTTGGCGTCATCTCATCCTCAATCCCGGACAGCCCGGGATCGCCAAAGCTCAGGCTCAGGAGGGTTTTGGTTAAGGTCAGGCTTAGGGCAACGGTTCAGGTTAGGGCTGGGGTTAGGGCTAGAGCTTGGGCTAGGGCGAGGGCTAGGGCGAGGGCGAGGGTTAGGGTCAGTGTTAGGGTGAGGGTTGGGGTGAGGGTGAGGGTGATGGTGAGTGTGATTTTGAGAGTGTGGGGCTAATTCACCCTGGACTCGCCGCTCTCCACTCGCGGCCTTTGAAGAGCCGCGGGGGCTTAGAGTCTCTATGCTCCGGCGTCATCTCATCTTTAATCCGGACAGCACGAGGTCGCCAAAACTCAGGCTCAGGAGCCCGGAGGGACCGAAGCAAATAGTCTCCTGAGTCACACATTCCTTCTTTTCTTCACTTCCCTTCTTGCTTGCTCCTTCCTTTAACCCGTTGGTTCCTTTAAGAAACCCTTCCGACCGACGAAAATCAAGAGATTCGGTAAGGCGCAAAGGTGGCCACGCTGTGGACAAACCGGCCCCTTCACAAGTGGCCGGCAAGCCATGAGGAGGCACAAAGGGTCAGACAGGCAGTGGCGGGCTGCTGGGACCAAATGCCTAAAAAAAAACGCCAGCAAAGGAGGAAACCGCAGGAGGAAGAAGAGCGGGCAGTATGACCTCATTCCTACTGGGCAAGTGGGGGAGTGCATAGGCGTCTGGGGTAGGGGTAGGAGATTGGGGTCATAGGAATGGGGCAGAGGCCCTGGAGAGGCACTTGTCATTTCCCAATCCTTTGTGCTCTGGAGATTTTTTTGTTTCCCATGCATGTTCTCTGTGTTCCAATAGTGGCATTTCGTTTTCTTTTGCTTTGTTTTTTCTGGTTTCCATAATCTATCTGTCCTACCAACGAACTCCTTCATCCGGCTCGATAATCTCTATCACCTTTCCGAGGCTACCACCTCCAACGACGATGGGAGGAGTCTCAGAGGAAAGACGATGAGAAAGAGGCCTGGTGTTTATGTATAAAAACTTAATTATGAATAAGTTGGGCAAGAGTCTGGACAGATATGAGCCGGAATATATGTACCTTACCCCAAACACGTGCGACAGCAATCGCATCGATACACTTTCTTCGGCGATGGAATGGTGTTGCTCTAACGCCTTTCAGTTCATTTTCCGTGTGTTGAAAGTGGCCCAAGGGCGACATCCGTTCACGGGGGGCGGTTGCTCTGGGACGTAAACTGTGCCATCGTTCCTTCGGTGACAGCTGTGGCACAAACTGTCTTCCGGTTCCCAATTCCCACCTTCACACCTAAGGGAAAAGAAACACGTTAAGAAAAAAGAAAAAGGAAAAGAAAAAAACCGTCCTTTTTAGAAAATCCCCTTATGAATAGAGAGGGCATCCCCTCTTTCTCTACACACCTACCCCAAAATTTCCAATCTGAGGGCCCATCTTGCCAGAAGGGAAGGAAGTTGAGATGTGCACAAGGTAGGCCCATTTCCCTCGCCGGGGTTCGCTTAGCAGTCGTGGATTGCACAGACTGCCAAGGAGGCGATGATGGCAGGGAGGAGTTCCGATCAGTCGTGCGAAGGCTTTTGTTCATCTGGCTTTGGCCAATGGGTCCACCGCCTGGTGCCCCTGGTGCCCCCGGGGCCAAGACCGAGGAGCCTCCAAAGGATCAGGCACCCCAAGACTTGAAGATACACAGTCAGCGCTGCGTCCATGTGCTAGGTCGAAGTTTCCCAGAGTCTTATCATTCTTCCCGCGTTCCTTTGGCTCCGGAACACCGCGTCGTGGCTGTCCAGCATCTCTTTGAATCGTACGGATTCGTCCTCAAGGGATAGATGCCTGGATGTGGGTTCGGTCAGTCTTGCAGCGCGTCAAACAGGGCCCGAAAGTCAAGGTCGCCGAGGGAGAGTTGCAGTTGTGGACGGTCCTCCTCCTGTGGATCCGCGTTCAGAAAGCTTTGGGACTTTCCCTGCAACTCTGGGGCGGAGAGGAGTTCATCTAAAAGGCTCTCGGTTTCCTGGCAGTCTTGGTCTGGTGGACGAGATGACCCTCGAGCCGATTGTGCCGGCTCTGGCCACAGGTGTGCCTCGGAGTGTCCGGGCTGCTGGAGTGTCTCTTGGCTGGGTTCCCATCTGGCAGTCACACCCTGGGCCACCTCACAGCCCCATTGCGTGAAGGCAGCTGAGACTTGCTGAGCCGGAAGCTGCCATTGCGTCTTTGAATTGTCAGGCCGAGAAGGGTCTTGGGCGAGCCACCCTGCCGAGACAGCGTGTTGGTGGCGATCCTGGTAATTTCCCGGGTATTGGGGCCAGAAAGGAGCCTGAGGGCCTAACAGCCTCTCTCCCACAGTGGGTCCTGTTGGCAATTGGTTCAGGAGTGTCCCCGGGGCGTGAGAGGTCTCTGCTGTGTTCACAGTCAGGGCGGGCTGGTCCATCATGGCACCTGGTGCTTGGCCGGCACAGCCCTGGGTGGGTTCCGAAGGAAGAAACGGTGGACGGGACTCAGTGAGGACAGGTAGGATGGCTTGGTTGCTGCTGGAAGGATGGGAGGGTGGGCCGAGAGGGTAGGAGCTCTGGACAGAGGACAGGTGGCTTTGGTCAAGTGGAAGCGTGGCCGCATGGGTCGGGCTGTCTGCCAAGGACTTCGGCGGTGCACTCGCGCTCTGCACCGGCTTCCGAGCTCTTCGGTTCTGAAACCATACGTGAATTCGGGATCGCGGAAGGCCAGTTCGTTGAGCCAGTTCTTCCTTGGCCTCGTTACCAGGGTACCGGCTCTTCTCGAAGGCCTCGACTAGGAGACTCGTTTGCCATCTGCTGATGGCTGTGCGTTTTCGCCTGGCCGCTTTGGGGACATTTTCCGGAGACCAAGGCTGAGGCTCTCCCTGTCCCTGGGACGGCTCTTCTTCTGAGGCCTGTGCAGAGGCCGAGCGGCTCTTCCTTAGGGGACGTGCTCTGCGGTTTGCAAACCAAGTCTGAATGCGATCCTCCGCGATGCCAGTTTCTCTGGCGAGTTCTTCTCTGGTAGGGGTTCTGTTCAAACGCTGCTTGCAGGGTCTCTCTTTGACTGGCCTTCAAAACCAACCTCTCTCGGGGGCCTCGTGGATTTTGAGAGCGGCTCGAGGCGCTGGTCGGACCCATCGGGGCAAGTCAGCCGGACTGCACGGAGACTCGCGGCCAAGTGAACAGCTCCCGGAAACGCGGGACTCAGCCACACCCGGAATGCTTTGCGCAGCAAAGGAAGGCCCCAAGGCCCATGTGGGAAATAACCTGAGCCACGGGACTCCCTCCTTATATACCTGAGGCCTTGGAGGAAAGCGTTGAAGGGGAAGATGACTCACTCCTAAGTGGAAGTAGAGATTTCATCAGGGGATTTGGCAACGGTCATCCTACTAATTAACGTGTTGCGTCAGAGGAATGCCTTTGCAATGGAAGGGTTTTCCGGCACCTTGTCAGGTCGGTGGGGGCTAGGGGACCGGACTGAGATCCCCAGGCGCCTTAGTGCGCTGGTGCCGCCCTAACAGAACTAGCACCAGTGCGTGGCTTTGACAAACAGAAATGTATTCTTTCCCAGTCGACCAGGCGACGAGTTCCAATTGAGGGCGCCAGCGCCTGGGGAAGGAGTTCCCTGCCTGTCAGCTCTGGGGGAAGGCCCTAGTCATCAGTCATCTTCTGGTCTACGAGCTTCTCAGGGCAGGGACCCGAGGTCCGAAGGACGCGCTCTGCCCCTGCCTCTTCTTCCTTGGCGCCCATTGGTCCCTCTCCTCTCTGCTAGCTTCTCTCTTTTCTCTCTCCAAAGGGACCGCCTGCCCATACAACCTAATCCTCTACATTGCCTCCTCCCTCATTGACATAACCCCCCCCCCCCGTGCTCCTGCCTCATGAACATCATAAAAACCATCATCGAGGGTAGGATTTACAACCCCTGGGGTAATTAGGACAGATCACAAATCCCAGAAGGACCACACAAGTCTGGGAATCCTGGATTCCTTGGATTCTCAGGCTGCCAAGGGTCTTGACTCCGCAATCCTGCCGGACAGTGAGTTGATTGTGATCCCAGCGATATCCGGCCTATTAGGGCCAGGAGGGACTTTGAGTTTCTGAGAGCCTCTTTCCCACAGACGGTTCTATTGGCGGCAGATGTGCGCCTCCCCCAAGGTGGCTGCCCCCCCCCCCCCCGCCCATCGCCTTTGCAGGAGGAGCTCCCTGCCCCGCTGACTGGCGCGCCTACACATCCCTCCGCTGGTGGAGCTGGGTTGGGGCTTTGGTGGGGGGTGGGGGGGGCGGGACGGGCTGGTACGCTTCCGTGTGCGGCCCACGCCCCTCCATCCCGAGTCCTCTCTCCGTCGCCTTCTCTCTCTTCTCCTCGCGGCTTGGCAATGCCTGGATAATTGTACAGAACGCACCGTTGTACGGAGGGTTAGTCAGGGTTGTTTTGACACCATCAGTTTCCCATTCCACGGTTTGTTCCAAAGAGAACGCCGGTGGTGTCCTCCTGGGGAAGCGATGGAGACCCGCTCTCTTTCAGAAAATCCCTTGGCACCGCCAGGTGCAGTTGGCTGAACCGCTTGCCCAGGAGACGTTCTGCCTTGCGGGCAGTAAATAAATGAAAGAATGAAGAAATAAATACGTAACAGGATGATTCATTTGAAACAAAAGCAAAGGAAATGAGATTCAAATCTCACAATACGGTGGCGTCTCTAGGCTTCGTGTCACGCAGTTCAGCAACTGAGGGCGTCACC
The DNA here is from genome assembly GCF_030014295.1 of Loxodonta africana. Taxonomy (NCBI): domain Eukaryota; kingdom Metazoa; phylum Chordata; class Mammalia; order Proboscidea; family Elephantidae; genus Loxodonta; species Loxodonta africana. The sequence continues at coordinate 82,793,660 of NC_087359.1, forward strand.
CGCGCAGTCCACCGCCTCTCATGCCGCACCGTACAGAGTATTCAGCCTTGGTTTTTGTCCTAGTGTTAACGGTAAATCGTAATTCCCGTACATTGCTCCTTCTTTCACCTTATATTAAAAATAATTACAAATAGAATATTTTATATGCATATGTATATATACATAACTGAACCCCGCCTCGCAAATACTAATGCCCACAATATCCTACCTAAAAGAGCAGCAACTTTGGCCAAATCAGCGACTACAAAAAGCCCAGCGGCAAAGAAAGGAACAGCAGACAGACCGCGGAACCGCGCGTTTCCAAGCGTCCTCGTCATCGGGTGATCACGACATCTCTCCCCACAGTGCTTTATCAGCTTCCGAAGGGAGGTTCGCGTAGCTTCTTTAACCTTGTAGTTGCACCGATACACGTAAGCCCGGCTTGCGAAAAATGTTTCTGTACTAATGTGTAACTCCAGGCATATCGTTTTCAAACTAACCTACGTCTGCTGGAACGCATCGGCGACGTTTCTGGACAGTCGTTTTGGTGTGCCCCTCTGACAGTGTCACCCGGTTGGGTCCGCTTCTCCACGACCCCCATCCCGTGACTTCACTGGGAAAAGCAGGTCAACCCCTTTAGGTAGTTACGTCGGCGCGCAGTGGGCCCGGGATACATTTGCTCTCCTGGACCCACTGAATTTGTCGCGGACTCATTCCCGGACTCACCTCCCTGACCCTCCTTCGGCTGCCGCCCAGGCTCCGGGCCCGCCTCCTTGCCGCCCGCGGCCGCCAGAGGGCGCAGCCTCCCCTCGAGAGCGCGGCCTGGTCCCCTCCAAGCGCCGGGAGCTCCCGGGCTTCCCGCTCCAGCCTAGGCCCTTCGACAGCCGCCCTGACCTGGGGAGCAGGCCTTTGCGGAGGGCCTTGACACGGCGCGGACCTCGTCGCCTCCTCGAGCTCTCCCTGACTCGCTTCTGGACACACCGAACCCCGTCTGACCTATCCGCCCTCCCCCCCAGACCAGCGCCCCCACCTCTCGGAGGGGCTAATTCACGCTGAACCCGCCGCTCTCCGCCTGGAGCCTTTGAGGGTCCGCGAGGGCTCAGGGCCTCTGACTTTTGGCGTCATCTCATCCTCAATCCCGGACAGCCCGGGATCGCCAAAGCTCAGGCTCAGGAGGGTTTTGGTTAAGGTCAGGCTTAGGGCAACGGTTCAGGTTAGGGCTGGGGTTAGGGCTAGAGCTTGGGCTAGGGCGAGGGCTAGGGCGAGGGCGAGGGTTAGGGTCAGTGTTAGGGTGAGGGTTGGGGTGAGGGTGAGAGTGATGGTGAGTGTGATTTTGAGAGTGTGGGGCTAATTCACCCTGGACCCGCCGCTCTCCACTCGCGGCCTTTGAAGAGCCGCGGGGGCTTAGGGTCTCTATGCTCCGGCGTCATCTCATCTTTAATCCGGACAGCACGAGGTCGCCAAAACTCAGGCTCAGGAGCCCGGAGGGACCGAAGCAAATAGTCTCCTGAGTCACACATTCCTTCTTTTCTTCACTTCCCTTCTTGCTTGCTCCTTCCTTTAACCCGTTGGTTCCTTTAAGAAACCCTTCCGACCGACGAAAATCAAGAGATTCGGTAAGGCGCAAAGGTGGCCACGCTGTGGACAAACCGGCCCCTTCACGAGTGGCCGGCAAGCCATGAGGAGGCACAAAGGGTCAGACAGGCAGTGGCGGGCTGCTGGGACCAAATGCCTAAAAAAAAACGCCAGCAAAGGAGGAAACCGCAGGAGGAAGAAGAGCGGGCAGTATGACCTCATTCCTACTGGGCAAGTGGGGGAGTGCATAGGCGTCTGGGGTAGGGGTAGGAGATTGGGGTCATAGGAATGGGGCAGAGGCCCTGGAGAGGCACTTGTCATTTCCCAATCCTTTGTGCTCTGGAGATTTTTTTGTTTCCCATGCATGTTCTCTGTGTTCCAATAGTGGCATTTCGTTTTCTTTTGCTTTGTTTTTTCTGGTTTCCATAATCTATCTGTCCTACCAACGAACTCCTTCATCCGGCTCGATAATCTCTATCACCTTTCCGAGGCTACCACCTCCAACGACGATGGGAGGAGTCTCAGAGGAAAGACGATGAGAAAGAGGCCTGGTGTTTATGTATAAAAACTTAATTATGAATAAGTTGGGCAAGAGTCTGGACAGATATGAGCCGGAATATATGTACCTTACCCCAAACACGTGCGACAGCAATCGCATCGATACACTTTCTTCGGCGATGGAATGGTGTTGCTCTAACGCCTTTCAGTTCATTTTCCGTGTGTTGAAAGTGGCCCAAGGGCGACATCCGTTCACGGGGGGCGGTTGCTCTGGGACGTAAACTGTGCCATCGTTCCTTCGGTGACAGCTGTGGCACAAACTGTCTTCCGGTTCCCAATTCCCACCTTCACACCTAAGGGAAAAGAAACACGTTAAGAAAAAAGAAAAAGGAAAAGAAAAAAACCGTCCTTTTTAGAAAATCCCCTTATGAATAGAGAGGGCATCCCCTCTTTCTCTACACACCTACCCCAAAATTTCCAATCTGAGGGCCCATCTTGCCAGAAGGGAAGGAAGTTGAGATGTGCACAAGGTAGGCCCATTTCCCTCGCCGGGGTTCGCTTAGCAGTCGTGGATTGCACAGACTGCCAAGGAGGCGATGATGGCAGGGAGGAGTTCCGATCAGTCGTGCGAAGGCTTTTGTTCATCTGGCTTTGGCCAATGGGTCCACCGCCTGGTGCCCCTGGTGCCCCCGGGGCCAAGACCGAGGAGCCTCCAAAGGATCAGGCACCCCAAGACTTGAAGATACACAGTCAGCGCTGCGTCCATGTGCTAGGTCGAAGTTTCCCAGAGTCTTATCATTCTTCCCGCGTTCCTTTGGCTCCGGAACACCGCGTCGTGGCTGTCCAGCATCTCTTTGAATCGTACGGATTCGTCCTCAAGGGATAGATGCCTGGATGTGGGTTCGGTCAGTCTTGCAGCGCGTCAAACAGGGCCCGAAAGTCAAGGTCGCCGAGGGAGAGTTGCAGTTGTGGACGGTCCTCCTCCTGTGGATCCGCGTTCAGAAAGCTTTGGGACTTTCCCTGCAACTCTGGGGCGGAGAGGAGTTCATCTAAAAGGCTCTCGGTTTCCTGGCAGTCTTGGTCTGGTGGACGAGATGACCCTCGAGCCGATTGTGCCGGCTCTGGCCACAGGTGTGCCTCGGAGTGTCCGGGCTGCTGGAGTGTCTCTTGGCTGGGTTCCCATCTGGCAGTCACACCCTGGGCCACCTCACAGCCCCATTGCGTGAAGGCAGCTGAGACTTGCTGAGCCGGAAGCTGCCATTGCGTCTTTGAATTGTCAGGCCGAGAAGGGTCTTGGGCGAGCCACCCTGCCGAGACAGCGTGTTGGTGGCGATCCTGGTAATTTCCCGGGTATTGGGGCCAGAAAGGAGCCTGAGGGCCTAACAGCCTCTCTCCCACAGTGGGTCCTGTTGGCAATTGGTTCAGGAGTGTCCCCGGGGCGTGAGAGGTCTCTGCTGTGTTCACAGTCAGGGCGGGCTGGTCCATCATGGCACCTGGTGCTTGGCCGGCACAGCCCTGGGTGGGTTCCGAAGGAAGAAACGGTGGACGGGACTCAGTGAGGACAGGTAGGATGGCTTGGTTGCTGCTGGAAGGATGGGAGGGTGGGCCGAGAGGGTAGGAGCTCTGGACAGAGGACAGGTGGCTTTGGTCAAGTGGAAGCGTGGCCGCATGGGTCGGGCTGTCTGCCAAGGACTTCGGCGGTGCACTCGCGCTCTGCACCGGCTTCCGAGCTCTTCGGTTCTGAAACCATACGTGAATTCGGGATCGCGGAAGGCCAGTTCGTTGAGCCAGTTCTTCCTTGGCCTCGTTACCAGGGTACCGGCTCTTCTCGAAGGCCTCGACTAGGAGACTCGTTTGCCATCTGCTGATGGCTGTGCGTTTTCGCCTGGCCGCTTTGGGGACATTTTCCGGAGACCAAGGCTGAGGCTCTCCCTGTCCCTGGGACGGCTCTTCTTCTGAGGCCTGTGCAGAGGCCGAGCGGCTCTTCCTTAGGGGACGTGCTCTGCGGTTTGCAAACCAAGTCTGAATGCGATCCTCCGCGATGCCAGTTTCTCTGGCGAGTTCTTCTCTGGTAGGGGTTCTGTTCAAACGCTGCTTGCAGGGTCTCTCTTTGACTGGCCTTCAAAACCAACCTCTCTCGGGGGCCTCGTGGATTTTGAGAGCGGCTCGAGGCGCTGGTCGGACCCATCGGGGCAAGTCAGCCGGACTGCACGGAGACTCGCGGCCAAGTGAACAGCTCCCGGAAACGCGGGACTCAGCCACACCCGGAATGCTTTGCGCAGCAAAGGAAGGCCCCAAGGCCCATGTGGGAAATAACCTGAGCCACGGGACTCCCTCCTTATATACCTGAGGCCTTGGAGGAAAGCGTTGAAGGGGAAGATGACTCACTCCTAAGTGGAAGTAGAGATTTCATCAGGGGATTTGGCAACGGTCATCCTGCTAATTAACGTGTTGCGTCAGAGGAATGCCTTTGCAATGGAAGGGTTTTCCGGCACCTTGTCAGGTCGGTGGGGGCTAGGGGACCGGACTGAGATCCCCAGGCGCCTTAGTGCGCTGGTGCCGCCCTAACAGAACTAGCACCAGTGCGTGGCTTTGACAAACAGAAATGTATTCTTTCCCAGTCGACCAGGCGACGAGTTCCAATTGAGGGCGCCAGCGCCTGGGGAAGGAGTTCCCTGCCTGTCAGCTCTGGGGGAAGGCCCTAGTCATCAGTCATCTTCTGGTCTACGAGCTTCTCAGGGCAGGGACCCGAGGTCCGAAGGACGCGCTCTGCCCCTGCCTCTTCTTCCTTGGCGCCCATTGGTCCCTCTCCTCTCTGCTAGCTTCTCTCTTTTCTCTCTCCAAAGGGACCGCCTGCCCATACAACCTAATCCTCTACATTGCCTCCTCCCTCATTGACATAACCCCCCCCCCCGTGCTCCTGCCTCATGAACATCATAAAAACCATCATCGAGGGTAGGATTTACAACCCCTGGGGTAATTAGGACAGATCACAAATCCCAGAAGGACCACACAAGTCTGGGAATCCTGGATTCCTTGGATTCTCAGGCTGCCAAGGGTCTTGACTCCGCAATCCTGCCGGACAGTGAGTTGATTGTGATCCCAGCGATATCCGGCCTATTAGGGCCAGGAGGGACTTTGAGTTTCTGAGAGCCTCTTTCCCACAGACGGTTCTATTGGCGGCAGATGTGCGCCTCCCCCAAGGTGGCTGCCCCCCCCCCCCGCCCATCGCCTTTGCAGGAGGAGCTCCCTGCCCCGCTGACTGGCGCGCCTACACATCCCTCCGCTGGTGGAGCTGGGTTGGGGCTTTGGTGGGGGGTGGGGGGGGGGGCGGGACGGGCTGGTACGCTTCCGTGTGCGGCCCACGCCCCTCCATCCCGAGTCCTCTCTCCGTCGCCTTCTCTCTCTTCTCCTCGCGGCTTGGCAATGCCTGGATAATTGTTCAGAACGCACCGTTGTACGGAGGGTTAGTCAGGGTTGTTTTGACACCATCAGTTTCCCATTCCACGGTTTGTTCCAAAGAGAACGCCGGTGGTGTCCTCCTGGGGAAGCGATGGAGACCCGCTCTCTTTCAGAAAATCCCTTGGCACCGCCAGGTGCAGTTGGCTGAACCGCTTGCCCAGGAGACGTTCTGCCTTGCGGGCAGTAAATAAATGAAAGAATGAAGAAATAAATACGTAACAGGATGATTCATTTGAAACAAAAGCAAAGGAAATGAGATTCAAATCTCACAATACGGTGGCGTCTCTAGGCTTCGTGTCACGCAGTTCAGCAACTGAGGGCGTCACCCGCGCAGTCCACCGCCTCTCATGCCGCACCGTACAGAGTATTCAGCCTTGGTTTTTGTCCTAGTGTTAACGGTAAATCGTAATTCCCGTACATTGCTCCTTCTTTCACCTTATATTAAAAATAATTACAAATAGAATATTTTATATGCATATGTATATATACATAACTGAACCCCGCCTCGCAAATACTAATGCCCACAATATCCTACCTAAAAGAGCAGCAACTTTGGCCAAATCAGCGACTACAAAAAGCCCAGCGGCAAAGAAAGGAACAGCAGACAGACCGCGGAACCGCGCGTTTCCAAGCGTCCTCGTCATCGGGTGATCACGACATCTCTCCCCACAGTGCTTTATCAGCTTCCGAAGGGAGGTTCGCGTAGCTTCTTTAACCTTGTAGTTGCACCGATACACGTAAGCCCGGCTTGCGAAAAATGTTTCTGTACTAATGTGTAACTCCAGGCATATCGTTTTCAAACTAACCTACGTCTGCTGGAACGCATCGGCGACGTTTCTGGACAGTCGTTTTGGTGTGCCCCTCTGACAGTGTCACCCGGTTGGGTCCGCTTCTCCACGACCCCCATCCCGTGACTTCACTGGGAAAAGCAGGTCAACCCCTTTAGGTAGTTACGTCGGCGCGCAGTGGGCCCGGGATACATTTGCTCTCCTGGACCCACTGAATTTGTCGCGGACTCATTCCCGGACTCACCTCCCTGACCCTCCTTCGGCTGCCGCCCAGGCTCCGGGCCCGCCTCCTTGCCGCCCGCGGCCGCCAGAGGGCGCAGCCTCCCCTCGAGAGCGCGGCCTGGTCCCCTCCAAGCGCCGGGAGCTCCCGGGCTTCCCGCTCCAGCCTAGGCCCTTCGACAGCCGCCCTGACCTGGGGAGCAGGCCTTTGCGGAGGGCCTTGACACCGCGCGGACCTCGTCGCCTCCTCGAGCTCTCCCTGACTCGCTTCTGGACACACCGAACCCCGTCTGACCTATCCGCCCTCCCCCCCAGACCAGCGCCCCCACCTCTCGGAGGGGCTAATTCACGCTGAACCCGCCGCTCTCCGCCTGGAGCCTTTGAGGGTCCGCGAGGGCTCAGGGCCTCTGACTTTTGGCGTCATCTCATCCTCAATCCCGGACAGCCCGGGATCGCCAAAGCTCAGGCTCAGGAGGGTTTTGGTTAAGGTCAGGCTTAGGGCAACGGTTCAGGTTAGGGCTGGGGTTAGGGCTAGAGCTTGGGCTAGGGCGAGGGCTAGGGCGAGGGCGAGGGTTAGGGTCAGTGTTAGGGTGAGGGTTGGGGTGAGGGTGAGGGTGATGGTGAGTGTGATTTTGAGAGTGTGGGGCTAATTCACCCTGGACCCGCCGCTCTCCACTCGCGGCCTTTGAAGAGCCGCGGGGGCTTAGGGTCTCTATGCTCCGGCGTCATCTCATCTTTAATCCGGACAGCACGAGGTCGCCAAAACTCAGGCTCAGGAGCCCGGAGGGACCGAAGCAAATAGTCTCCTGAGTCACACATTCCTTCTTTTCTTCACTTCCCTTCTTGCTTGCTCCTTCCTTTAACCCGTTGGTTCCTTTAAGAAACCCTTCCGACCGACGAAAATCAAGAGATTCGGTAAGGCGCAAAGGTGGCCACGCTGTGGACAAACCGGCCCCTTCACGAGTGGCCGGCAAGCCATGAGGAGGCACAAAGGGTCAGACAGGCAGTGGCGGGCTGCTGGGACCAAATGCCTAAAGAAAAACGCCAGCAAAGGAGGAAACCGCAGGAGGAAGAAGAGCGGGCAGTATGACCTCATTCCTACTGGGCAAGTGGGGGAGTGCATAGGCGTCTGGGGTAGGGGTAGGAGATTGGGGTCATAGGAATGGGGCAGAGGCCCTGGAGAGGCACTTGTCATTTCCCAATCCTTTGTGCTCTGGAGATTTTTTTGTTTCCCATGCATGTTCTCTGTGTTCCAATAGTGGCATTTCGTTTTCTTTTGCTTTGTTTTTTCTGGTTTCCATAATCTATCTGTCCTACCAACGAACTCCTTCATCCGGCTCGATAATCTCTATCACCTTTCCGAGGCTACCACCTCCAACGACGATGGGAGGAGTCTCAGAGGAAAGACGATGAGAAAGAGGCCTGGTGTTTATGTATAAAAACTTAATTATGAATAAGTTGGGCAAGAGTCTGGACAGATATGAGCCGGAATATATGTACCTTACCCCAAACACGTGCGACAGCAATCGCATCGATACACTTTCTTCGGCGATGGAATGGTGTTGCTCTAACGCCTTTCAGTTCATTTTCCGTGTGTTGAAAGTGGCCCAAGGGCGACATCCGTTCACGGGGGGCGGTTGCTCTGGGACGTAAACTGTGCCATCGTTCCTTCGGTGACAGCTGTGGCACAAACTGTCTTCCGGTTCCCAATTCCCACCTTCACACCTAAGGGAAAAGAAACACGTTAAGAAAAAAGAAAAAGGAAAAGAAAAAAACCGTCCTTTTTAGAAAATCCCCTTATGAATAGAGAGGGCATCCCCTCTTTCTCTACACACCTACCCCAAAATTTCCAATCTGAGGGCCCATCTTGCCAGAAGGGAAGGAAGTTGAGATGTGCACAAGGTAGGCCCATTTCCCTCGCCGGGGTTCGCTTAGCAGTCGTGGATTGCACAGACTGCCAAGGAGGCGATGATGGCAGGGAGGAGTTCCGATCAGTCGTGCGAAGGCTTTTGTTCATCTGGCTTTGGCCAATGGGTCCACCGCCTGGTGCCCCTGGTGCCCCCGGGGCCAAGACCGAGGAGCCTCCAAAGGATCAGGCACCCCAAGACTTGAAGATACACAGTCAGCGCTGCGTCCATGTGCTAGGTCGAAGTTTCCCAGAGTCTTATCATTCTTCCCGCGTTCCTTTGGCTCCGGAACACCGCGTCGTGGCTGTCCAGCATCTCTTTGAATCGTACGGATTCGTCCTCAAGGGATAGATGCCTGGATGTGGGTTCGGTCAGTCTTGCAGCGCGTCAAACAGGGCCCGAAAGTCAAGGTCGCCGAGGGAGAGTTGCAGTTGTGGACGGTCCTCCTCCTGTGGATCCGCGTTCAGAAAGCTTTGGGACTTTCCCTGCAACTCTGGGGCGGAGAGGAGTTCATCTAAAAGGCTCTCGGTTTCCTGGCAGTCTTGGTCTGGTGGACGAGATGACCCTCGAGCCGATTGTGCCGGCTCTGGCCACAGGTGTGCCTCGGAGTGTCCGGGCTGCTGGAGTGTCTCTTGGCTGGGTTCCCATCTGGCAGTCACACCCTGGGCCACCTCACAGCCCCATTGCGTGAAGGCAGCTGAGACTTGCTGAGCCGGAAGCTGCCATTGCGTCTTTGAATTGTCAGGCCGAGAAGGGTCTTGGGCGAGCCACCCTGCCGAGACAGCGTGTTGGTGGCGATCCTGGTAATTTCCCGGGTATTGGGGCCAGAAAGGAGCCTGAGGGCCTAACAGCCTCTCTCCCACAGTGGGTCCTGTTGGCAATTGGTTCAGGAGTGTCCCCGGGGTGTGAGAGGTCTCTGCTGTGTTCACAGTCAGGGCGGGCTGGTCCATCATGGCACCTGGTGCTTGGCCGGCACAGCCCTGGGTGGGTTCCGAAGGAAGAAACGGTGGACGGGACTCAGTGAGGACAGGTAGGATGGCTTGGTTGCTGCTGGAAGGATGGGAGGGTGGGCCGAGAGGGTAGGAGCTCTGGACAGAGGACAGGTGGCTTTGGTCAAGTGGAAGCGTGGCCGCATGGGTCGGGCTGTCTGCCAAGGACTTCGGCGGTGCACTCGCGCTCTGCACCGGCTTCCGAGCTCTTCGGTTCTGAAACCATACGTGAATTCGGGATCGCGGAAGGCCAGTTCGTTGAGCCAGTTCTTCCTTGGCCTCGTTACCAGGGTACCGGCTCTTCTCGAAGGCCTCGACTAGGAGACTCGTTTGCCATCTGCTGATGGCTGTGCGTTTTCGCCTGGCCGCTTTGGGGACATTTTCCGGAGACCAAGGCTGAGGCTCTCCCTGTCCCTGGGACGGCTCTTCTTCTGAGGCCTGTGCAGAGGCCGAGCGGCTCTTCCTTAGGGGACGTGCTCTGCGGTTTGCAAACCAAGTCTGAATGCGATCCTCCGCGATGCCAGTTTCTCTGGCGAGTTCTTCTCTGGTAGGGGTTCTGTTCAAACGCTGCTTGCAGGGTCTCTCTTTGACTGGCCTTCAAAACCAACCTCTCTCGGGGGCCTCGTGGATTTTGAGAGCGGCTCGAGGCGCTGGTCGGACCCATCGGGGCAAGTCAGCCGGACTGCACGGAGACTCGCGGCCAAGTGAACAGCTCCCGGAAACGCGGGACTCAGCCACACCCGGAATGCTTTGCGCAGCAAAGGAAGGCCCCAAGGCCCATGTGGGAAATAACCTGAGCCACGGGACTCCCTCCTTATATACCTGAGGCCTTGGAGGAAAGCGTTGAAGGGGAAGATGACTCACTCCTAAGTGGAAGTAGAGATTTCATCAGGGGATTTGGCAACGGTCATCCTGCTAATTAACGTGTTGCGTCAGAGGAATGCCTTTGCAATGGAAGGGTTTTCCGGCACCTTGTCAGGTCGGTGGGGGCTAGGGGACCGGACTGAGATCCCCAGGCGCCTTAGTGCGCTGGTGCCGCCCTAACAGAACTAGCACCAGTGCGTGGCTTTGACAAACAGAAATGTATTCTTTCCCAGTCGACCAGGCGACGAGTTCCAATTGAGGGCGCCAGCGCCTGGGGAAGGAGTTCCCTGCCTGTCAGCTCTGGGGGAAGGCCCTAGTCATCAGTCATCTTCTGGTCTACGAGCTTCTCAGGGCAGGGACCCGAGGTCCGAAGGACGCGCTCTGCCCCTGCCTCTTCTTCCTTGGCGCCCATTGGTCCCTCTCCTCTCTGCTAGCTTCTCTCTTTTCTCTCTCCAAAGGGACCGCCTGCCCATACAACCTAATCCTCTACATTGCCTCCTCCCTCATTGACATAACCCCCCCCCCCCGTGCTCCTGCCTCATGAACATCATAAAAACCATCATCGAGGGTAGGATTTACAACCCCTGGGGTAATTAGGACAGATCACAAATCCCAGAAGGACCACACAAGTCTGGGAATCCTGGATTCCTTGGATTCTCAGGCTGCCAAGGGTCTTGACTCCGCAATCCTGCCGGACAGTGAGTTGATTGTGATCCCAGCGATATCCGGCCTATTAGGGCCAGGAGGGACTTTGAGTTTCTGAGAGCCTCTTTCCCACAGACGGTTCTATTGGCGGCAGATGTGCGCCTCCCCCAAGGTGGCTGCCCCCCCCCCCCCGCCCATCGCCTTTGCAGGAGGAGCTCCCTGCCCCGCTGACTGGCGCGCCTACACATCCCTCCGCTGGTGGAGCTGGGTTGGGGCTTTGGTGGGGGGTGGGGGGGGGGCGGGACGGGCTGGTACGCTTCCGTGTGCGGCCCACGCCCCTCCATCCCGAGTCCTCTCTCCGTCGCCTTCTCTCTCTTCTCCTCGCGGCTTGGCAATGCCTGGATAATTGTTCAGAACGCACCGTTGTACGGAGGGTTAGTCAGGGTTGTTTTGACACCATCAGTTTCCCATTCCACGGTTTGTTCCAAAGAGAACGCCGGTGGTGTCCTCCTGGGGAAGCGATGGAGACCCGCTCTCTTTCAGAAAATCCCTTGGCACCGCCAGGTGCAGTTGGCTGAACCGCTTGCCCAGGAGACGTTCTGCCTTGCGGGCAGTAAATAAATGAAAGAATGAAGAAATAAATACGTAACAGGATGATTCATTTGAAACAAAAGCAAAGGAAATGAGATTCAAATCTCACAATACGGTGGCGTCTCTAGGCTTCGTGTCACGCAGTTCAGCAACTGAGGGCGTCACCCGCGCAGTCCACCGCCTCTCATGCCGCACCGTACAGAGTATTCAGCCTTGGTTTTTGTCCTAGTGTTAACGGTAAATCGTAATTCCCGTACATTGCTCCTTCTTTCACCTTATATTAAAAATAATTACAAATAGAATATTTTATATGCATATGTATATATACATAACTGAACCCCGCCTCGCAAATACTAATGCCCACAATATCCTACCTAAAAGAGCAGCAACTTTGGCCAAATCAGCGACTACAAAAAGCCCAGCGGCAAAGAAAGGAACAGCAGACAGACCGCGGAACCGCGCGTTTCCAAGCGTCCTCGTCATCGGGTGATCACGACATCTCTCCCCACAGTGCTTTATCAGCTTCCGAAGGGAGGTTCGCGTAGCTTCTTTAACCTTGTAGTTGCACCGATACACGTAAGCCCGGCTTGCGAAAAATGTTTCTGTACTAATGTGTAACTCCAGGCATATCGTTTTCAAACTAACCTACGTCTGCTGGAACGCATCGGCGACGTTTCTGGACAGTCGTTTTGGTGTGCCCCTCTGACAGTGTCACCCGGTTGGGTCCGCTTCTCCACGACCCCCATCCCGTGACTTCACTGGGAAAAGCAGGTCAACCCCTTTAGGTAGTTACGTCGGCGCGCAGTGGGCCCGGGATACATTTGCTCTCCTGGACCCACTGAATTTGTCGCGGACTCATTCCCGGACTCACCTCCCTGACCCTCCTTCGGCTGCCGCCCAGGCTCCGGGCCCGCCTCCTTGCCGCCCGCGGCCGCCAGAGGGCGCAGCCTCCCCTCGAGAGCGCGGCCTGGTCCCCTCCAAGCGCCGGGAGCTCCCGGGCTTCCCGCTCCAGCCTAGGCCCTTCGACAGCCGCCCTGACCTGGGGAGCAGGCCTTTGCGGAGGGCCTTGACACGGCGCGGACCTCGTCGCCTCCTCGAGCTCTCCCTGACTCGCTTCTGGACACACCGAACCCCGTCTGACCTATCCGCCCTCCCCCCCAGACCAGCGCCCCCACCTCTCGGAGGGGCTAATTCACGCTGAACCCGCCGCTCTCCGCCTGGAGCCTTTGAGGGTCCGCGAGGGCTCAGGGCCTCTGACTTTTGGCGTCATCTCATCCTCAATCCCGGACAGCCCGGGATCGCCAAAGCTCAGGCTCAGGAGGGTTTTGGTTAAGGTCAGGCTTAGGGCAACGGTTCAGGTTAGGGCTGGGGTTAGGGCTCGAGCTTGGGCTAGGGCGAGGGCTAGGGCGAGGGCGAGGGTTAGGGTCAGTGTTAGGGTGAGGGTTGGGGTGAGGGTGAGGGTGATGGTGAGTGTGATTTTGAGAGTGTGGGGCTAATTCACCCTGGACCCGCCGCTCTCCACTCGCGGCCTTTGAAGAGCCGCGGGGGCTTAGGGTCTCTATGCTCCGGCGTCATCTCATCTTTAATCCGGACAGCACGAGGTCGCCAAAACTCAGGCTCAGGAGCCCGGAGGGACCGAAGCAAATAGTCTCCTGAGTCACACATTCCTTCTTTTCTTCACTTCCCTTCTTGCTTGCTCCTTCCTTTAACCCGTTGGTTCCTTTAAGAAACCCTTCCGACCGACGAAAATCAAGAGATTCGGTAAGGCGCAAAGGTGGCCACGCTGTGGACAAACCGGCCCCTTCACGAGTGGCCGGCAAGCCATGAGGAGGCACAAAGGGTCAGACAGGCAGTGGCGGGCTGCTGGGACCAAATGCCTAAAGAAAAACGCCAGCAAAGGAGGAAACCGCAGGAGGAAGAAGAGCGGGCAGTATGACCTCATTCCTACTGGGCAAGTGGGGGAGTGCATAGGCGTCTGGGGTAGGGGTAGGAGATTGGGGTCATAGGAATGGGGCAGAGGCCCTGGAGAGGCACTTGTCATTTCCCAATCCTTTGTGCTCTGGAGATTTTTTTGTTTCCCATGCATGTTCTCTGTGTTCCAATAGTGGCATTTCGTTTTCTTTTGCTTTGTTTTTTCTGGTTTCCATAATCTATCTGTCCTACCAACGAACTCCTTCATCCGGCTCGATAATCTCTATCACCTTTCCGAGGCTACCACCTCCAACGACGATGGGAGGAGTCTCAGAGGAAAGACGAGGAGAAAGAGGCCTGGTGTTTATGTATAAAAACTTAATTATGAATAAGTTGGGCAAGAGTCTGGACAGATATGAGCCGGAATATATGTACCTTACCCCAAACACGTGCGACAGCAATCGCATCGATACACTTTCTTCGGCGATGGAATGGTGTTGCTCTAACGCCTTTCAGTTCATTTTCCGTGTGTTGAAAGTGGCCCAAGGGCGACATCCGTTCACGGGGGGCGGTTGCTCTGGGACGTAAACTGTGCCATCGTTCCTTCGGTGACAGCTGTGGCACAAACTGTCTTCCGGTTCCCAATTCCCACCTTCACACCTAAGGGAAAAGAAACACGTTAAGAAAAAAGAAAAAGGAAAAGAAAAAAACCGTCCTTTTTAGAAAATCCCCTTATGAATAGAGAGGGCATCCCCTCTTTCTCTACACACCTACCCCAAAATTTCCAATCTGAGGGCCCATCTTGCCAGAAGGGAAGGAAGTTGAGATGTGCACAAGGTAGGCCCATTTCCCTCGCCGGGGTTCGCTTAGCAGTCGTGGATTGCACAGACTGCCAAGGAGGCGATGATGGCAGGGAGGAGTTCCGATCAGTCGTGCGAAGGCTTTTGTTCATCTGGCTTTGGCCAATGGGTCCACCGCCTGGTGCCCCTGGTGCCCCCGGGGCCAAGACCGAGGAGCCTCCAAAGGATCAGGCACCCCAAGACTTGAAGATACACAGTCAGCGCTGCGTCCATGTGCTAGGTCGAAGTTTCCCAGAGTCTTATCATTCTTCCCGCGTTCCTTTGGCTCCGGAACACCGCGTCGTGGCTGTCCAGCATCTCTTTGAATCGTACGGATTCGTCCTCAAGGGATAGATGCCTGGATGTGGGTTCGGTCAGTCTTGCAGCGCGTCAAACAGGGCCCGAAAGTCAAGGTCGCCGAGGGAGAGTTGCAGTTGTGGACGGTCCTCCTCCTGTGGATCCGCGTTCAGAAAGCTTTGGGACTTTCCCTGCAACTCTGGGGCGGAGAGGAGTTCATCTAAAAGGCTCTCGGTTTCCTGGCAGTCTTGGTCTGGTGGACGAGATGACCCTCGAGCCGATTGTGCCGGCTCTGGCCACAGGTGTGCCTCGGAGTGTCCGGGCTGCTGGAGTGTCTCTTGGCTGGGTTCCCATCTGGCAGTCACACCCTGGGCCACCTCACAGCCCCATTGCGTGAAGGCAGCTGAGACTTGCTGAGCCGGAAGCTGCCATTGCGTCTTTGAATTGTCAGGCCGAGAAGGGTCTTGGGCGAGCCACCCTGCCGAGACAGCGTGTTGGTGGCGATCCTGGTAATTTCCCGGGTATTGGGGCCAGAAAGGAGCCTGAGGGCCTAACAGCCTCTCTCCCACAGTGGGTCCTGTTGGCAATTGGTTCAGGAGTGTCCCCGGGGCGTGAGAGGTCTCTGCTGTGTTCACAGTCAGGGCGGGCTGGTCCATCATGGCACCTGGTGCTTGGCCGGCACAGCCCTGGGTGGGTTCCGAAGGAAGAAACGGTGGACGGGACTCAGTGAGGACAGGTAGGATGGCTTGGTTGCTGCTGGAAGGATGGGAGGGTGGGCCGAGAGGGTAGGAGCTCTGGACAGAGGACAGGTGGCTTTGGTCAAGTGGAAGCGTGGCCGCATGGGTCGGGCTGTCTGCCAAGGACTTCGGCGGTGCACTCGCGCTCTGCACCGGCTTCCGAGCTCTTCGGTTCTGAAACCATACGTGAATTCGGGATCGCGGAAGGCCAGTTCGTTGAGCCAGTTCTTCCTTGGCCTCGTTACCAGGGTACCGGCTCTTCTCGAAGGCCTCGACTAGGAGACTCGTTTGCCATCTGCTGATGGCTGTGCGTTTTCGCCTGGCCGCTTTGGGGACATTTTCCGGAGACCAAGGCTGAGGCTCTCCCTGTCCCTGGGACGGCTCTTCTTCTGAGGCCTGTGCAGAGGCCGAGCGGCTCTTCCTTAGGGGACGTGCTCTGCGGTTTGCAAACCAAGTCTGAATGCGATCCTCCGCGATGCCAGTTTCTCTGGCGAGTTCTTCTCTGGTAGGGGTTCTGTTCAAACGCTGCTTGCAGGGTCTCTCTTTGACTGGCCTTCAAAACCAACCTCTCTCGGGGGCCTCGTGGATTTTGAGAGCGGCTCGAGGCGCTGGTCGGACCCATCGGGGCAAGTCAGCCGGACTGCACGGAGACTCGCGGCCAAGTGAACAGCTCCCGGAAACGCGGGACTCAGCCACACCCGGAATGCTTTGCGCAGCAAAGGAAGGCCCCAAGGCCCATGTGGGAAATAACCTGAGCCACGGGACTCCCTCCTTATATACCTGAGGCCTTGGAGGAAAGCGTTGAAGGGGAAGATGACTCACTCCTAAGTGGAAGTAGAGATTTCATCAGGGGATTTGGCAACGGTCATCCTGCTAATTAACGTGTTGCGTCAGAGGAATGCCTTTGCAATGGAAGGGTTTTCCGGCACCTTGTCAGGTCGGTGGGGGCTAGGGGACCGGACTGAGATCCCCAGGCGCCTTAGTGCGCTGGTGCCGCCCTAACAGAACTAGCACCAGTGCGTGGCTTTGACAAACAGAAATGTATTCTTTCCCAGTCGACCAGGCGACGAGTTCCAATTGAGGGCGCCAGCGCCTGGGGAAGGAGTTCCCTGCCTGTCAGCTCTGGGGGAAGGCCCTAGTCATCAGTCATCTTCTGGTCTACGAGCTTCTCAGGGCAGGGACCCGAGGTCCGAAGGACGCGCTCTGCCCCTGCCTCTTCTTCCTTGGCGCCCATTGGTCCCTCTCCTCTCTGCTAGCTTCTCTCTTTTCTCTCTCCAAAGGGACCGCCTGCCCATACAACCTAATCCTCTACATTGCCTCCTCCCTCATTGACATAACCCCCCCCCCCGTGCTCCTGCCTCATGAACATCATAAAAACCATCATCGAGGGTAGGATTTACAACCCCTGGGGTAATTAGGACAGATCACAAATCCCAGAAGGACCACACAAGTCTGGGAATCCTGGATTCCTTGGATTCTCAGGCTGCCAAGGGTCTTGACTCCGCAATCCTGCCGGACAGTGAGTTGATTGTGATCCCAGCGATATCCGGCCTATTAGGGCCAGGAGGGACTTTGAGTTTCTGAGAGCCTCTTTCCCACAGACGGTTCTATTGGCGGCAGATGTGCGCCTCCCCCAAGGTGGCTGCCCCCCCCCCCCCCGCCCATCGCCTTTGCAGGAGGAGCTCCCTGCCCCGCTGACTGGCGCGCCTACACATCCCTCCGCTGGTGGAGCTGGGTTGGGGCTTTGGTGGGGGGTGGGGGGGGGCGGGACGGGCTGGTACGCTTCCGTGTGCGGCCCACGCCCCTCCATCCCGAGTCCTCTCTCCGTCGCCTTCTCTCTCTTCTCCTCGCGGCTTGGCAATGCCTGGATAATTGTACAGAACGCACCGTTGTACGGAGGGTTAGTCAGGGTTGTTTTGACACCATCAGTTTCCCATTCCACGGTTTGTTCCAAAGAGAACGCCGGTGGTGTCCTCCTGGGGAAGCGATGGAGACCCGCTCTCTTTCAGAAAATCCCTTGGCACCGCCAGGTGCAGTTGGCTGAACCGCTTGCCCAGGAGACGTTCTGCCTTGCGGGCAGTAAATAAATGAAAGAATGAAGAAATAAATACGTAACAGGATGATTCATTTGAAACAAAAGCAAAGGAAATGAGATTCAAATCTCACAATACGGTGGCGTCTCTAGGCTTCGTGTCACGCAGTTCAGCAACTGAGGGCGTCACCCGCGCAGTCCACCGCCTCTCATGCCGCACCGTACAGAGTATTCAGCCTTGGTTTTTGTCCTAGTGTTAACGGTAAATCGTAATTCCCGTACATTGCTCCTTCTTTCACCTTATATTAAAAATAATTACAAATAGAATATTTTATATGCATATGTATATATACATAACTGAACCCCGCCTCGCAAATACTAATGCCCACAATATCCTACCTAAAAGAGCAGCAACTTTGGCCAAATCAGCGACTACAAAAAGCCCAGCGGCAAAGAAAGGAACAGCAGACAGACCGCGGAACCGCGCGTTTCCAAGCGTCCTCGTCATCGGGTGATCACGACATCTCTCCCCACAGTGCTTTATCAGCTTCCGAAGGGAGGTTCGCGTAGCTTCTTTAACCTTGTAGTTGCACCGATACACGTAAGCCCGGCTTGCGAAAAATGTTTCTGTACTAATGTGTAACTCCAGGCATATCGTTTTCAAACTAACCTACGTCTGCTGGAACGCATCGGCGACGTTTCTGGACAGTCGTTTTGGTGTGCCCCTCTGACAGTGTCACCCGGTTGGGTCCGCTTCTCCACGACCCCCATCCCGTGACTTCACTGGGAAAAGCAGGTCAACCCCTTTAGGTAGTTACGTCGGCGCGCAGTGGGCCCGGGATACATTTGCTCTCCTGGACCCACTGAATTTGTCGCGGACTCATTCCCGGACTCACCTCCCTGACCCTCCTTCGGCTGCCGCCCAGGCTCCGGGCCCGCCTCCTTGCCGCCCGCGGCCGCCAGAGGGCGCAGCCTCCCCTCGAGAGCGCGGCCTGGTCCCCTCCAAGCGCCGGGAGCTCCCGGGCTTCCCGCTCCAGCCTAGGCCCTTCGACAGCCGCCCTGACCTGGGGAGCAGGCCTTTGCGGAGGGCCTTGACACCGCGCGGACCTCGTCGCCTCCTCGAGCTCTCCCTGACTCGCTTCTGGACACACCGAACCCCGTCTGACCTATCCGCCCTCCCCCCCAGACCAGCGCCCCCACCTCTCGGAGGGGCTAATTCACGCTGAACCCGCCGCTCTCCGCCTGGAGCCTTTGAGGGTCCGCGAGGGCTCAGGGCCTCTGACTTTTGGCGTCATCTCATCCTCAATCCCGGACAGCCCGGGATCGCCAAAGCTCAGGCTCAGGAGGGTTTTGGTTAAGGTCAGGCTTAGGGCAACGGTTCAGGTTAGGGCTGGGGTTAGGGCTCGAGCTTGGGCTAGGGCGAGGGCTAGGGCGAGGGCGAGGGTTAGGGTCAGTGTTAGGGTGAGGGTTGGGGTGAGGGTGAGGGTGATGGTGAGTGTGATTTTGAGAGTGTGGGGCTAATTCACCCTGGACCCGCCGCTCTCCACTCGCGGCCTTTGAAGAGCCGCGGGGGCTTAGGGTCTCTATGCTCCGGCGTCATCTCATCTTTAATCCGGACAGCACGAGGTCGCCAAAACTCAGGCTCAGGAGCCCGGAGGGACCGAAGCAAATAGTCTCCTGAGTCACACATTCCTTCTTTTCTTCACTTCCCTTCTTGCTTGCTCCTTCCTTTAACCCGTTGGTTCCTTTAAGAAACCCTTCCGACCGACGAAAATCAAGAGATTCGGTAAGGCGCAAAGGTGGCCACGCTGTGGACAAACCGGCCCCTTCACGAGTGGCCGGCAAGCCATGAGGAGGCACAAAGGGTCAGACAGGCAGTGGCGGGCTGCTGGGACCAAATGCCTAAAGAAAAACGCCAGCAAAGGAGGAAACCGCAGGAGGAAGAAGAGCGGGCAGTATGACCTCATTCCTACTGGGCAAGTGGGGGAGTGCATAGGCGTCTGGGGTAGGGGTAGGAGATTGGGGTCATAGGAATGGGGCAGAGGCCCTGGAGAGGCACTTGTCATTTCCCAATCCTTTGTGCTCTGGAGATTTTTTTGTTTCCCATGCATGTTCTCTGTGTTCCAATAGTGGCATTTCGTTTTCTTTTGCTTTGTTTTTTCTGGTTTCCATAATCTATCTGTCCTACAACGAACTCCTTCATCCGGCTCGATAATCTCTATCACCTTTCCGAGGCTACCACCTCCAACGACGATGGGAGGAGTCTCAGAGGAAAGACGATGGAGAAAGAGGCCTGGTGTTTATGTATAAAAACTTAATTATGAATAAGTTGGGCAAGAGTCTGGACAGATATGAGCCGGAATATATGTACCTTACCCCAAACACGTGCGACAGCAATCGCATCGATACACTTTCTTCGGCGATGGAATGGTGTTGCTCTAACGCCTTTCAGTTCATTTTCCGTGTGTTGAAAGTGGCCCAAGGGCGACATCCGTTCACGGGGGGCGGTTGCTCTGGGACGTAAACTGTGCCATCGTTCCTTCGGTGACAGCTGTGGCACAAACTGTCTTCCGGTTCCCAATTCCCACCTTCACACCTAAGGGAAAAGAAACACGTTAAGAAAAAAGAAAAAGGAAAAGAAAAAAACCGTCCTTTTTAGAAAATCCCCTTATGAATAGAGAGGGCATCCCCTCTTTCTCTACACACCTACCCCAAAATTTCCAATCTGAGGGCCCATCTTGCCAGAAGGGAAGGAAGTTGAGATGTGCACAAGGTAGGCCCATTTCCCTCGCCGGGGTTCGCTTAGCAGTCGTGGATTGCACAGACTGCCAAGGAGGCGATGATGGCAGGGAGGAGTTCCGATCAGTCGTGCGAAGGCTTTTGTTCATCTGGCTTTGGCCAATGGGTCCACCGCCTGGTGCCCCTGGTGCCCCCGGGGCCAAGACCGAGGAGCCTCCAAAGGATCAGGCACCCCAAGACTTGAAGATACACAGTCAGCGCTGCGTCCATGTGCTAGGTCGAAGTTTCCCAGAGTCTTATCATTCTTCCCGCGTTCCTTTGGCTCCGGAACACCGCGTCGTGGCTGTCCAGCATCTCTTTGAATCGTACGGATTCGTCCTCAAGGGATAGATGCCTGGATGTGGGTTCGGTCAGTCTTGCAGCGCGTCAAACAGGGCCCGAAAGTCAAGGTCGCCGAGGGAGAGTTGCAGTTGTGGACGGTCCTCCTCCTGTGGATCCGCGTTCAGAAAGCTTTGGGACTTTCCCTGCAACTCTGGGGCGGAGAGGAGTTCATCTAAAAGGCTCTCGGTTTCCTGGCAGTCTTGGTCTGGTGGACGAGATGACCCTCGAGCCGATTGTGCCGGCTCTGGCCACAGGTGTGCCTCGGAGTGTCCGGGCTGCTGGAGTGTCTCTTGGCTGGGTTCCCATCTGGCAGTCACACCCTGGGCCACCTCACAGCCCCATTGCGTGAAGGCAGCTGAGACTTGCTGAGCCGGAAGCTGCCATTGCGTCTTTGAATTGTCAGGCCGAGAAGGGTCTTGGGCGAGCCACCCTGCCGAGACAGCGTGTTGGTGGCGATCCTGGTAATTTCCCGGGTATTGGGGCCAGAAAGGAGCCTGAGGGCCTAACAGCCTCTCTCCCACAGTGGGTCCTGTTGGCAATTGGTTCAGGAGTGTCCCCGGGGCGTGAGAGGTCTCTGCTGTGTTCACAGTCAGGGCGGGCTGGTCCATCATGGCACCTGGTGCTTGGCCGGCACAGCCCTGGGTGGGTTCCGAAGGAAGAAACGGTGGACGGGACTCAGTGAGGACAGGTAGGATGGCTTGGTTGCTGCTGGAAGGATGGGAGGGTGGGCCGAGAGGGTAGGAGCTCTGGACAGAGGACAGGTGGCTTTGGTCAAGTGGAAGCGTGGCCGCATGGGTCGGGCTGTCTGCCAAGGACTTCGGCGGTGCACTCGCGCTCTGCACCGGCTTCCGAGCTCTTCGGTTCTGAAACCATACGTGAATTCGGGATCGCGGAAGGCCAGTTCGTTGAGCCAGTTCTTCCTTGGCCTCGTTACCAGGGTACCGGCTCTTCTCGAAGGCCTCGACTAGGAGACTCGTTTGCCATCTGCTGATGGCTGTGCGTTTTCGCCTGGCCGCTTTGGGGACATTTTCCGGAGACCAAGGCTGAGGCTCTCCCTGTCCCTGGGACGGCTCTTCTTCTGAGGCCTGTGCAGAGGCCGAGCGGCTCTTCCTTAGGGGACGTGCTCTGCGGTTTGCAAACCAAGTCTGAATGCGATCCTCCGCGATGCCAGTTTCTCTGGCGAGTTCTTCTCTGGTAGTTATACCAGGGTAGGGGTTCTGTTCAAACGCTGCTTGCAGGGTCTCTCTTTGACTGGCCTTCAAAACCAACCTCTCTCGGGGGCCTCGTGGATTTTGAGAGCGGCTCGAGGCGCTGGTCGGACCCATCGGGGCAAGTCAGCCGGACTGCACGGAGACTCGCGGCCAAGTGAACAGCTCCCGGAAACGCGGGACTCAGCCACACCCGGAATGCTTTGCGCAGCAAAGGAAGGCCCCAAGGCCCATGTGGGAAATAACCTGAGCCACGGGACTCCCTCCTTATATACCTGAGGCCTTGGAGGAAAGCGTTGAAGGGGAAGATGACTCACTCCTAAGTGGAAGTAGAGATTTCATCAGGGGATTTGGCAACGGTCATCCTACTAATTAACGTGTTGCGTCAGAGGAATGCCTTTGCAATGGAAGGGTTTTCCGGCACCTTGTCAGGTCGGTGGGGGCTAGGGGACCGGACTGAGATCCCCAGGCGCCTTAGTGCGCTGGTGCCGCCCTAACAGAACTAGCACCAGTGCGTGGCTTTGACAAACAGAAATGTATTCTTTCCCAGTCGACCAGGCGACGAGTTCCAATTGAGGGCGCCAGCGCCTGGGGAAGGAGTTCCCTGCCTGTCAGCTCTGGGGGAAGGCCCTAGTCATCAGTCATCTTCTGGTCTACGAGCTTCTCAGGGCAGGGACCCGAGGTCCGAAGGACGCGCTCTGCCCCTGCCTCTTCTTCCTTGGCGCCCATTGGTCCCTCTCCTCTCTGCTAGCTTCTCTCTTTTCTCTCTCCAAAGGGACCGCCTGCCCATACAACCTAATCCTCTACATTGCCTCTTCCCTCATTGACGTAACCCCCCCCCCCGTGCTCCTGCCTCATGAACATCATAAAAACCATCATCGAGGGTAGGATTTACAACCCCTGGGGTAATTAGGACAGATCACAAATCCCAGAAGGACCACACAAGTCTGGGAATCCTGGATTCCTTGGATTCTCAGGCTGCCAAGGGTCTTGACTCCGCAATCCTGCCGGACAGTGAGTTGATTGTGATCCCAGCGATATCCGGCCTATTAGGGCCAGGAGGGACTTTGAGTTTCTGAGAGCCTCTTTCCCACAGACGGTTCTATTGGCGGCAGATGTGCGCCTCCCCCAAGGTGGCTGCCCTCCCCCCCCCCGCCCATCGCCTTTGCAGGAGGAGCTCCCTGCCCCGCTGACTGGCGCGCCTACACATCCCTCCGCTGGTGGAGCTGGGTTGGGGCTTTGGTGGGGGGTGGGGGGGGCGGGACGGGCTGGTACGCTTCCGTGTGCGGCCCACGCCCCTCCATCCCGAGTCCTCTCTCCGTCGCCTTCTCTCTCTTCTCCTCGCGGCTTGGCAATGCCTGGATAATTGTACAGAACGCACCGTTGTACGGAGGGTTAGTCAGGGTTGTTTTGACACCATCAGTTTCCCATTCCACGGTTTGTTCCAAAGAGAACGCCGGTGGTGTCCTCCTGGGGAAGCGATGGAGACCCGCTCTCTTTCAGAAAATCCCTTGGCACCGCCAGGTGCAGTTGGCTGAACCGCTTGCCCAGGAGACGTTCTGCCTTGCGGGCAGTAAATAAATGAAAGAATGAAGAAATAAATACGTAACAGGATGATTCATTTGAAACAAAAGCAAAGGAAATGAGATTCAAATCTCACAATACGGTGGCGTCTCTAGGCTTCGTGTCACGCAGTTCAGCAACTGAGGGCGTCACCCGCGCAGTCCACCGCCTCTCATGCCGCACCGTACAGAGTATTCAGCCTTGGTTTTTGTCCTAGTGTTAACGGTAAATCGTAATTCCCGTACATTGCTCCTTCTTTCACCTTATATTAAAAATAATTACAAATAGAATATTTTATATGCATATGTATATATACATAACTGAACCCCGCCTCGCAAATACTAATGCCCACAATATCCTACCTAAAAGAGCAGCAACTTTGGCCAAATCAGCGACTACAAAAAGCCCAGCGGCAAAGAAAGGAACAGCAGACAGACCGCGGAACCGCGCGTTTCCAAGCGTCCTCGTCATCGGGTGATCACGACATCTCTCCCCACAGTGCTTTATCAGCTTCCGAAGGGAGGTTCGCGTAGCTTCTTTAACCTTGTAGTTGCACCGATACACGTAAGCCCGGCTTGCGAAAAATGTTTCTGTACTAATGTGTAACTCCAGGCATATCGTTTTCAAACTAACCTACGTCTGCTGGAACGCATCGGCGACGTTTCTGGACAGTCGTTTTGGTGTGCCCCTCTGACAGTGTCACCCGGTTGGGTCCGCTTCTCCACGACCCCCATCCCGTGACTTCACTGGGAAAAGCAGGCCAACCCCTTTAGGTAGTTACGTCGGCGCGCAGTGGGCCCGGGATACATTTGCTCTCCTGGACCCACTGAATTTGTCCCGGACTCATTCATTCCCGGACTCACCTCCCTGACCCTCCTTCGGCTGCCGCCCAGGCTCCGGGCCCGCCTCCTTGCCGCCCGCGGCCGCCAGAGGGCGCAGCCTCCCCTCGAGAGCGCGGCCTGGTCCCCTCCAAGCGCCGGGAGCTCCCGGGCTTCCCGCTCCAGCCTAGGCCCTTCGACAGCCGCCCTGACCTGGGGAGCAGGCCTTTGCGGAGGGCCTTGACACGGCGCGGACCTCGTCGCCTCCTCGAGCTCTCCCTGACTCGCTTCTGGACACACCGAACCCCGTCTGACCTATCCGCCCTCCCCCCCAGACCAGCGCCCCCACCTCTCGGAGGGGCTAATTCACGCTGAACCCGCCGCTCTCCGCCTGGAGCCTTTGAGGGTCCGCGAGGGCTCAGGGCCTCTGACTTTTGGCGTCATCTCATCCTCAATCCCGGACAGCCCGGGATCGCCAAAGCTCAGGCTCAGGAGGGTTTTGGTTAAGGTCAGGCTTAGGGCAACGGTTCAGGTTAGGGCTGGGGTTAGGGCTAGAGCTTGGGCTAGGGCGAGGGCTAGGGCGAGGGCGAGGGTTAGGGTCAGTGTTAGGGTGAGGGTTGGGGTGAGGGTGAGGGTGATGGTGAGTGTGATTTTGAGAGTGTGGGGCTAATTCACCCTGGACCCGCCGCTCTCCACTCGCGGCCTTTGAAGAGCCGCGGGGGCTTAGGGTCTCTATGCTCCGGCGTCATCTCATCTTTAATCCGGACAGCACGAGGTCGCCAAAACTCAGGCTCAGGAGCCCGGAGGGACCGAAGCAAATAGTCTCCTGAGTCACACATTCCTTCTTTTCTTCACTTCCCTTCTTGCTTGCTCCTTCCTTTAACCCGTTGGTTCCTTTAAGAAACCCTTCCGACCGACGAAAATCAAGAGATTCGGTAAGGCGCAAAGGTGGCCACGCTGTGGACAAACCGGCCCCTTCACGAGTGGCCGGCAAGCCATGAGGAGGCACAAAGGGTCAGACAGGCAGTGGCGGGCTGCTGGGACCAAATGCCTAAAAAAAAACGCCAGCAAAGGAGGAAACCGCAGGAGGAAGAAGAGCGGGCAGTATGACCTCATTCCTACTGGGCAAGTGGGGGAGTGCATAGGCGTCTGGGGTAGGGGTAGGAGATTGGGGTCATAGGAATGGGGCAGAGGCCCTGGAGAGGCACTTGTCATTTCCCAATCCTTTGTGCTCTGGAGATTTTTTTGTTTCCCATGCATGTTCTCTGTGTTCCAATAGTGGCATTTCGTTTTCTTTTGCTTTGTTTTTTCTGGTTTCCATAATCTATCTGTCCTACCAACGAACTCCTTCATCCGGCTCGATAATCTCTATCACCTTTCCGAGGCTACCACCTCCAACGACGATGGGAGGAGTCTCAGAGGAAAGACGATGAGAAAGAGGCCTGGTGTTTATGTATAAAAACTTAATTATGAATAAGTTGGGCAAGAGTCTGGACAGATATGAGCCGGAATATATGTACCTTACCCCAAACACGTGCGACAGCAATCGCATCGATACACTTTCTTCGGCGATGGAATGGTGTTGCTCTAACGCCTTTCAGTTCATTTTCCGTGTGTTGAAAGTGGCCCAAGGGCGACATCCGTTCACGGGGGGCGGTTGCTCTGGGACGTAAACTGTGCCATCGTTCCTTCGGTGACAGCTGTGGCACAAACTGTCTTCCGGTTCCCAATTCCCACCTTCGCACCTAAGGGAAAAGAAACACGTTAAGAAAAAAGAAAAAGGAAAAGAAAAAAACCGTCCTTTTTAGAAAATCCCCTTATGAATAGAGAGGGCATCCCCTCTTTCTCTACACACCTACCCCAAAATTTCCAATCTGAGGGCCCATCTTGCCAGAAGGGAAGGAAGTTGAGATGTGCACAAGGTAGGCCCATTTCCCTCGCCGGGGTTCGCTTAGCAGTCGTGGATTGCACAGACTGCCAAGGAGGCGATGATGGCAGGGAGGAGTTCCGATCAGTCGTGCGAAGGCTTTTGTTCATCTGGCTTTGGCCAATGGGTCCACCGCCTGGTGCCCCTGGTGCCCCCGGGGCCAAGACCGAGGAGCCTCCAAAGGATCAGGCACCCCAAGACTTGAAGATACACAGTCAGCGCTGCGTCCATGTGCTAGGTCGAAGTTTCCCAGAGTCTTATCATTCTTCCCGCGTTCCTTTGGCTCCGGAACACCGCGTCGTGGCTGTCCAGCATCTCTTTGAATCGTACGGATTCGTCCTCAAGGGATAGATGCCTGGATGTGGGTTCGGTCAGTCTTGCAGCGCGTCAAACAGGGCCCGAAAGTCAAGGTCGCCGAGGGAGAGTTGCAGTTGTGGACGGTCCTCCTCCTGTGGATCCGCGTTCAGAAAGCTTTGGGACTTTCCCTGCAACTCTGGGGCGGAGAGGAGTTCATCTAAAAGGCTCTCGGTTTCCTGGCAGTCTTGGTCTGGTGGACGAGATGACCCTCGAGCCGATTGTGCCGGCTCTGGCCACAGGTGTGCCTCGGAGTGTCCGGGCTGCTGGAGTGTCTCTTGGCTGGGTTCCCATCTGGCAGTCACACCCTGGGCCACCTCACAGCCCCATTGCGTGAAGGCAGCTGAGACTTGCTGAGCCGGAAGCTGCCATTGCGTCTTTGAATTGTCAGGCCGAGAAGGGTCTTGGGCGAGCCACCCTGCCGAGACAGCGTGTTGGTGGCGATCCTGGTAATTTCCCGGGTATTGGGGCCAGAAAGGAGCCTGAGGGCCTAACAGCCTCTCTCCCACAGTGGGTCCTGTTGGCAATTGGTTCAGGAGTGTCCCCGGGGCGTGAGAGGTCTCTGCTGTGTTCACAGTCAGGGCGGGCTGGTCCATCATGGCACCTGGTGCTTGGCCGGCACAGCCCTGGGTGGGTTCCGAAGGAAGAAACGGTGGACGGGACTCAGTGAGGACAGGTAGGATGGCTTGGTTGCTGCTGGAAGGATGGGAGGGTGGGCCGAGAGGGTAGGAGCTCTGGACAGAGGACAGGTGGCTTTGGTCAAGTGGAAGCGTGGCCGCATGGGTCGGGCTGTCTGCCAAGGACTTCGGCGGTGCACTCGCGCTCTGCGCCGGCTTCCGAGCTCTTCGGTTCTGAAACCATACGTGAATTCGGGATCGCGGAAGGCCAGTTCGTTGAGCCAGTTCTTCCTTGGCCTCGTTACCAGGGTACCGGCTCTTCTCGAAGGCCTCGACTAGGAGACTCGTTTGCCATCTGCTGATGGCTGTGCGTTTTCGCCTGGCCGCTTTGGGGACATTTTCCGGAGACCAAGGCTGAGGCTCTCCCTGTCCCTGGGACGGCTCTTCTTCTGAGGCCTGTGCAGAGGCCGAGCGGCTCTTCCTTAGGGGACGTGCTCTGCGGTTTGCAAACCAAGTCTGAATGCGATCCTCCGCGATGCCAGTTTCTCTGGCGAGTTCTTCTCTGGTAGTTATACCAGGGTAGGGGTTCTGTTCAAACGCTGCTTGCAGGGTCTCTCTTTGACTGGCCTTCAAAACCAACCTCTCTCGGGGGCCTCGTGGATTTTGAGAGCGGCTCGAGGCGCTGGTCGGACCCATCGGGGCAAGTCAGCCGGACTGCACGGAGACTCGCGGCCAAGTGAACAGCTCCCGGAAACGCGGGACTCAGCCACACCCGGAATGCTTTGCGCAGCAAAGGAAGGCCCCAAGGCCCATGTGGGAAATAACCTGAGCCACGGGACTCCCTCCTTATATACCTGAGGCCTTGGAGGAAAGCGTTGAAGGGGAAGATGACTCACTCCTAAGTGGAAGTAGAGATTTCATCAGGGGATTTGGCAACGGTCATCCTACTAATTAACGTGTTGCGTCAGAGGAATGCCTTTGCAATGGAAGGGTTTTCCGGCACCTTGTCAGGTCGGTGGGGGCTAGGGGACCGGACTGAGATCCCCAGGCGCCTTAGTGCGCTGGTGCCGCCCTAACAGAACTAGCACCAGTGCGTGGCTTTGACAAACAGAAATGTATTCTTTCCCAGTCGACCAGGCGACGAGTTCCAATTGAGGGCGCCAGCGCCTGGGGAAGGAGTTCCCTGCCTGTCAGCTCTGGGGGAAGGCCCTAGTCATCAGTCATCTTCTGGTCTACGAGCTTCTCAGGGCAGGGACCCGAGGTCCGAAGGACGCGCTCTGCCCCTGCCTCTTCTTCCTTGGCGCCCATTGGTCCCTCTCCTCTCTGCTAGCTTCTCTCTTTTCTCTCTCCAAAGGGACCGCCTGCCCATACAACCTAATCCTCTACATTGCCTCCTCCCTCATTGACATAACCCCCCCCCCCCGTGCTCCTGCCTCATGAACATCATAAAAACCATCATCGAGGGTAGGATTTACAACCCCTGGGGTAATTAGGACAGATCACAAATCCCAGAAGGACCACACAAGTCTGGGAATCCTGGATTCCTTGGATTCTCAGGCTGCCAAGGGTCTTGACTCCGCAATCCTGCCGGACAGTGAGTTGATTGTGATCCCAGCGATATCCGGCCTATTAGGGCCAGGAGGGACTTTGAGTTTCTGAGAGCCTCTTTCCCACAGACGGTTCTATTGGCGGCAGATGTGCGCCTCCCCCAAGGTGGCTGCCCCCCCCCCCCGCCCATCGCCTTTGCAGGAGGAGCTCCCTGCCCCGCTGACTGGCGCGCCTACACATCCCTCCGCTGGTGGAGCTGGGTTGGGGCTTTGGTGGGGGGTGGGGGGGGCGGGACGGGCTGGTACGCTTCCGTGTGCGGCCCACGCCCCTCCATCCCGAGTCCTCTCTCCGTCGCCTTCTCTCTCTTCTCCTCGCGGCTTGGCAATGCCTGGATAATTGTACAGAACGCACCGTTGTACGGAGGGTTAGTCAGGGTTGTTTTGACACCATCAGTTTCCCATTCCACGGTTTGTTCCAAAGAGAACGCCGGTGGTGTCCTCCTGGGGAAGCGATGGAGACCCGCTCTCTTTCAGAAAATCCCTTGGCACCGCCAGGTGCAGTTGGCTGAACCGCTTGCCCAGGAGACGTTCTGCCTTGCGGGCAGTAAATAAATGAAAGAATGAAGAAATAAATACGTAACAGGATGATTCATTTGAAACAAAAGCAAAGGAAATGAGATTCAAATCTCACAATACGGTGGCGTCTCTAGGCTTCGTGTCACGCAGTTCAGCAACTGAGGGCGTCACCCGCGCAGTCCACCGCCTCTCATGCCGCACCGTACAGAGTATTCAGCCTTGGTTTTTGTCCTAGTGTTAACGGTAAATCGTAATTCCCGTACATTGCTCCTTCTTTCACCTTATATTAAAAATAATTACAAATAGAATATTTTATATGCATATGTATATATACATAACTGAACCCCGCCTCGCAAATACTAATGCCCACAATATCCTACCTAAAAGAGCAGCAACTTTGGCCAAATCAGCGACTACAAAAAGCCCAGCGGCAAAGAAAGGAACAGCAGACAGACCGCGGAACCGCGCGTTTCCAAGCGTCCTCGTCATCGGGTGATCACGACATCTCTCCCCACAGTGCTTTATCAGCTTCCGAAGGGAGGTTCGCGTAGCTTCTTTAACCTTGTAGTTGCACCGATACACGTAAGCCCGGCTTGCGAAAAATGTTTCTGTACTAATGTGTAACTCCAGGCATATCGTTTTCAAACTAACCTACGTCTGCTGGAACGCATCGGCGACGTTTCTGGACAGTCGTTTTGGTGTGCCCCTCTGACAGTGTCACCCGGTTGGGTCCGCTTCTCCACGACCCCCATCCCGTGACTTCACTGGGAAAAGCAGGTCAACCCCTTTAGGTAGTTACGTCGGCGCGCAGTGGGCCCGGGATACATTTGCTCTCCTGGACCCACTGAATTTGTCGCGGACTCATTCCCGGACTCACCTCCCTGACCCTCCTTCGGCTGCCGCCCAGGCTCCGGGCCCGCCTCCTTGCCGCCCGCGGCCGCCAGAGGGCGCAGCCTCCCCTCGAGAGCGCGGCCTGGTCCCCTCCAAGCGCCGGGAGCTCCCGGGCTTCCCGCTCCAGCCTAGGCCCTTCGACAGCCGCCCTGACCTGGGGAGCAGGCCTTTGCGGAGGGCCTTGACACGGCGCGGACCTCGTCGCCTCCTCGAGCTCTCCCTGACTCGCTTCTGGACACACCGAACCCCGTCTGACCTATCCGCCCTCCCCCCCAGACCAGCGCCCCCACCTCTCGGAGGGGCTAATTCACGCTGAACCCGCCGCTCTCCGCCTGGAGCCTTTGAGGGTCCGCGAGGGCTCAGGGCCTCTGACTTTTGGCGTCATCTCATCCTCAATCCCGGACAGCCCGGGATCGCCAAAGCTCAGGCTCAGGAGGGTTTGGGTTAAGGTCAGGCTTAGGGCAACGGTTCAGGTTAGGGCTGGGGTTAGGGCTAGAGCTTGGGCTAGGGCGAGGGCTAGGGCGAGGGCGAGGGTTAGGGTCAGTGTTAGGGTGAGGGTTGGGGTGAGGGTGAGGGTGATGGTGAGTGTGATTTTGAGAGTGTGGGGCTAATTCACCCTGGACCCGCCGCTCTCCACTCGCGGCCTTTGAAGAGCCGCGGGGGCTTAGGGTCTCTATGCTCCGGCGTCATCTCATCTTTAATCCGGACAGCACGAGGTCGCCAAAACTCAGGCTCAGGAGCCCGGAGGGACCGAAGCAAATAGTCTCCTGAGTCACACATTCCTTCTTTTCTTCACTTCCCTTCTTGCTTGCTCCTTCCTTTAACCCGTTGGTTCCTTTAAGAAACCCTTCCGACCGACGAAAATCAAGAGATTCGGTAAGGCGCAAAGGTGGCCACGCTGTGGACAAACCGGCCCCTTCACGAGTGGCCGGCAAGCCATGAGGAGGCACAAAGGGTCAGACAGGCAGTGGCGGGCTGCTGGGACCAAATGCCTAAAAAAAAACGCCAGCAAAGGAGGAAACCGCAGGAGGAAGAAGAGCGGGCAGTATGACCTCATTCCTACTGGGCAAGTGGGGGAGTGCATAGGCGTCTGGGGTAGGGGTAGGAGATTGGGGTCATAGGAATGGGGCAGAGGCCCTGGAGAGGCACTTGTCATTTCCCAATCCTTTGTGCTCTGGAGATTTTTTTGTTTCCCATGCATGTTCTCTGTGTTCCAATAGTGGCATTTCGTTTTCTTTTGCTTTGTTTTTTTCTGGTTTCCATAATCTATCTGTCCTACCAACGAACTCCTTCATCCGGCTCGATAATCTCTATCACCTTTCCGAGGCTACCACCTCCAACGACGATGGGAGGAGTCTCAGAGGAAAGACGATGAGAAAGAGGCCTGGTGTTTATGTATAAAAACTTAATTATGAATAAGTTGGGCAAGAGTCTGGACAGATATGAGCCGGAATATATGTACCTTACCCCAAACACGTGCGACAGCAATCGCATCGATACACTTTCTTCGGCGATGGAATGGTGTTGCTCTAACGCCTTTCAGTTCATTTTCCGTGTGTTGAAAGTGGCCCAAGGGCGACATCCGTTCACGGGGGGCGGTTGCTCTGGGACGTAAACTGTGCCATCGTTCCTTCGGTGACAGCTGTGGCACAAACTGTCTTCCGGTTCCCAATTCCCACCTTCGCACCTAAGGGAAAAGAAACACGTTAAGAAAAAAGAAAAAGGAAAAGAAAAAAACCGTCCTTTTTAGAAAATCCCCTTATGAATAGAGAGGGCATCCCCTCTTTCTCTACACACCTACCCCAAAATTTCCAATCTGAGGGCCCATCTTGCCAGAAGGGAAGGAAGTTGAGATGTGCACAAGGTAGGCCCATTTCCCTCGCCGGGGTTCGCTTAGCAGTCGTGGATTGCACAGACTGCCAAGGAGGCGATGATGGCAGGGAGGAGTTCCGATCAGTCGTGCGAAGGCTTTTGTTCATCTGGCTTTGGCCAATGGGTCCACCGCCTGGTGCCCCTGGTGCCCCCGGGGCCAAGACCGAGGAGCCTCCAAAGGATCAGGCACCCCAAGACTTGAAGATACACAGTCAGCGCTGCGTCCATGTGCTAGGTCGAAGTTTCCCAGAGTCTTATCATTCTTCCCGCGTTCCTTTGGCTCCGGAACACCGCGTCGTGGCTGTCCAGCATCTCTTTGAATCGTACGGATTCGTCCTCAAGGGATAGATGCCTGGATGTGGGTTCGGTCAGTCTTGCAGCGCGTCAAACAGGGCCCGAAAGTCAAGGTCGCCGAGGGAGAGTTGCAGTTGTGGACGGTCCTCCTCCTGTGGATCCGCGTTCAGAAAGCTTTGGGACTTTCCCTGCAACTCTGGGGCGGAGAGGAGTTCATCTAAAAGGCTCTCGGTTTCCTGGCAGTCTTGGTCTGGTGGACGAGATGACCCTCGAGCCGATTGTGCCGGCTCTGGCCACAGGTGTGCCTCGGAGTGTCCGGGCTGCTGGAGTGTCTCTTGGCTGGGTTCCCATCTGGCAGTCACACCCTGGGCCACCTCACAGCCCCATTGCGTGAAGGCAGCTGAGACTTGCTGAGCCGGAAGCTGCCATTGCGTCTTTGAATTGTCAGGCCGAGAAGGGTCTTGGGCGAGCCACCCTGCCGAGACAGCGTGTTGGTGGCGATCCTGGTAATTTCCCGGGTATTGGGGCCAGAAAGGAGCCTGAGGGCCTAACAGCCTCTCTCCCACAGTGGGTCCTGTTGGCAATTGGTTCAGGAGTGTCCCCGGGGCGTGAGAGGTCTCTGCTGTGTTCACAGTCAGGGCGGGCTGGTCCATCATGGCACCTGGTGCTTGGCCGGCACAGCCCTGGGTGGGTTCCGAAGGAAGAAACGGTGGACGGGACTCAGTGAGGACAGGTAGGATGGCTTGGTTGCTGCTGGAAGGATGGGAGGGTGGGCCGAGAGGGTAGGAGCTCTGGACAGAGGACAGGTGGCTTTGGTCAAGTGGAAGCGTGGCCGCATGGGTCGGGCTGTCTGCCAAGGACTTCGGCGGTGCACTCGCGCTCTGCACCGGCTTCCGAGCTCTTCGGTTCTGAAACCATACGTGAATTCGGGATCGCGGAAGGCCAGTTCGTTGAGCCAGTTCTTCCTTGGCCTCGTTACCAGGGTACCGGCTCTTCTCGAAGGCCTCGACTAGGAGACTCGTTTGCCATCTGCTGATGGCTGTGCGTTTTCGCCTGGCCGCTTTGGGGACATTTTCCGGAGACCAAGGCTGAGGCTCTCCCTGTCCCTGGGACGGCTCTTCTTCTGAGGCCTGTGCAGAGGCCGAGCGGCTCTTCCTTAGGGGACGTGCTCTGCGGTTTGCAAACCAAGTCTGAATGCGATCCTCCGCGATGCCAGTTTCTCTGGCGAGTTCTTCTCTGGTAGTTATACCAGGGTAGGGGTTCTGTTCAAACGCTGCTTGCAGGGTCTCTCTTTGACTGGCCTTCAAAACCAACCTCTCTCGGGGGCCTCGTGGATTTTGAGAGCGGCTCGAGGCGCTGGTCGGACCCATCGGGGCAAGTCAGCCGGACTGCACGGAGACTCGCGGCCAAGTGAACAGCTCCCGGAAACGCGGGACTCAGCCACACCCGGAATGCTTTGCGCAGCAAAGGAAGGCCCCAAGGCCCATGTGGGAAATAACCTGAGCCACGGGACTCCCTCCTTATATACCTGAGGCCTTGGAGGAAAGCGTTGAAGGGGAAGATGACTCACTCCTAAGTGGAAGTAGAGATTTCATCAGGGGATTTGGCAACGGTCATCCTACTAATTAACGTGTTGCGTCAGAGGAATGCCTTTGCAATGGAAGGGTTTTCCGGCACCTTGTCAGGTCGGTGGGGGCTAGGGGACCGGACTGAGATCCCCAGGCGCCTTAGTGCGCTGGTGCCGCCCTAACAGAACTAGCACCAGTGCGTGGCTTTGACAAACAGAAATGTATTCTTTCCCAGTCGACCAGGCGACGAGTTCCAATTGAGGGCGCCAGCGCCTGGGGAAGGAGTTCCCTGCCTGTCAGCTCTGGGGGAAGGCCCTAGTCATCAGTCATCTTCTGGTCTACGAGCTTCTCAGGGCAGGGACCCGAGGTCCGAAGGACGCGCTCTGCCCCTGCCTCTTCTTCCTTGGCGCCCATTGGTCCCTCTCCTCTCTGCTAGCTTCTCTCTTTTCTCTCTCCAAAGGGACCGCCTGCCCATACAACCTAATCCTCTACATTGCCTCTTCCCTCATTGACGTAACCCCCCCCCGTGCTCCTGCCTCATGAACATCATAAAAACCATCATCGAGGGTAGGATTTACAACCCCTGGGGTAATTAGGACAGATCACAAATCCCAGAAGGACCACACAAGTCTGGGAATCCTGGATTCCTTGGATTCTCAGGCTGCCAAGGGTCTTGACTCCGCAATCCTGCCGGACAGTGAGTTGATTGTGATCCCAGCGATATCCGGCCTATTAGGGCCAGGAGGGACTTTGAGTTTCTGAGAGCCTCTTTCCCACAGACGGTTCTATTGGCGGCAGATGTGCGCCTCCCCCAAGGTGGCTGCCCTCCCCCCCCCCCGCCCATCGCCTTTGCAGGAGGAGCTCCCTGCCCCGCTGACTGGCGCGCCTACACATCCCTCCGCTGGTGGAGCTGGGTTGGGGCTTTGGTGGGGGGTGGGGGGGGCGGGACGGGCTGGTACGCTTCCGTGTGCGGCCCACGCCCCTCCATCCCGAGTCCTCTCTCCGTCGCCTTCTCTCTCTTCTCCTCGCGGCTTGGCAATGCCTGGATAATTGTACAGAACGCACCGTTGTACGGAGGGTTAGTCAGGGTTGTTTTGACACCATCAGTTTCCCATTCCACGGTTTGTTCCAAAGAGAACGCCGGTGGTGTCCTCCTGGGGAAGCGATGGAGACCCGCTCTCTTTCAGAAAATCCCTTGGCACCGCCAGGTGCAGTTGGCTGAACCGCTTGCCCAGGAGACGTTCTGCCTTGCGGGCAGTAAATAAATGAAAGAATGAAGAAATAAATACGTAACAGGATGATTCATTTGAAACAAAAGCAAAGGAAATGAGATTCAAATCTCACAATACGGTGGCGTCTCTAGGCTTCGTGTCACGCAGTTCAGCAACTGAGGGCGTCACCCGCGCAGTCCACCGCCTCTCATGCCGCACCGTACAGAGTATTCAGCCTTGGTTTTTGTCCTAGTGTTAACGGTAAATCGTAATTCCCGTACATCGCTCCTTCTTTCACCTTATATTAAAAATAATTACAAATAGAATATTTTATATGCATATGTATATATACATAACTGAACCCCGCCTCGCAAATACTAATGCCCACAATATCCTACCTAAAAGAGCAGCAACTTTGGCCAAATCAGCGACTACAAAAAGCCCAGCGGCAAAGAAAGGAACAGCAGACAGACCGCGGAACCGCGCGTTTCCAAGCGTCCTCGTCATCGGGTGATCACGACATCTCTCCCCACAGTGCTTTATCAGCTTCCGAAGGGAGGTTCGCGTAGCTTCTTTAACCTTGTAGTTGCACCGATACACGTAAGCCCGGCTTGCGAAAAATGTTTCTGTACTAATGTGTAACTCCAGGCATATCGTTTTCAAACTAACCTACGTCTGCTGGAACGCATCGGCGACGTTTCTGGACAGTCGTTTTGGTGTGCCCCTCTGACAGTGTCACCCGGTTGGGTCCGCTTCTCCACGACCCCCATCCCGTGACTTCACTGGGAAAAGCAGGTCAACCCCTTTAGGTAGTTACGTCGGCGCGCAGTGGGCCCGGGATACATTTGCTCTCCTGGACCCACTGAATTTGTCGCGGACTCATTCCCGGACTCACCTCCCTGACCCTCCTTCGGCTGCCGCCCAGGCTCCGGGCCCGCCTCCTTGCCGCCCGCGGCCGCCAGAGGGCGCAGCCTCCCCTCGAGAGCGCGGCCTGGTCCCCTCCAAGCGCCGGGAGCTCCCGGGCTTCCCGCTCCAGCCTAGGCCCTTCGACAGCCGCCCTGACCTGGGGAGCAGGCCTTTGCGGAGGGCCTTGACACCGCGCGGACCTCGTCGCCTCCTCGAGCTCTCCCTGACTCGCTTCTGGACACACCGAACCCCGTCTGACCTATCCGCCCTCCCCCCCAGACCAGCGCCCCCACCTCTCGGAGGGGCTAATTCACGCTGAACCCGCCGCTCTCCGCCTGGAGCCTTTGAGGGTCCGCGAGGGCTCAGGGCCTCTGACTTTTGGCGTCATCTCATCCTCAATCCCGGACAGCCCGGGATCGCCAAAGCTCAGGCTCAGGAGGGTTTTGGTTAAGGTCAGGCTTAGGGCAACGGTTCAGGTTAGGGCTGGGGTTAGGGCTAGAGCTTGGGCTAGGGCGAGGGCTAGGGCGAGGGCGAGGGTTAGGGTCAGTGTTAGGGTGAGGGTTGGGGTGAGGGTGAGGGTGATGGTGAGTGTGATTTTGAGAGTGTGGGGCTAATTCACCCTGGACCCGCCGCTCTCCACTCGCGGCCTTTGAAGAGCCGCGGGGGCTTAGGGTCTCTATGCTCCGGCGTCATCTCATCTTTAATCCGGACAGCACGAGGTCGCCAAAACTCAGGCTCAGGAGCCCGGAGGGACCGAAGCAAATAGTCTCCTGAGTCACACATTCCTTCTTTTCTTCACTTCCCTTCTTGCTTGCTCCTTCCTTTAACCCGTTGGTTCCTTTAAGAAACCCTTCCGACCGACGAAAATCAAGAGATTCGGTAAGGCGCAAAGGTGGCCACGCTGTGGACAAACCGGCCCCTTCACGAGTGGCCGGCAAGCCATGAGGAGGCACAAAGGGTCAGACAGGCAGTGGCGGGCTGCTGGGACCAAATGCCTAAAAAAAAAACGCCAGCAAAGGAGGAAACCGCAGGAGGAAGAAGAGCGGGCAGTATGACCTCATTCCTACTGGGCAAGTGGGGGAGTGCATAGGCGTCTGGGGTAGGGGTAGGAGATTGGGGTCATAGGAATGGGGCAGAGGCCCTGGAGAGGCACTTGTCATTTCCCAATCCTTTGTGCTCTGGAGATTTTTTTGTTTCCCATGCATGTTCTCTGTGTTCCAATAGTGGCATTTCGTTTTCTTTTGCTTTGTTTTTTCTGGTTTCCATAATCTATCTGTCCTACCAACGAACTCCTTCATCCGGCTCGATAATCTCTATCACCTTTCCGAGGCTACCACCTCCAACGACGATGGGAGGAGTCTCAGAGGAAAGACGATGAGAAAGAGGCCTGGTGTTTATGTATAAAAACTTAATTATGAATAAGTTGGGCAAGAGTCTGGACAGATATGAGCCGGAATATATGTACCTTACCCCAAACACGTGCGACAGCAATCGCATCGATACACTTTCTTCGGCGATGGAATGGTGTTGCTCTAACGCCTTTCAGTTCATTTTCCGTGTGTTGAAAGTGGCCCAAGGGCGACATCCGTTCACGGGGGGCGGTTGCTCTGGGACGTAAACTGTGCCATCGTTCCTTCGGTGACAGCTGTGGCACAAACTGTCTTCCGGTTCCCAATTCCCACCTTCACACCTAAGGGAAAAGAAACACGTTAAGAAAAAAGAAAAAGGAAAAGAAAAAAA
Source organism: Loxodonta africana (assembly GCF_030014295.1). Taxonomy (NCBI): domain Eukaryota; kingdom Metazoa; phylum Chordata; class Mammalia; order Proboscidea; family Elephantidae; genus Loxodonta; species Loxodonta africana. The sequence continues at coordinate 82,831,205 of NC_087359.1, forward strand.
CCGTCCTTTTTAGAAAATCCCCTTATGAATAGAGAGGGCATCCCCTCTTTCTCTACACACCTACCCCAAAATTTCCAATCTGAGGGCCCATCTTGCCAGAAGGGAAGGAAGTTGAGATGTGCACAAGGTAGGCCCATTTCCCTCGCCGGGGTTCGCTTAGCAGTCGTGGATTGCACAGACTGCCAAGGAGGCGATGATGGCAGGGAGGAGTTCCGATCAGTCGTGCGAAGGCTTTTGTTCATCTGGCTTTGGCCAATGGGTCCACCGCCTGGTGCCCCTGGTGCCCCCGGGGCCAAGACCGAGGAGCCTCCAAAGGATCAGGCACCCCAAGACTTGAAGATACACAGTCAGCGCTGCGTCCATGTGCTAGGTCGAAGTTTCCCAGAGTCTTATCATTCTTCCCGCGTTCCTTTGGCTCCGGAACACCGCGTCGTGGCTGTCCAGCATCTCTTTGAATCGTACGGATTCGTCCTCAAGGGATAGATGCCTGGATGTGGGTTCGGTCAGTCTTGCAGCGCGTCAAACAGGGCCCGAAAGTCAAGGTCGCCGAGGGAGAGTTGCAGTTGTGGACGGTCCTCCTCCTGTGGATCCGCGTTCAGAAAGCTTTGGGACTTTCCCTGCAACTCTGGGGCGGAGAGGAGTTCATCTAAAAGGCTCTCGGTTTCCTGGCAGTCTTGGTCTGGTGGACGAGATGACCCTCGAGCCGATTGTGCCGGCTCTGGCCACAGGTGTGCCTCGGAGTGTCCGGGCTGCTGGAGTGTCTCTTGGCTGGGTTCCCATCTGGCAGTCACACCCTGGGCCACCTCACAGCCCCATTGCGTGAAGGCAGCTGAGACTTGCTGAGCCGGAAGCTGCCATTGCGTCTTTGAATTGTCAGGCCGAGAAGGGTCTTGGGCGAGCCACCCTGCCGAGACAGCGTGTTGGTGGCGATCCTGGTAATTTCCCGGGTATTGGGGCCAGAAAGGAGCCTGAGGGCCTAACAGCCTCTCTCCCACAGTGGGTCCTGTTGGCAATTGGTTCAGGAGTGTCCCCGGGGCGTGAGAGGTCTCTGCTGTGTTCACAGTCAGGGCGGGCTGGTCCATCATGGCACCTGGTGCTTGGCCGGCACAGCCCTGGGTGGGTTCCGAAGGAAGAAACGGTGGACGGGACTCAGTGAGGACAGGTAGGATGGCTTGGTTGCTGCTGGAAGGATGGGAGGGTGGGCCGAGAGGGTAGGAGCTCTGGACAGAGGACAGGTGGCTTTGGTCAAGTGGAAGCGTGGCCGCATGGGTCGGGCTGTCTGCCAAGGACTTCGGCGGTGCACTCGCGCTCTGCACCGGCTTCCGAGCTCTTCGGTTCTGAAACCATACGTGAATTCGGGATCGCGGAAGGCCAGTTCGTTGAGCCAGTTCTTCCTTGGCCTCGTTACCAGGGTACCGGCTCTTCTCGAAGGCCTCGACTAGGAGACTCGTTTGCCATCTGCTGATGGCTGTGCGTTTTCGCCTGGCCGCTTTGGGGACATTTTCCGGAGACCAAGGCTGAGGCTCTCCCTGTCCCTGGGACGGCTCTTCTTCTGAGGCCTGTGCAGAGGCCGAGCGGCTCTTCCTTAGGGGACGTGCTCTGCGGTTTGCAAACCAAGTCTGAATGCGATCCTCCGCGATGCCAGTTTCTCTGGCGAGTTCTTCTCTGGTAGTTATACCAGGGTAGGGGTTCTGTTCAAACGCTGCTTGCAGGGTCTCTCTTTGACTGGCCTTCAAAACCAACCTCTCTCGGGGGCCTCGTGGATTTTGAGAGCGGCTCGAGGCGCTGGTCGGACCCATCGGGGCAAGTCAGCCGGACTGCACGGAGACTCGCGGCCAAGTGAACAGCTCCCGGAAACGCGGGACTCAGCCACACCCGGAATGCTTTGCGCAGCAAAGGAAGGCCCCAAGGCCCATGTGGGAAATAACCTGAGCCACGGGACTCCCTCCTTATATACCTGAGGCCTTGGAGGAAAGCGTTGAAGGGGAAGATGACTCACTCCTAAGTGGAAGTAGAGATTTCATCAGGGGATTTGGCAACGGTCATCCTACTAATTAACGTGTTGCGTCAGAGGAATGCCTTTGCAATGGAAGGGTTTTCCGGCACCTTGTCAGGTCGGTGGGGGCTAGGGGACCGGACTGAGATCCCCAGGCGCCTTAGTGCGCTGGTGCCGCCCTAACAGAACTAGCACCAGTGCGTGGCTTTGACAAACAGAAATGTATTCTTTCCCAGTCGACCAGGCGACGAGTTCCAATTGAGGGCGCCAGCGCCTGGGGAAGGAGTTCCCTGCCTGTCAGCTCTGGGGGAAGGCCCTAGTCATCAGTCATCTTCTGGTCTACGAGCTTCTCAGGGCAGGGACCCGAGGTCCGAAGGACGCGCTCTGCCCCTGCCTCTTCTTCCTTGGCGCCCATTGGTCCCTCTCCTCTCTGCTAGCTTCTCTCTTTTCTCTCTCCAAAGGGACCGCCTGCCCATACAACCTAATCCTCTACATTGCCTCTTCCCTCATTGACGTAACCCCCCCCCGTGCTCCTGCCTCATGAACATCATAAAAACCATCATCGAGGGTAGGATTTACAACCCCTGGGGTAATTAGGACAGATCACAAATCCCAGAAGGACCACACAAGTCTGGGAATCCTGGATTCCTTGGATTCTCAGGCTGCCAAGGGTCTTGACTCCGCAATCCTGCCGGACAGTGAGTTGATTGTGATCCCAGCGATATCCGGCCTATTAGGGCCAGGAGGGACTTTGAGTTTCTGAGAGCCTCTTTCCCACAGACGGTTCTATTGGCGGCAGATGTGCGCCTCCCCCAAGGTGGCTGCCCTCCCCCCCCCCGCCCATCGCCTTTGCAGGAGGAGCTCCCTGCCCCGCTGACTGGCGCGCCTACACATCCCTCCGCTGGTGGAGCTGGGTTGGGGCTTTGGTGGGGGGTGGGGGGGGCGGGACGGGCTGGTACGCTTCCGTGTGCGGCCCACGCCCCTCCATCCCGAGTCCTCTCTCCGTCGCCTTCTCTCTCTTCTCCTCGCGGCTTGGCAATGCCTGGATAATTGTACAGAACGCACCGTTGTACGGAGGGTTAGTCAGGGTTGTTTTGACACCATCAGTTTCCCATTCCACGGTTTGTTCCAAAGAGAACGCCGGTGGTGTCCTCCTGGGGAAGCGATGGAGACCCGCTCTCTTTCAGAAAATCCCTTGGCACCGCCAGGTGCAGTTGGCTGAACCGCTTGCCCAGGAGACGTTCTGCCTTGCGGGCAGTAAATAAATGAAAGAATGAAGAAATAAATACGTAACAGGATGATTCATTTGAAACAAAAGCAAAGGAAATGAGATTCAAATCTCACAATACGGTGGCGTCTCTAGGCTTCGTGTCACGCAGTTCAGCAACTGAGGGCGTCACCCGCGCAGTCCACCGCCTCTCATGCCGCACCGTACAGAGTATTCAGCCTTGGTTTTTGTCCTAGTGTTAACGGTAAATCGTAATTCCCGTACATCGCTCCTTCTTTCACCTTATATTAAAAATAATTACAAATAGAATATTTTATATGCATATGTATATATACATAACTGAACCCCGCCTCGCAAATACTAATGCCCACAATATCCTACCTAAAAGAGCAGCAACTTTGGCCAAATCAGCGACTACAAAAAGCCCAGCGGCAAAGAAAGGAACAGCAGACAGACCGCGGAACCGCGCGTTTCCAAGCGTCCTCGTCATCGGGTGATCACGACATCTCTCCCCACAGTGCTTTATCAGCTTCCGAAGGGAGGTTCGCGTAGCTTCTTTAACCTTGTAGTTGCACCGATACACGTAAGCCCGGCTTGCGAAAAATGTTTCTGTACTAATGTGTAACTCCAGGCATATCGTTTTCAAACTAACCTACGTCTGCTGGAACGCATCGGCGACGTTTCTGGACAGTCGTTTTGGTGTGCCCCTCTGACAGTGTCACCCGGTTGGGTCCGCTTCTCCACGACCCCCATCCCGTGACTTCACTGGGAAAAGCAGGTCAACCCCTTTAGGTAGTTACGTCGGCGCGCAGTGGGCCCGGGATACATTTGCTCTCCTGGACCCACTGAATTTGTCGCGGACTCATTCCCGGACTCACCTCCCTGACCCTCCTTCGGCTGCCGCCCAGGCTCCGGGCCCGCCTCCTTGCCGCCCGCGGCCGCCAGAGGGCGCAGCCTCCCCTCGAGAGCGCGGCCTGGTCCCCTCCAAGCGCCGGGAGCTCCCGGGCTTCCCGCTCCAGCCTAGGCCCTTCGACAGCCGCCCTGACCTGGGGAGCAGGCCTTTGCGGAGGGCCTTGACACCGCGCGGACCTCGTCGCCTCCTCGAGCTCTCCCTGACTCGCTTCTGGACACACCGAACCCCGTCTGACCTATCCGCCCTCCCCCCCAGACCAGCGCCCCCACCTCTCGGAGGGGCTAATTCACGCTGAACCCGCCGCTCTCCGCCTGGAGCCTTTGAGGGTCCGCGAGGGCTCAGGGCCTCTGACTTTTGGCGTCATCTCATCCTCAATCCCGGACAGCCCGGGATCGCCAAAGCTCAGGCTCAGGAGGGTTTTGGTTAAGGTCAGGCTTAGGGCAACGGTTCAGGTTAGGGCTGGGGTTAGGGCTAGAGCTTGGGCTAGGGCGAGGGCTAGGGCGAGGGCGAGGGTTAGGGTCAGTGTTAGGGTGAGGGTTGGGGTGAGGGTGAGGGTGATGGTGAGTGTGATTTTGAGAGTGTGGGGCTAATTCACCCTGGACCCGCCGCTCTCCACTCGCGGCCTTTGAAGAGCCGCGGGGGCTTAGGGTCTCTATGCTCCGGCGTCATCTCATCTTTAATCCGGACAGCACGAGGTCGCCAAAACTCAGGCTCAGGAGCCCGGAGGGACCGAAGCAAATAGTCTCCTGAGTCACACATTCCTTCTTTTCTTCACTTCCCTTCTTGCTTGCTCCTTCCTTTAACCCGTTGGTTCCTTTAAGAAACCCTTCCGACCGACGAAAATCAAGAGATTCGGTAAGGCGCAAAGGTGGCCACGCTGTGGACAAACCGGCCCCTTCACGAGTGGCCGGCAAGCCATGAGGAGGCACAAAGGGTCAGACAGGCAGTGGCGGGCTGCTGGGACCAAATGCCTAAAAAAAAAACGCCAGCAAAGGAGGAAACCGCAGGAGGAAGAAGAGCGGGCAGTATGACCTCATTCCTACTGGGCAAGTGGGGGAGTGCATAGGCGTCTGGGGTAGGGGTAGGAGATTGGGGTCATAGGAATGGGGCAGAGGCCCTGGAGAGGCACTTGTCATTTCCCAATCCTTTGTGCTCTGGAGATTTTTTTGTTTCCCATGCATGTTCTCTGTGTTCCAATAGTGGCATTTCGTTTTCTTTTGCTTTGTTTTTTCTGGTTTCCATAATCTATCTGTCCTACCAACGAACTCCTTCATCCGGCTCGATAATCTCTATCACCTTTCCGAGGCTACCACCTCCAACGACGATGGGAGGAGTCTCAGAGGAAAGACGATGAGAAAGAGGCCTGGTGTTTATGTATAAAAACTTAATTATGAATAAGTTGGGCAAGAGTCTGGACAGATATGAGCCGGAATATATGTACCTTACCCCAAACACGTGCGACAGCAATCGCATCGATACACTTTCTTCGGCGATGGAATGGTGTTGCTCTAACGCCTTTCAGTTCATTTTCCGTGTGTTGAAAGTGGCCCAAGGGCGACATCCGTTCACGGGGGGCGGTTGCTCTGGGACGTAAACTGTGCCATCGTTCCTTCGGTGACAGCTGTGGCACAAACTGTCTTCCGGTTCCCAATTCCCACCTTCACACCTAAGGGAAAAGAAACACGTTAAGAAAAAAGAAAAAGGAAAAGAAAAAAACCGTCCTTTTTAGAAAATCCCCTTATGAATAGAGAGGGCATCCCCTCTTTCTCTACACACCTACCCCAAAATTTCCAATCTGAGGGCCCATCTTGCCAGAAGGGAAGGAAGTTGAGATGTGCACAAGGTAGGCCCATTTCCCTCGCCGGGGTTCGCTTAGCAGTCGTGGATTGCACAGACTGCCAAGGAGGCGATGATGGCAGGGAGGAGTTCCGATCAGTCGTGCGAAGGCTTTTGTTCATCTGGCTTTGGCCAATGGGTCCACCGCCTGGTGCCCCTGGTGCCCCCGGGGCCAAGACCGAGGAGCCTCCAAAGGATCAGGCACCCCAAGACTTGAAGATACACAGTCAGCGCTGCGTCCATGTGCTAGGTCGAAGTTTCCCAGAGTCTTATCATTCTTCCCGCGTTCCTTTGGCTCCGGAACACCGCGTCGTGGCTGTCCAGCATCTCTTTGAATCGTACGGATTCGTCCTCAAGGGATAGATGCCTGGATGTGGGTTCGGTCAGTCTTGCAGCGCGTCAAACAGGGCCCGAAAGTCAAGGTCGCCGAGGGAGAGTTGCAGTTGTGGACGGTCCTCCTCCTGTGGATCCGCGTTCAGAAAGCTTTGGGACTTTCCCTGCAACTCTGGGGCGGAGAGGAGTTCATCTAAAAGGCTCTCGGTTTCCTGGCAGTCTTGGTCTGGTGGACGAGATGACCCTCGAGCCGATTGTGCCGGCTCTGGCCACAGGTGTGCCTCGGAGTGTCCGGGCTGCTGGAGTGTCTCTTGGCTGGGTTCCCATCTGGCAGTCACACCCTGGGCCACCTCACAGCCCCATTGCGTGAAGGCAGCTGAGACTTGCTGAGCCGGAAGCTGCCATTGCGTCTTTGAATTGTCAGGCCGAGAAGGGTCTTGGGCGAGCCACCCTGCCGAGACAGCGTGTTGGTGGCGATCCTGGTAATTTCCCGGGTATTGGGGCCAGAAAGGAGCCTGAGGGCCTAACAGCCTCTCTCCCACAGTGGGTCCTGTTGGCAATTGGTTCAGGAGTGTCCCCGGGGCGTGAGAGGTCTCTGCTGTGTTCACAGTCAGGGCGGGCTGGTCCATCATGGCACCTGGTGCTTGGCCGGCACAGCCCTGGGTGGGTTCCGAAGGAAGAAACGGTGGACGGGACTCAGTGAGGACAGGTAGGATGGCTTGGTTGCTGCTGGAAGGATGGGAGGGTGGGCCGAGAGGGTAGGAGCTCTGGACAGAGGACAGGTGGCTTTGGTCAAGTGGAAGCGTGGCCGCATGGGTCGGGCTGTCTGCCAAGGACTTCGGCGGTGCACTCGCGCTCTGCACCGGCTTCCGAGCTCTTCGGTTCTGAAACCATACGTGAATTCGGGATCGCGGAAGGCCAGTTCGTTGAGCCAGTTCTTCCTTGGCCTCGTTACCAGGGTACCGGCTCTTCTCGAAGGCCTCGACTAGGAGACTCGTTTGCCATCTGCTGATGGCTGTGCGTTTTCGCCTGGCCGCTTTGGGGACATTTTCCGGAGACCAAGGCTGAGGCTCTCCCTGTCCCTGGGACGGCTCTTCTTCTGAGGCCTGTGCAGAGGCCGAGCGGCTCTTCCTTAGGGGACGTGCTCTGCGGTTTGCAAACCAAGTCTGAATGCGATCCTCCGCGATGCCAGTTTCTCTGGCGAGTTCTTCTCTGGTAGGGGTTCTGTTCAAACGCTGCTTGCAGGGTCTCTCTTTGACTGGCCTTCAAAACCAACCTCTCTCGGGGGCCTCGTGGATTTTGAGAGCGGCTCGAGGCGCTGGTCGGACCCATCGGGGCAAGTCAGCCGGACTGCACGGAGACTCGCGGCCAAGTGAACAGCTCCCGGAAACGCGGGACTCAGCCACACCCGGAATGCTTTGCGCAGCAAAGGAAGGCCCCAAGGCCCATGTGGGAAATAACCTGAGCCACGGGACTCCCTCCTTATATACCTGAGGCCTTGGAGGAAAGCGTTGAAGGGGAAGATGACTCACTCCTAAGTGGAAGTAGAGATTTCATCAGGGGATTTGGCAACGGTCATCCTACTAATTAACGTGTTGCGTCAGAGGAATGCCTTTGCAATGGAAGGGTTTTCCGGCACCTTGTCAGGTCGGTGGGGGCTAGGGGACCGGACTGAGATCCCCAGGCGCCTTAGTGCGCTGGTGCCGCCCTAACAGAACTAGCACCAGTGCGTGGCTTTGACAAACAGAAATGTATTCTTTCCCAGTCGACCAGGCGACGAGTTCCAATTGAGGGCGCCAGCGCCTGGGGAAGGAGTTCCCTGCCTGTCAGCTCTGGGGGAAGGCCCTAGTCATCAGTCATCTTCTGGTCTACGAGCTTCTCAGGGCAGGGACCCGAGGTCCGAAGGACGCGCTCTGCCCCTGCCTCTTCTTCCTTGGCGCCCATTGGTCCCTCTCCTCTCTGCTAGCTTCTCTCTTTTCTCTCTCCAAAGGGACCGCCTGCCCATACAACCTAATCCTCTACATTGCCTCCTCCCTCATTGACATAACCCCCCCCCCGTGCTCCTGCCTCATGAACATCATAAAAACCATCATCGAGGGTAGGATTTACAACCCCTGGGGTAATTAGGACAGATCACAAATCCCAGAAGGACCACACAAGTCTGGGAATCCTGGATTCCTTGGATTCTCAGGCTGCCAAGGGTCTTGACTCCGCAATCCTGCCGGACAGTGAGTTGATTGTGATCCCAGCGATATCCGGCCTATTAGGGCCAGGAGGGACTTTGAGTTTCTGAGAGCCTCTTTCCCACAGACGGTTCTATTGGCGGCAGATGTGCGCCTCCCCCAAGGTGGCTGCCCCCCCCCCCCGCCCATCGCCTTTGCAGGAGGAGCTCCCTGCCCCGCTGACTGGCGCGCCTACACATCCCTCCGCTGGTGGAGCTGGGTTGGGGCTTTGGTGGGGGGTGGGGGGGGCGGGACGGGCTGGTACGCTTCCGTGTGCGGCCCACGCCCCTCCATCCCGAGTCCTCTCTCCGTCGCCTTCTCTCTCTTCTCCTCGCGGCTTGGCAATGCCTGGATAATTGTACAGAACGCACCGTTGTACGGAGGGTTAGTCAGGGTTGTTTTGACACCATCAGTTTCCCATTCCACGGTTTGTTCCAAAGAGAACGCCGGTGGTGTCCTCCTGGGGAAGCGATGGAGACCCGCTCTCTTTCAGAAAATCCCTTGGCACCGCCAGGTGCAGTTGGCTGAACCGCTTGCCCAGGAGATGTTCTGCCTTGCGGGCAGTAAATAAATGAAAGAATGAAGAAATAAATACGTAACAGGATGATTCATTTGAAACAAAAGCAAAGGAAATGAGATTCAAATCTCACAATACGGTGGCGTCTCTAGGCTTCGTGTCACGCAGTTCAGCAACTGAGGGCGTCACCCGCGCAGTCCACCGCCTCTCATGCCGCACCGTACAGAGTATTCAGCCTTGGTTTTTGTCCTAGTGTTAACGGTAAATCGTAATTCCCGTACATTGCTCCTTCTTTCACCTTATATTAAAAATAATTACAAATAGAATATTTTATATGCATATGTATATATACATAACTGAACCCCGCCTCGCAAATACTAATGCCCACAATATCCTACCTAAAAGAGCAGCAACTTTGGCCAAATCAGCGACTACAAAAAGCCCAGCGGCAAAGAAAGGAACAGCAGACAGACCGCGGAACCGCGCGTTTCCAAGCGTCCTCGTCATCGGGTGATCACGACATCTCTCCCCACAGTGCTTTATCAGCTTCCGAAGGGAGGTTCGCGTAGCTTCTTTAACCTTGTAGTTGCACCGATACACGTAAGCCCGGCTTGCGAAAAATGTTTCTGTACTAATGTGTAACTCCAGGCATATCGTTTTCAAACTAACCTACGTCTGCTGGAACGCATCGGCGACGTTTCTGGACAGTCGTTTTGGTGTGCCCCTCTGACAGTGTCACCCGGTTGGGTCCGCTTCTCCACGACCCCCATCCCGTGACTTCACTGGGAAAAGCAGGTCAACCCCTTTAGGTAGTTACGTCGGCGCGCAGTGGGCCCGGGATACATTTGCTCTCCTGGACCCACTGAATTTGTCGCGGACTCATTCCCGGACTCACCTCCCTGACCCTCCTTCGGCTGCCGCCCAGGCTCCGGGCCCGCCTCCTTGCCGCCCGCGGCCGCCAGAGGGCGCAGCCTCCCCTCGAGAGCGCGGCCTGGTCCCCTCCAAGCGCCGGGAGCTCCCGGGCTTCCCGCTCCAGCCTAGGCCCTTCGACAGCCGCCCTGACCTGGGGAGCAGGCCTTTGCGGAGGGCCTTGACACCGCGCGGACCTCGTCGCCTCCTCGAGCTCTCCCTGACTCGCTTCTGGACACACCGAACCCCGTCTGACCTATCCGCCCTCCCCCCCAGACCAGCGCCCCCACCTCTCGGAGGGGCTAATTCACGCTGAACCCGCCGCTCTCCGCCTGGAGCCTTTGAGGGTCCGCGAGGGCTCAGGGCCTCTGACTTTTGGCGTCATCTCATCCTCAATCCCGGACAGCCCGGGATCGCCAAAGCTCAGGCTCAGGAGGGTTTTGGTTAAGGTCAGGCTTAGGGCAACGGTTCAGGTTAGGGCTGGGGTTAGGGCTAGAGCTTGGGCTAGGGCGAGGGCTAGGGCGAGGGCGAGGGTTAGGGTCAGTGTTAGGGTGAGGGTTGGGGTGAGGGTGAGGGTGATGGTGAGTGTGATTTTGAGAGTGTGGGGCTAATTCACCCTGGACTCGCCGCTCTCCACTCGCGGCCTTTGAAGAGCCGCGGGGGCTTAGAGTCTCTATGCTCCGGCGTCATCTCATCTTTAATCCGGACAGCACGAGGTCGCCAAAACTCAGGCTCAGGAGCCCGGAGGGACCGAAGCAAATAGTCTCCTGAGTCACACATTCCTTCTTTTCTTCACTTCCCTTCTTGCTTGCTCCTTCCTTTAACCCGTTGGTTCCTTTAAGAAACCCTTCCGACCGACGAAAATCAAGAGATTCGGTAAGGCGCAAAGGTGGCCACGCTGTGGACAAACCGGCCCCTTCACAAGTGGCCGGCAAGCCATGAGGAGGCACAAAGGGTCAGACAGGCAGTGGCGGGCTGCTGGGACCAAATGCCTAAAAAAAAACGCCAGCAAAGGAGGAAACCGCAGGAGGAAGAAGAGCGGGCAGTATGACCTCATTCCTACTGGGCAAGTGGGGGAGTGCATAGGCGTCTGGGGTAGGGGTAGGAGATTGGGGTCATAGGAATGGGGCAGAGGCCCTGGAGAGGCACTTGTCATTTCCCAATCCTTTGTGCTCTGGAGATTTTTTTGTTTCCCATGCATGTTCTCTGTGTTCCAATAGTGGCATTTCGTTTTCTTTTGCTTTGTTTTTTCTGGTTTCCATAATCTATCTGTCCTACCAACGAACTCCTTCATCCGGCTCGATAATCTCTATCACCTTTCCGAGGCTACCACCTCCAACGACGATGGGAGGAGTCTCAGAGGAAAGACGATGAGAAAGAGGCCTGGTGTTTATGTATAAAAACTTAATTATGAATAAGTTGGGCAAGAGTCTGGACAGATATGAGCCGGAATATATGTACCTTACCCCAAACACGTGCGACAGCAATCGCATCGATACACTTTCTTCGGCGATGGAATGGTGTTGCTCTAACGCCTTTCAGTTCATTTTCCGTGTGTTGAAAGTGGCCCAAGGGCGACATCCGTTCACGGGGGGCGGTTGCTCTGGGACGTAAACTGTGCCATCGTTCCTTCGGTGACAGCTGTGGCACAAACTGTCTTCCGGTTCCCAATTCCCACCTTCACACCTAAGGGAAAAGAAACACGTTAAGAAAAAAGAAAAAGGAAAAGAAAAAAACCGTCCTTTTTAGAAAATCCCCTTATGAATAGAGAGGGCATCCCCTCTTTCTCTACACACCTACCCCAAAATTTCCAATCTGAGGGCCCATCTTGCCAGAAGGGAAGGAAGTTGAGATGTGCACAAGGTAGGCCCATTTCCCTCGCCGGGGTTCGCTTAGCAGTCGTGGATTGCACAGACTGCCAAGGAGGCGATGATGGCAGGGAGGAGTTCCGATCAGTCGTGCGAAGGCTTTTGTTCATCTGGCTTTGGCCAATGGGTCCACCGCCTGGTGCCCCTGGTGCCCCCGGGGCCAAGACCGAGGAGCCTCCAAAGGATCAGGCACCCCAAGACTTGAAGATACACAGTCAGCGCTGCGTCCATGTGCTAGGTCGAAGTTTCCCAGAGTCTTATCATTCTTCCCGCGTTCCTTTGGCTCCGGAACACCGCGTCGTGGCTGTCCAGCATCTCTTTGAATCGTACGGATTCGTCCTCAAGGGATAGATGCCTGGATGTGGGTTCGGTCAGTCTTGCAGCGCGTCAAACAGGGCCCGAAAGTCAAGGTCGCCGAGGGAGAGTTGCAGTTGTGGACGGTCCTCCTCCTGTGGATCCGCGTTCAGAAAGCTTTGGGACTTTCCCTGCAACTCTGGGGCGGAGAGGAGTTCATCTAAAAGGCTCTCGGTTTCCTGGCAGTCTTGGTCTGGTGGACGAGATGACCCTCGAGCCGATTGTGCCGGCTCTGGCCACAGGTGTGCCTCGGAGTGTCCGGGCTGCTGGAGTGTCTCTTGGCTGGGTTCCCATCTGGCAGTCACACCCTGGGCCACCTCACAGCCCCATTGCGTGAAGGCAGCTGAGACTTGCTGAGCCGGAAGCTGCCATTGCGTCTTTGAATTGTCAGGCCGAGAAGGGTCTTGGGCGAGCCACCCTGCCGAGACAGCGTGTTGGTGGCGATCCTGGTAATTTCCCGGGTATTGGGGCCAGAAAGGAGCCTGAGGGCCTAACAGCCTCTCTCCCACAGTGGGTCCTGTTGGCAATTGGTTCAGGAGTGTCCCCGGGGCGTGAGAGGTCTCTGCTGTGTTCACAGTCAGGGCGGGCTGGTCCATCATGGCACCTGGTGCTTGGCCGGCACAGCCCTGGGTGGGTTCCGAAGGAAGAAACGGTGGACGGGACTCAGTGAGGACAGGTAGGATGGCTTGGTTGCTGCTGGAAGGATGGGAGGGTGGGCCGAGAGGGTAGGAGCTCTGGACAGAGGACAGGTGGCTTTGGTCAAGTGGAAGCGTGGCCGCATGGGTCGGGCTGTCTGCCAAGGACTTCGGCGGTGCACTCGCGCTCTGCACCGGCTTCCGAGCTCTTCGGTTCTGAAACCATACGTGAATTCGGGATCGCGGAAGGCCAGTTCGTTGAGCCAGTTCTTCCTTGGCCTCGTTACCAGGGTACCGGCTCTTCTCGAAGGCCTCGACTAGGAGACTCGTTTGCCATCTGCTGATGGCTGTGCGTTTTCGCCTGGCCGCTTTGGGGACATTTTCCGGAGACCAAGGCTGAGGCTCTCCCTGTCCCTGGGACGGCTCTTCTTCTGAGGCCTGTGCAGAGGCCGAGCGGCTCTTCCTTAGGGGACGTGCTCTGCGGTTTGCAAACCAAGTCTGAATGCGATCCTCCGCGATGCCAGTTTCTCTGGCGAGTTCTTCTCTGGTAGGGGTTCTGTTCAAACGCTGCTTGCAGGGTCTCTCTTTGACTGGCCTTCAAAACCAACCTCTCTCGGGGGCCTCGTGGATTTTGAGAGCGGCTCGAGGCGCTGGTCGGACCCATCGGGGCAAGTCAGCCGGACTGCACGGAGACTCGCGGCCAAGTGAACAGCTCCCGGAAACGCGGGACTCAGCCACACCCGGAATGCTTTGCGCAGCAAAGGAAGGCCCCAAGGCCCATGTGGGAAATAACCTGAGCCACGGGACTCCCTCCTTATATACCTGAGGCCTTGGAGGAAAGCGTTGAAGGGGAAGATGACTCACTCCTAAGTGGAAGTAGAGATTTCATCAGGGGATTTGGCAACGGTCATCCTACTAATTAACGTGTTGCGTCAGAGGAATGCCTTTGCAATGGAAGGGTTTTCCGGCACCTTGTCAGGTCGGTGGGGGCTAGGGGACCGGACTGAGATCCCCAGGCGCCTTAGTGCGCTGGTGCCGCCCTAACAGAACTAGCACCAGTGCGTGGCTTTGACAAACAGAAATGTATTCTTTCCCAGTCGACCAGGCGACGAGTTCCAATTGAGGGCGCCAGCGCCTGGGGAAGGAGTTCCCTGCCTGTCAGCTCTGGGGGAAGGCCCTAGTCATCAGTCATCTTCTGGTCTACGAGCTTCTCAGGGCAGGGACCCGAGGTCCGAAGGACGCGCTCTGCCCCTGCCTCTTCTTCCTTGGCGCCCATTGGTCCCTCTCCTCTCTGCTAGCTTCTCTCTTTTCTCTCTCCAAAGGGACCGCCTGCCCATACAACCTAATCCTCTACATTGCCTCCTCCCTCATTGACATAACCCCCCCCCCCGTGCTCCTGCCTCATGAACATCATAAAAACCATCATCGAGGGTAGGATTTACAACCCCTGGGGTAATTAGGACAGATCACAAATCCCAGAAGGACCACACAAGTCTGGGAATCCTGGATTCCTTGGATTCTCAGGCTGCCAAGGGTCTTGACTCCGCAATCCTGCCGGACAGTGAGTTGATTGTGATCCCAGCGATATCCGGCCTATTAGGGCCAGGAGGGACTTTGAGTTTCTGAGAGCCTCTTTCCCACAGACGGTTCTATTGGCGGCAGATGTGCGCCTCCCCCAAGGTGGCTGCCCCCCCCCCCCCGCCCATCGCCTTTGCAGGAGGAGCTCCCTGCCCCGCTGACTGGCGCGCCTACACATCCCTCCGCTGGTGGAGCTGGGTTGGGGCTTTGGTGGGGGGTGGGGGGGGCGGGACGGGCTGGTACGCTTCCGTGTGCGGCCCACGCCCCTCCATCCCGAGTCCTCTCTCCGTCGCCTTCTCTCTCTTCTCCTCGCGGCTTGGCAATGCCTGGATAATTGTACAGAACGCACCGTTGTACGGAGGGTTAGTCAGGGTTGTTTTGACACCATCAGTTTCCCATTCCACGGTTTGTTCCAAAGAGAACGCCGGTGGTGTCCTCCTGGGGAAGCGATGGAGACCCGCTCTCTTTCAGAAAATCCCTTGGCACCGCCAGGTGCAGTTGGCTGAACCGCTTGCCCAGGAGACGTTCTGCCTTGCGGGCAGTAAATAAATGAAAGAATGAAGAAATAAATACGTAACAGGATGATTCATTTGAAACAAAAGCAAAGGAAATGAGATTCAAATCTCACAATACGGTGGCGTCTCTAGGCTTCGTGTCACGCAGTTCAGCAACTGAGGGCGTCACCCGCGCAGTCCACCGCCTCTCATGCCGCACCGTACAGAGTATTCAGCCTTGGTTTTTGTCCTAGTGTTAACGGTAAATCGTAATTCCCGTACATTGCTCCTTCTTTCACCTTATATTAAAAATAATTACAAATAGAATATTTTATATGCATATGTATATATACATAACTGAACCCCGCCTCGCAAATACTAATGCCCACAATATCCTACCTAAAAGAGCAGCAACTTTGGCCAAATCAGCGACTACAAAAAGCCCAGCGGCAAAGAAAGGAACAGCAGACAGACCGCGGAACCGCGCGTTTCCAAGCGTCCTCGTCATCGGGTGATCACGACATCTCTCCCCACAGTGCTTTATCAGCTTCCGAAGGGAGGTTCGCGTAGCTTCTTTAACCTTGTAGTTGCACCGATACACGTAAGCCCGGCTTGCGAAAAATGTTTCTGTACTAATGTGTAACTCCAGGCATATCGTTTTCAAACTAACCTACGTCTGCTGGAACGCATCGGCGACGTTTCTGGACAGTCGTTTTGGTGTGCCCCTCTGACAGTGTCACCCGGTTGGGTCCGCTTCTCCACGACCCCCATCCCGTGACTTCACTGGGAAAAGCAGGTCAACCCCTTTAGGTAGTTACGTCGGCGCGCAGTGGGCCCGGGATACATTTGCTCTCCTGGACCCACTGAATTTGTCGCGGACTCATTCCCGGACTCACCTCCCTGACCCTCCTTCGGCTGCCGCCCAGGCTCCGGGCCCGCCTCCTTGCCGCCCGCGGCCGCCAGAGGGCGCAGCCTCCCCTCGAGAGCGCGGCCTGGTCCCCTCCAAGCGCCGGGAGCTCCCGGGCTTCCCGCTCCAGCCTAGGCCCTTCGACAGCCGCCCTGACCTGGGGAGCAGGCCTTTGCGGAGGGCCTTGACACCGCGCGGACCTCGTCGCCTCCTCGAGCTCTCCCTGACTCGCTTCTGGACACACCGAACCCCGTCTGACCTATCCGCCCTCCCCCCCAGACCAGCGCCCCCACCTCTCGGAGGGGCTAATTCACGCTGAACCCGCCGCTCTCCGCCTGGAGCCTTTGAGGGTCCGCGAGGGCTCAGGGCCTCTGACTTTTGGCGTCATCTCATCCTCAATCCCGGACAGCCCGGGATCGCCAAAGCTCAGGCTCAGGAGGGTTTTGGTTAAGGTCAGGCTTAGGGCAACGGTTCAGGTTAGGGCTGGGGTTAGGGCTAGAGCTTGGGCTAGGGCGAGGGCTAGGGCGAGGGCGAGGGTTAGGGTCAGTGTTAGGGTGAGGGTTGGGGTGAGGGTGAGGGTGATGGTGAGTGTGATTTTGAGAGTGTGGGGCTAATTCACCCTGGACTCGCCGCTCTCCACTCGCGGCCTTTGAAGAGCCGCGGGGGCTTAGAGTCTCTATGCTCCGGCGTCATCTCATCTTTAATCCGGACAGCACGAGGTCGCCAAAACTCAGGCTCAGGAGCCCGGAGGGACCGAAGCAAATAGTCTCCTGAGTCACACATTCCTTCTTTTCTTCACTTCCCTTCTTGCTTGCTCCTTCCTTTAACCCGTTGGTTCCTTTAAGAAACCCTTCCGACCGACGAAAATCAAGAGATTCGGTAAGGCGCAAAGGTGGCCACGCTGTGGACAAACCGGCCCCTTCACAAGTGGCCGGCAAGCCATGAGGAGGCACAAAGGGTCAGACAGGCAGTGGCGGGCTGCTGGGACCAAATGCCTAAAAAAAAACGCCAGCAAAGGAGGAAACCGCAGGAGGAAGAAGAGCGGGCAGTATGACCTCATTCCTACTGGGCAAGTGGGGGAGTGCATAGGCGTCTGGGGTAGGGGTAGGAGATTGGGGTCATAGGAATGGGGCAGAGGCCCTGGAGAGGCACTTGTCATTTCCCAATCCTTTGTGCTCTGGAGATTTTTTTGTTTCCCATGCATGTTCTCTGTGTTCCAATAGTGGCATTTCGTTTTCTTTTGCTTTGTTTTTTCTGGTTTCCATAATCTATCTGTCCTACCAACGAACTCCTTCATCCGGCTCGATAATCTCTATCACCTTTCCGAGGCTACCACCTCCAACGACGATGGGAGGAGTCTCAGAGGAAAGACGATGAGAAAGAGGCCTGGTGTTTATGTATAAAAACTTAATTATGAATAAGTTGGGCAAGAGTCTGGACAGATATGAGCCGGAATATATGTACCTTACCCCAAACACGTGCGACAGCAATCGCATCGATACACTTTCTTCGGCGATGGAATGGTGTTGCTCTAACGCCTTTCAGTTCATTTTCCGTGTGTTGAAAGTGGCCCAAGGGCGACATCCGTTCACGGGGGGCGGTTGCTCTGGGACGTAAACTGTGCCATCGTTCCTTCGGTGACAGCTGTGGCACAAACTGTCTTCCGGTTCCCAATTCCCACCTTCACACCTAAGGGAAAAGAAACACGTTAAGAAAAAAGAAAAAGGAAAAGAAAAAAACCGTCCTTTTTAGAAAATCCCCTTATGAATAGAGAGGGCATCCCCTCTTTCTCTACACACCTACCCCAAAATTTCCAATCTGAGGGCCCATCTTGCCAGAAGGGAAGGAAGTTGAGATGTGCACAAGGTAGGCCCATTTCCCTCGCCGGGGTTCGCTTAGCAGTCGTGGATTGCACAGACTGCCAAGGAGGCGATGATGGCAGGGAGGAGTTCCGATCAGTCGTGCGAAGGCTTTTGTTCATCTGGCTTTGGCCAATGGGTCCACCGCCTGGTGCCCCTGGTGCCCCCGGGGCCAAGACCGAGGAGCCTCCAAAGGATCAGGCACCCCAAGACTTGAAGATACACAGTCAGCGCTGCGTCCATGTGCTAGGTCGAAGTTTCCCAGAGTCTTATCATTCTTCCCGCGTTCCTTTGGCTCCGGAACACCGCGTCGTGGCTGTCCAGCATCTCTTTGAATCGTACGGATTCGTCCTCAAGGGATAGATGCCTGGATGTGGGTTCGGTCAGTCTTGCAGCGCGTCAAACAGGGCCCGAAAGTCAAGGTCGCCGAGGGAGAGTTGCAGTTGTGGACGGTCCTCCTCCTGTGGATCCGCGTTCAGAAAGCTTTGGGACTTTCCCTGCAACTCTGGGGCGGAGAGGAGTTCATCTAAAAGGCTCTCGGTTTCCTGGCAGTCTTGGTCTGGTGGACGAGATGACCCTCGAGCCGATTGTGCCGGCTCTGGCCACAGGTGTGCCTCGGAGTGTCCGGGCTGCTGGAGTGTCTCTTGGCTGGGTTCCCATCTGGCAGTCACACCCTGGGCCACCTCACAGCCCCATTGCGTGAAGGCAGCTGAGACTTGCTGAGCCGGAAGCTGCCATTGCGTCTTTGAATTGTCAGGCCGAGAAGGGTCTTGGGCGAGCCACCCTGCCGAGACAG
The DNA here is from genome assembly GCF_030014295.1 of Loxodonta africana. Lineage (NCBI taxonomy): Eukaryota > Metazoa > Chordata > Mammalia > Proboscidea > Elephantidae > Loxodonta > Loxodonta africana. The sequence goes on from NC_087359.1 coordinate 82,849,650, forward strand.
CGTGTTGGTGGCGATCCTGGTAATTTCCCGGGTATTGGGGCCAGAAAGGAGCCTGAGGGCCTAACAGCCTCTCTCCCACAGTGGGTCCTGTTGGCAATTGGTTCAGGAGTGTCCCCGGGGCGTGAGAGGTCTCTGCTGTGTTCACAGTCAGGGCGGGCTGGTCCATCATGGCACCTGGTGCTTGGCCGGCACAGCCCTGGGTGGGTTCCGAAGGAAGAAACGGTGGACGGGACTCAGTGAGGACAGGTAGGATGGCTTGGTTGCTGCTGGAAGGATGGGAGGGTGGGCCGAGAGGGTAGGAGCTCTGGACAGAGGACAGGTGGCTTTGGTCAAGTGGAAGCGTGGCCGCATGGGTCGGGCTGTCTGCCAAGGACTTCGGCGGTGCACTCGCGCTCTGCACCGGCTTCCGAGCTCTTCGGTTCTGAAACCATACGTGAATTCGGGATCGCGGAAGGCCAGTTCGTTGAGCCAGTTCTTCCTTGGCCTCGTTACCAGGGTACCGGCTCTTCTCGAAGGCCTCGACTAGGAGACTCGTTTGCCATCTGCTGATGGCTGTGCGTTTTCGCCTGGCCGCTTTGGGGACATTTTCCGGAGACCAAGGCTGAGGCTCTCCCTGTCCCTGGGACGGCTCTTCTTCTGAGGCCTGTGCAGAGGCCGAGCGGCTCTTCCTTAGGGGACGTGCTCTGCGGTTTGCAAACCAAGTCTGAATGCGATCCTCCGCGATGCCAGTTTCTCTGGCGAGTTCTTCTCTGGTAGGGGTTCTGTTCAAACGCTGCTTGCAGGGTCTCTCTTTGACTGGCCTTCAAAACCAACCTCTCTCGGGGGCCTCGTGGATTTTGAGAGCGGCTCGAGGCGCTGGTCGGACCCATCGGGGCAAGTCAGCCGGACTGCACGGAGACTCGCGGCCAAGTGAACAGCTCCCGGAAACGCGGGACTCAGCCACACCCGGAATGCTTTGCGCAGCAAAGGAAGGCCCCAAGGCCCATGTGGGAAATAACCTGAGCCACGGGACTCCCTCCTTATATACCTGAGGCCTTGGAGGAAAGCGTTGAAGGGGAAGATGACTCACTCCTAAGTGGAAGTAGAGATTTCATCAGGGGATTTGGCAACGGTCATCCTACTAATTAACGTGTTGCGTCAGAGGAATGCCTTTGCAATGGAAGGGTTTTCCGGCACCTTGTCAGGTCGGTGGGGGCTAGGGGACCGGACTGAGATCCCCAGGCGCCTTAGTGCGCTGGTGCCGCCCTAACAGAACTAGCACCAGTGCGTGGCTTTGACAAACAGAAATGTATTCTTTCCCAGTCGACCAGGCGACGAGTTCCAATTGAGGGCGCCAGCGCCTGGGGAAGGAGTTCCCTGCCTGTCAGCTCTGGGGGAAGGCCCTAGTCATCAGTCATCTTCTGGTCTACGAGCTTCTCAGGGCAGGGACCCGAGGTCCGAAGGACGCGCTCTGCCCCTGCCTCTTCTTCCTTGGCGCCCATTGGTCCCTCTCCTCTCTGCTAGCTTCTCTCTTTTCTCTCTCCAAAGGGACCGCCTGCCCATACAACCTAATCCTCTACATTGCCTCCTCCCTCATTGACATAACACCCCCCCCGTGCTCCTGCCTCATGAACATCATAAAAACCATCATCAAGGGTAGGATTTACAACCCCTGGGGTAATTAGGACAGATCACAAATCCCAGAAGGACCACACAAGTCTGGGAATCCTGGATTCCTTGGATTCTCAGGCTGCCAAGGGTCTTGACTCCGCAATCCTGCCGGACAGTGAGTTGATTGTGATCCCAGCGATATCCGGCCTATTAGGGCCAGGAGGGACTTTGAGTTTCTGAGAGCCTCTTTCCCACAGACGGTTCTATTGGCGGCAGATGTGCGCCTCCCCCAAGGTGGCTGCCCCCCCCCCCCCGCCCATCGCCTTTGCAGGAGGAGCTCCCTGCCCCGCTGACTGGCGCGCCTACACATCCCTCCGCTGGTGGAGCTGGGTTGGGGCTTTGGTGGGGGGTGGGGGGGGGCGGGACGGGCTGGTACGCTTCCGTGTGCGGCCCACGCCCCTCCATCCCGAGTCCTCTCTCCGTCGCCTTCTCTCTCTTCTCCTCGCGGCTTGGCAATGCCTGGATAATTGTACAGAACGCACCGTTGTACGGAGGGTTAGTCAGGGTTGTTTTGACACCATCAGTTTCCCATTCCACGGTTTGTTCCAAAGAGAACGCCGGTGGTGTCCTCCTGGGGAAGCGATGGAGACCCGCTCTCTTTCAGAAAATCCCTTGGCACCGCCAGGTGCAGTTGGCTGAACCGCTTGCCCAGGAGACGTTCTGCCTTGCGGGCAGTAAATAAATGAAAGAATGAAGAAATAAATACGTAACAGGATGATTCATTTGAAACAAAAGCAAAGGAAATGAGATTCAAATCTCACAATACGGTGGCGTCTCTAGGCTTCGTGTCACGCAGTTCAGCAACTGAGGGCGTCACCCGCGCAGTCCACCGCCTCTCATGCCGCACCGTACAGAGTATTCAGCCTTGGTTTTTGTCCTAGTGTTAACGGTAAATCGTAATTCCCGTACATTGCTCCTTCTTTCACCTTATATTAAAAATAATTACAAATAGAATATTTTATATGCATATGTATATATACATAACTGAACCCCGCCTCGCAAATACTAATGCCCACAATATCCTACCTAAAAGAGCAGCAACTTTGGCCAAATCAGCGACTACAAAAAGCCCAGCGGCAAAGAAAGGAACAGCAGACAGACCGCGGAACCGCGCGTTTCCAAGCGTCCTCGTCATCGGGTGATCACGACATCTCTCCCCACAGTGCTTTATCAGCTTCCGAAGGGAGGTTCGCGTAGCTTCTTTAACCTTGTAGTTGCACCGATACACGTAAGCCCGGCTTGCGAAAAATGTTTCTGTACTAATGTGTAACTCCAGGCATATCGTTTTCAAACTAACCTACGTCTGCTGGAACGCATCGGCGACGTTTCTGGACAGTCGTTTTGGTGTGCCCCTCTGACAGTGTCACCCGGTTGGGTCCGCTTCTCCACGACCCCCATCCCGTGACTTCACTGGGAAAAGCAGGTCAACCCCTTTAGGTAGTTACGTCGGCGCGCAGTGGGCCCGGGATACATTTGCTCTCCTGGACCCACTGAATTTGTCGCGGACTCATTCCCGGACTCACCTCCCTGACCCTCCTTCGGCTGCCGCCCAGGCTCCGGGCCCGCCTCCTTGCCGCCCGCGGCCGCCAGAGGGCGCAGCCTCCCCTCGAGAGCGCGGCCTGGTCCCCTCCAAGCGCCGGGAGCTCCCGGGCTTCCCGCTCCAGCCTAGGCCCTTCGACAGCCGCCCTGACCTGGGGAGCAGGCCTTTGCGGAGGGCCTTGACACCGCGCGGACCTCGTCGCCTCCTCGAGCTCTCCCTGACTCGCTTCTGGACACACCGAACCCCGTCTGACCTATCCGCCCTCCCCCCCAGACCAGCGCCCCCACCTCTCGGAGGGGCTAATTCACGCTGAACCCGCCGCTCTCCGCCTGGAGCCTTTGAGGGTCCGCGAGGGCTCAGGGCCTCTGACTTTTGGCGTCATCTCATCCTCAATCCCGGACAGCCCGGGATCGCCAAAGCTCAGGCTCAGGAGGGTTTTGGTTAAGGTCAGGCTTAGGGCAACGGTTCAGGTTAGGGCTGGGGTTAGGGCTAGAGCTTGGGCTAGGGCGAGGGCTAGGGCGAGGGCGAGGGTTAGGGTCAGTGTTAGGGTGAGGGTTGGGGTGAGGGTGAGAGTGATGGTGAGTGTGATTTTGAGAGTGTGGGGCTAATTCACCCTGGACCCGCCGCTCTCCACTCGCGGCCTTTGAAGAGCCGCGGGGGCTTAGGGTCTCTATGCTCCGGCGTCATCTCATCTTTAATCCGGACAGCACGAGGTCGCCAAAACTCAGGCTCAGGAGCCCGGAGGGACCGAAGCAAATAGTCTCCTGAGTCACACATTCCTTCTTTTCTTCACTTCCCTTCTTGCTTGCTCCTTCCTTTAACCCGTTGGTTCCTTTAAGAAACCCTTCCGACCGACGAAAATCAAGAGATTCGGTAAGGCGCAAAGGTGGCCACGCTGTGGACAAACCGGCCCCTTCACGAGTGGCCGGCAAGCCATGAGGAGGCACAAAGGGTCAGACAGGCAGTGGCGGGCTGCTGGGACCAAATGCCTAAAAAAAAACGCCAGCAAAGGAGGAAACCGCAGGAGGAAGAAGAGCGGGCAGTATGACCTCATTCCTACTGGGCAAGTGGGGGAGTGCATAGGCGTCTGGGGTAGGGGTAGGAGATTGGGGTCATAGGAATGGGGCAGAGGCCCTGGAGAGGCACTTGTCATTTCCCAATCCTTTGTGCTCTGGAGATTTTTTTGTTTCCCATGCATGTTCTCTGTTCCAATAGTGGCATTTCGTTTTCTTTTGCTTTGTTTTTTCTGGTTTCCATAATCTATCTGTCCTACCAACGAACTCCTTCATCCGGCTCGATAATCTCTATCACCTTTCCGAGGCTACCACCTCCAACGACGATGGGAGGAGTCTCAGAGGAAAGACGATGAGAAAGAGGCCTGGTGTTTATGTATAAAAACTTAATTATGAATAAGTTGGGCAAGAGTCTGGACAGATATGAGCCGGAATATATGTACCTTACCCCAAACACGTGCGACAGCAATCGCATCGATACACTTTCTTCGGCGATGGAATGGTGTTGCTCTAACGCCTTTCAGTTCATTTTCCGTGTGTTGAAAGTGGCCCAAGGGCGACATCCGTTCACGGGGGGCGGTTGCTCTGGGACGTAAACTGTGCCATCGTTCCTTCGGTGACAGCTGTGGCACAAACTGTCTTCCGGTTCCCAATTCCCACCTTCACACCTAAGGGAAAAGAAACACGTTAAGAAAAAAGAAAAAGGAAAAGAAAAAAACCGTCCTTTTTAGAAAATCCCCTTATGAATAGAGAGGGCATCCCCTCTTTCTCTACACACCTACCCCAAAATTTCCAATCTGAGGGCCCATCTTGCCAGAAGGGAAGGAAGTTGAGATGTGCACAAGGTAGGCCCATTTCCCTCGCCGGGGTTCGCTTAGCAGTCGTGGATTGCACAGACTGCCAAGGAGGCGATGATGGCAGGGAGGAGTTCCGATCAGTCGTGCGAAGGCTTTTGTTCATCTGGCTTTGGCCAATGGGTCCACCGCCTGGTGCCCCTGGTGCCCCCGGGGCCAAGACCGAGGAGCCTCCAAAGGATCAGGCACCCCAAGACTTGAAGATACACAGTCAGCGCTGCGTCCATGTGCTAGGTCGAAGTTTCCCAGAGTCTTATCATTCTTCCCGCGTTCCTTTGGCTCCGGAACACCGCGTCGTGGCTGTCCAGCATCTCTTTGAATCGTACGGATTCGTCCTCAAGGGATAGATGCCTGGATGTGGGTTCGGTCAGTCTTGCAGCGCGTCAAACAGGGCCCGAAAGTCAAGGTCGCCGAGGGAGAGTTGCAGTTGTGGACGGTCCTCCTCCTGTGGATCCGCGTTCAGAAAGCTTTGGGACTTTCCCTGCAACTCTGGGGCGGAGAGGAGTTCATCTAAAAGGCTCTCGGTTTCCTGGCAGTCTTGGTCTGGTGGACGAGATGACCCTCGAGCCGATTGTGCCGGCTCTGGCCACAGGTGTGCCTCGGAGTGTCCGGGCTGCTGGAGTGTCTCTTGGCTGGGTTCCCATCTGGCAGTCACACCCTGGGCCACCTCACAGCCCCATTGCGTGAAGGCAGCTGAGACTTGCTGAGCCGGAAGCTGCCATTGCGTCTTTGAATTGTCAGGCCGAGAAGGGTCTTGGGCGAGCCACCCTGCCGAGACAGCGTGTTGGTGGCGATCCTGGTAATTTCCCGGGTATTGGGGCCAGAAAGGAGCCTGAGGGCCTAACAGCCTCTCTCCCACAGTGGGTCCTGTTGGCAATTGGTTCAGGAGTGTCCCCGGGGCGTGAGAGGTCTCTGCTGTGTTCACAGTCAGGGCGGGCTGGTCCATCATGGCACCTGGTGCTTGGCCGGCACAGCCCTGGGTGGGTTCCGAAGGAAGAAACGGTGGACGGGACTCAGTGAGGACAGGTAGGATGGCTTGGTTGCTGCTGGAAGGATGGGAGGGTGGGCCGAGAGGGTAGGAGCTCTGGACAGAGGACAGGTGGCTTTGGTCAAGTGGAAGCGTGGCCGCATGGGTCGGGCTGTCTGCCAAGGACTTCGGCGGTGCACTCGCGCTCTGCACCGGCTTCCGAGCTCTTCGGTTCTGAAACCATACGTGAATTCGGGATCGCGGAAGGCCAGTTCGTTGAGCCAGTTCTTCCTTGGCCTCGTTACCAGGGTACCGGCTCTTCTCGAAGGCCTCGACTAGGAGACTCGTTTGCCATCTGCTGATGGCTGTGCGTTTTCGCCTGGCCGCTTTGGGGACATTTTCCGGAGACCAAGGCTGAGGCTCTCCCTGTCCCTGGGACGGCTCTTCTTCTGAGGCCTGTGCAGAGGCCGAGCGGCTCTTCCTTAGGGGACGTGCTCTGCGGTTTGCAAACCAAGTCTGAATGCGATCCTCCGCGATGCCAGTTTCTCTGGCGAGTTCTTCTCTGGTAGGGGTTCTGTTCAAACGCTGCTTGCAGGGTCTCTCTTTGACTGGCCTTCAAAACCAACCTCTCTCGGGGGCCTCGTGGATTTTGAGAGCGGCTCGAGGCGCTGGTCGGACCCATCGGGGCAAGTCAGCCGGACTGCACGGAGACTCGCGGCCAAGTGAACAGCTCCCGGAAACGCGGGACTCAGCCACACCCGGAATGCTTTGCGCAGCAAAGGAAGGCCCCAAGGCCCATGTGGGAAATAACCTGAGCCACGGGACTCCCTCCTTATATACCTGAGGCCTTGGAGGAAAGCGTTGAAGGGGAAGATGACTCACTCCTAAGTGGAAGTAGAGATTTCATCAGGGGATTTGGCAACGGTCATCCTACTAATTAACGTGTTGCGTCAGAGGAATGCCTTTGCAATGGAAGGGTTTTCCGGCACCTTGTCAGGTCGGTGGGGGCTAGGGGACCGGACTGAGATCCCCAGGCGCCTTAGTGCGCTGGTGCCGCCCTAACAGAACTAGCACCAGTGCGTGGCTTTGACAAACAGAAATGTATTCTTTCCCAGTCGACCAGGCGACGAGTTCCAATTGAGGGCGCCAGCGCCTGGGGAAGGAGTTCCCTGCCTGTCAGCTCTGGGGGAAGGCCCTAGTCATCAGTCATCTTCTGGTCTACGAGCTTCTCAGGGCAGGGACCCGAGGTCCGAAGGACGCGCTCTGCCCCTGCCTCTTCTTCCTTGGCGCCCATTGGTCCCTCTCCTCTCTGCTAGCTTCTCTCTTTTCTCTCTCCAAAGGGACCGCCTGCCCATACAACCTAATCCTCTACATTGCCTCCTCCCTCATTGACATAACCCCCCCCCCCGTGCTCCTGCCTCATGAACATCATAAAAACCATCATCGAGGGTAGGATTTACAACCCCTGGGGTAATTAGGACAGATCACAAATCCCAGAAGGACCACACAAGTCTGGGAATCCTGGATTCCTTGGATTCTCAGGCTGCCAAGGGTCTTGACTCCGCAATCCTGCCGGACAGTGAGTTGATTGTGATCCCAGCGATATCCGGCCTATTAGGGCCAGGAGGGACTTTGAGTTTCTGAGAGCCTCTTTCCCACAGACGGTTCTATTGGCGGCAGATGTGCGCCTCCCCCAAGGTGGCTGCCCCCCCCCCCCCGCCCATCGCCTTTGCAGGAGGAGCTCCCTGCCCCGCTGACTGGCGCGCCTACACATCCCTCCGCTGGTGGAGCTGGGTTGGGGCTTTGGTGGGGGGTGGGGGGGGGCGGGACGGGCTGGTACGCTTCCGTGTGCGGCCCACGCCCCTCCATCCCGAGTCCTCTCTCCGTCGCCTTCTCTCTCTTCTCCTCGCGGCTTGGCAATGCCTGGATAATTGTACAGAACGCACCGTTGTACGGAGGGTTAGTCAGGGTTGTTTTGACACCATCAGTTTCCCATTCCACGGTTTGTTCCAAAGAGAACGCCGGTGGTGTCCTCCTGGGGAAGCGATGGAGACCCGCTCTCTTTCAGAAAATCCCTTGGCACCGCCAGGTGCAGTTGGCTGAACCGCTTGCCCAGGAGACGTTCTGCCTTGCGGGCAGTAAATAAATGAAAGAATGAAGAAATAAATACGTAACAGGATGATTCATTTGAAACAAAAGCAAAGGAAATGAGATTCAAATCTCACAATACGGTGGCGTCTCTAGGCTTCGTGTCACGCAGTTCAGCAACTGAGGGCGTCACCCGCGCAGTCCACCGCCTCTCATGCCGCACCGTACAGAGTATTCAGCCTTGGTTTTTGTCCTAGTGTTAACGGTAAATCGTAATTCCCGTACATTGCTCCTTCTTTCACCTTATATTAAAAATAATTACAAATAGAATATTTTATATGCATATGTATATATACATAACTGAACCCCGCCTCGCAAATACTAATGCCCACAATATCCTACCTAAAAGAGCAGCAACTTTGGCCAAATCAGCGACTACAAAAAGCCCAGCGGCAAAGAAAGGAACAGCAGACAGACCGCGGAACCGCGCGTTTCCAAGCGTCCTCGTCATCGGGTGATCACGACATCTCTCCCCACAGTGCTTTATCAGCTTCCGAAGGGAGGTTCGCGTAGCTTCTTTAACCTTGTAGTTGCACCGATACACGTAAGCCCGGCTTGCGAAAAATGTTTCTGTACTAATGTGTAACTCCAGGCATATCGTTTTCAAACTAACCTACGTCTGCTGGAACGCATCGGCGACGTTTCTGGACAGTCGTTTTGGTGTGCCCCTCTGACAGTGTCACCCGGTTGGGTCCGCTTCTCCACGACCCCCATCCCGTGACTTCACTGGGAAAAGCAGGTCAACCCCTTTAGGTAGTTACGTCGGCGCGCAGTGGGCCCGGGATACATTTGCTCTCCTGGACCCACTGAATTTGTCGCGGACTCATTCCCGGACTCACCTCCCTGACCCTCCTTCGGCTGCCGCCCAGGCTCCGGGCCCGCCTCCTTGCCGCCCGCGGCCGCCAGAGGGCGCAGCCTCCCCTCGAGAGCGCGGCCTGGTCCCCTCCAAGCGCCGGGAGCTCCCGGGCTTCCCGCTCCAGCCTAGGCCCTTCGACAGCCGCCCTGACCTGGGGAGCAGGCCTTTGCGGAGGGCCTTGACACCGCGCGGACCTCGTCGCCTCCTCGAGCTCTCCCTGACTCGCTTCTGGACACACCGAACCCCGTCTGACCTATCCGCCCTCCCCCCCAGACCAGCGCCCCCACCTCTCGGAGGGGCTAATTCACGCTGAACCCGCCGCTCTCCGCCTGGAGCCTTTGAGGGTCCGCGAGGGCTCAGGGCCTCTGACTTTTGGCGTCATCTCATCCTCAATCCCGGACAGCCCGGGATCGCCAAAGCTCAGGCTCAGGAGGGTTTTGGTTAAGGTCAGGCTTAGGGCAACGGTTCAGGTTAGGGCTGGGGTTAGGGCTAGAGCTTGGGCTAGGGCGAGGGCTAGGGCGAGGGCGAGGGTTAGGGTCAGTGTTAGGGTGAGGGTTGGGGTGAGGGTGAGAGTGATGGTGAGTGTGATTTTGAGAGTGTGGGGCTAATTCACCCTGGACCCGCCGCTCTCCACTCGCGGCCTTTGAAGAGCCGCGGGGGCTTAGGGTCTCTATGCTCCGGCGTCATCTCATCTTTAATCCGGACAGCACGAGGTCGCCAAAACTCAGGCTCAGGAGCCCGGAGGGACCGAAGCAAATAGTCTCCTGAGTCACACATTCCTTCTTTTCTTCACTTCCCTTCTTGCTTGCTCCTTCCTTTAACCCGTTGGTTCCTTTAAGAAACCCTTCCGACCGACGAAAATCAAGAGATTCGGTAAGGCGCAAAGGTGGCCACGCTGTGGACAAACCGGCCCCTTCACGAGTGGCCGGCAAGCCATGAGGAGGCACAAAGGGTCAGACAGGCAGTGGCGGGCTGCTGGGACCAAATGCCTAAAAAAAAACGCCAGCAAAGGAGGAAACCGCAGGAGGAAGAAGAGCGGGCAGTATGACCTCATTCCTACTGGGCAAGTGGGGGAGTGCATAGGCGTCTGGGGTAGGGGTAGGAGATTGGGGTCATAGGAATGGGGCAGAGGCCCTGGAGAGGCACTTGTCATTTCCCAATCCTTTGTGCTCTGGAGATTTTTTTGTTTCCCATGCATGTTCTCTGTGTTCCAATAGTGGCATTTCGTTTTCTTTTGCTTTGTTTTTTCTGGTTTCCATAATCTATCTGTCCTACCAACGAACTCCTTCATCCGGCTCGATAATCTCTATCACCTTTCCGAGGCTACCACCTCCAACGACGATGGGAGGAGTCTCAGAGGAAAGACGATGAGAAAGAGGCCTGGTGTTTATGTATAAAAACTTAATTATGAATAAGTTGGGCAAGAGTCTGGACAGATATGAGCCGGAATATATGTACCTTACCCCAAACACGTGCGACAGCAATCGCATCGATACACTTTCTTCGGCGATGGAATGGTGTTGCTCTAACGCCTTTCAGTTCATTTTCCGTGTGTTGAAAGTGGCCCAAGGGCGACATCCGTTCACGGGGGGCGGTTGCTCTGGGACGTAAACTGTGCCATCGTTCCTTCGGTGACAGCTGTGGCACAAACTGTCTTCCGGTTCCCAATTCCCACCTTCACACCTAAGGGAAAAGAAACACGTTAAGAAAAAAGAAAAAGGAAAAGAAAAAAACCGTCCTTTTTAGAAAATCCCCTTATGAATAGAGAGGGCATCCCCTCTTTCTCTACACACCTACCCCAAAATTTCCAATCTGAGGGCCCATCTTGCCAGAAGGGAAGGAAGTTGAGATGTGCACAAGGTAGGCCCATTTCCCTCGCCGGGGTTCGCTTAGCAGTCGTGGATTGCACAGACTGCCAAGGAGGCGATGATGGCAGGGAGGAGTTCCGATCAGTCGTGCGAAGGCTTTTGTTCATCTGGCTTTGGCCAATGGGTCCACCGCCTGGTGCCCCTGGTGCCCCCGGGGCCAAGACCGAGGAGCCTCCAAAGGATCAGGCACCCCAAGACTTGAAGATACACAGTCAGCGCTGCGTCCATGTGCTAGGTCGAAGTTTCCCAGAGTCTTATCATTCTTCCCGCGTTCCTTTGGCTCCGGAACACCGCGTCGTGGCTGTCCAGCATCTCTTTGAATCGTACGGATTCGTCCTCAAGGGATAGATGCCTGGATGTGGGTTCGGTCAGTCTTGCAGCGCGTCAAACAGGGCCCGAAAGTCAAGGTCGCCGAGGGAGAGTTGCAGTTGTGGACGGTCCTCCTCCTGTGGATCCGCGTTCAGAAAGCTTTGGGACTTTCCCTGCAACTCTGGGGCGGAGAGGAGTTCATCTAAAAGGCTCTCGGTTTCCTGGCAGTCTTGGTCTGGTGGACGAGATGACCCTCGAGCCGATTGTGCCGGCTCTGGCCACAGGTGTGCCTCGGAGTGTCCGGGCTGCTGGAGTGTCTCTTGGCTGGGTTCCCATCTGGCAGTCACACCCTGGGCCACCTCACAGCCCCATTGCGTGAAGGCAGCTGAGACTTGCTGAGCCGGAAGCTGCCATTGCGTCTTTGAATTGTCAGGCCGAGAAGGGTCTTGGGCGAGCCACCCTGCCGAGACAGCGTGTTGGTGGCGATCCTGGTAATTTCCCGGGTATTGGGGCCAGAAAGGAGCCTGAGGGCCTAACAGCCTCTCTCCCACAGTGGGTCCTGTTGGCAATTGGTTCAGGAGTGTCCCCGGGGCGTGAGAGGTCTCTGCTGTGTTCACAGTCAGGGCGGGCTGGTCCATCATGGCACCTGGTGCTTGGCCGGCACAGCCCTGGGTGGGTTCCGAAGGAAGAAACGGTGGACGGGACTCAGTGAGGACAGGTAGGATGGCTTGGTTGCTGCTGGAAGGATGGGAGGGTGGGCCGAGAGGGTAGGAGCTCTGGACAGAGGACAGGTGGCTTTGGTCAAGTGGAAGCGTGGCCGCATGGGTCGGGCTGTCTGCCAAGGACTTCGGCGGTGCACTCGCGCTCTGCACCGGCTTCCGAGCTCTTCGGTTCTGAAACCATACGTGAATTCGGGATCGCGGAAGGCCAGTTCGTTGAGCCAGTTCTTCCTTGGCCTCGTTACCAGGGTACCGGCTCTTCTCGAAGGCCTCGACTAGGAGACTCGTTTGCCATCTGCTGATGGCTGTGCGTTTTCGCCTGGCCGCTTTGGGGACATTTTCCGGAGACCAAGGCTGAGGCTCTCCCTGTCCCTGGGACGGCTCTTCTTCTGAGGCCTGTGCAGAGGCCGAGCGGCTCTTCCTTAGGGGACGTGCTCTGCGGTTTGCAAACCAAGTCTGAATGCGATCCTCCGCGATGCCAGTTTCTCTGGCGAGTTCTTCTCTGGTAGGGGTTCTGTTCAAACGCTGCTTGCAGGGTCTCTCTTTGACTGGCCTTCAAAACCAACCTCTCTCGGGGGCCTCGTGGATTTTGAGAGCGGCTCGAGGCGCTGGTCGGACCCATCGGGGCAAGTCAGCCGGACTGCACGGAGACTCGCGGCCAAGTGAACAGCTCCCGGAAACGCGGGACTCAGCCACACCCGGAATGCTTTGCGCAGCAAAGGAAGGCCCCAAGGCCCATGTGGGAAATAACCTGAGCCACGGGACTCCCTCCTTATATACCTGAGGCCTTGGAGGAAAGCGTTGAAGGGGAAGATGACTCACTCCTAAGTGGAAGTAGAGATTTCATCAGGGGATTTGGCAACGGTCATCCTACTAATTAACGTGTTGCGTCAGAGGAATGCCTTTGCAATGGAAGGGTTTTCCGGCACCTTGTCAGGTCGGTGGGGGCTAGGGGACCGGACTGAGATCCCCAGGCGCCTTAGTGCGCTGGTGCCGCCCTAACAGAACTAGCACCAGTGCGTGGCTTTGACAAACAGAAATGTATTCTTTCCCAGTCGACCAGGCGACGAGTTCCAATTGAGGGCGCCAGCGCCTGGGGAAGGAGTTCCCTGCCTGTCAGCTCTGGGGGAAGGCCCTAGTCATCAGTCATCTTCTGGTCTACGAGCTTCTCAGGGCAGGGACCCGAGGTCCGAAGGACGCGCTCTGCCCCTGCCTCTTCTTCCTTGGCGCCCATTGGTCCCTCTCCTCTCTGCTAGCTTCTCTCTTTTCTCTCTCCAAAGGGACCGCCTGCCCATACAACCTAATCCTCTACATTGCCTCCTCCCTCATTGACATAACCCCCCCCCCGTGCTCCTGCCTCATGAACATCATAAAAACCATCATCGAGGGTAGGATTTACAACCCCTGGGGTAATTAGGACAGATCACAAATCCCAGAAGGACCACACAAGTCTGGGAATCCTGGATTCCTTGGATTCTCAGGCTGCCAAGGGTCTTGACTCCGCAATCCTGCCGGACAGTGAGTTGATTGTGATCCCAGCGATATCCGGCCTATTAGGGCCAGGAGGGACTTTGAGTTTCTGAGAGCCTCTTTCCCACAGACGGTTCTATTGGCGGCAGATGTGCGCCTCCCCCAAGGTGGCTGCCCCCCCCCCCCCGCCCATCGCCTTTGCAGGAGGAGCTCCCTGCCCCGCTGACTGGCGCGCCTACACATCCCTCCGCTGGTGGAGCTGGGTTGGGGCTTTGGTGGGGGGTGGGGGGGGCGGGACGGGCTGGTACGCTTCCGTGTGCGGCCCACGCCCCTCCATCCCGAGTCCTCTCTCCGTCGCCTTCTCTCTCTTCTCCTCGCGGCTTGGCAATGCCTGGATAATTGTACAGAACGCACCGTTGTACGGAGGGTTAGTCAGGGTTGTTTTGACACCATCAGTTTCCCATTCCACGGTTTGTTCCAAAGAGAACGCCGGTGGTGTCCTCCTGGGGAAGCGATGGAGACCCGCTCTCTTTCAGAAAATCCCTTGGCACCGCCAGGTGCAGTTGGCTGAACCGCTTGCCCAGGAGACGTTCTGCCTTGCGGGCAGTAAATAAATGAAAGAATGAAGAAATAAATACGTAACAGGATGATTCATTTGAAACAAAAGCAAAGGAAATGAGATTCAAATCTCACAATACGGTGGCGTCTCTAGGCTTCGTGTCACGCAGTTCAGCAACTGAGGGCGTCACCCGCGCAGTCCACCGCCTCTCATGCCGCACCGTACAGAGTATTCAGCCTTGGTTTTTGTCCTAGTGTTAACGGTAAATCGTAATTCCCGTACATTGCTCCTTCTTTCACCTTATATTAAAAATAATTACAAATAGAATATTTTATATGCATATGTATATATACATAACTGAACCCCGCCTCGCAAATACTAATGCCCACAATATCCTACCTAAAAGAGCAGCAACTTTGGCCAAATCAGCGACTACAAAAAGCCCAGCGGCAAAGAAAGGAACAGCAGACAGACCGCGGAACCGCGCGTTTCCAAGCGTCCTCGTCATCGGGTGATCACGACATCTCTCCCCACAGTGCTTTATCAGCTTCCGAAGGGAGGTTCGCGTAGCTTCTTTAACCTTGTAGTTGCACCGATACACGTAAGCCCGGCTTGCGAAAAATGTTTCTGTACTAATGTGTAACTCCAGGCATATCGTTTTCAAACTAACCTACGTCTGCTGGAACGCATCGGCGACGTTTCTGGACAGTCGTTTTGGTGTGCCCCTCTGACAGTGTCACCCGGTTGGGTCCGCTTCTCCACGACCCCCATCCCGTGACTTCACTGGGAAAAGCAGGTCAACCCCTTTAGGTAGTTACGTCGGCGCGCAGTGGGCCCGGGATACATTTGCTCTCCTGGACCCACTGAATTTGTCCCGGACTCATTCATTCCCGGACTCACCTCCCTGACCCTCCTTCGGCTGCCGCCCAGGCTCCGGGCCCGCCTCCTTGCCGCCCGCGGCCGCCAGAGGGCGCAGCCTCCCCTCGAGAGCGCGGCCTGGTCCCCTCCAAGCGCCGGGAGCTCCCGGGCTTCCCGCTCCAGCCTAGGCCCTTCGACAGCCGCCCTGACCTGGGGAGCAGGCCTTTGCGGAGGGCCTTGACACCGCGCGGACCTCGTCGCCTCCTCGAGCTCTCCCTGACTCGCTTCTGGACACACCGAACCCCGTCTGACCTATCCGCCCTCCCCCCCAGACCAGCGCCCCCACCTCTCGGAGGGGCTAATTCACGCTGAACCCGCCGCTCTCCGCCTGGAGCCTTTGAGGGTCCGCGAGGGCTCAGGGCCTCTGACTTTTGGCGTCATCTCATCCTCAATCCCGGACAGCCCGGGATCGCCAAAGCTCAGGCTCAGGAGGGTTTTGGTTAAGGTCAGGCTTAGGGCAACGGTTCAGGTTAGGGCTGGGGTTAGGGCTAGAGCTTGGGCTAGGGCGAGGGCTAGGGCGAGGGCGAGGGTTAGGGTCAGTGTTAGGGTGAGGGTTGGGGTGAGGGTGAGGGTGATGGTGAGTGTGATTTTGAGAGTGTGGGGCTAATTCACCCTGGACTCGCCGCTCTCCACTCGCGGCCTTTGAAGAGCCGCGGGGGCTTAGAGTCTCTATGCTCCGGCGTCATCTCATCTTTAATCCGGACAGCACGAGGTCGCCAAAACTCAGGCTCAGGAGCCCGGAGGGACCGAAGCAAATAGTCTCCTGAGTCACACATTCCTTCTTTTCTTCACTTCCCTTCTTGCTTGCTCCTTCCTTTAACCCGTTGGTTCCTTTAAGAAACCCTTCCGACCGACGAAAATCAAGAGATTCGGTAAGGCGCAAAGGTGGCCACGCTGTGGACAAACCGGCCCCTTCACAAGTGGCCGGCAAGCCATGAGGAGGCACAAAGGGTCAGACAGGCAGTGGCGGGCTGCTGGGACCAAATGCCTAAAAAAAAACGCCAGCAAAGGAGGAAACCGCAGGAGGAAGAAGAGCGGGCAGTATGACCTCATTCCTACTGGGCAAGTGGGGGAGTGCATAGGCGTCTGGGGTAGGGGTAGGAGATTGGGGTCATAGGAATGGGGCAGAGGCCCTGGAGAGGCACTTGTCATTTCCCAATCCTTTGTGCTCTGGAGATTTTTTTGTTTCCCATGCATGTTCTCTGTGTTCCAATAGTGGCATTTCGTTTTCTTTTGCTTTGTTTTTTCTGGTTTCCATAATCTATCTGTCCTACCAACGAACTCCTTCATCCGGCTCGATAATCTCTATCACCTTTCCGAGGCTACCACCTCCAACGACGATGGGAGGAGTCTCAGAGGAAAGACGATGAGAAAGAGGCCTGGTGTTTATGTATAAAAACTTAATTATGAATAAGTTGGGCAAGAGTCTGGACAGATATGAGCCGGAATATATGTACCTTACCCCAAACACGTGCGACAGCAATCGCATCGATACACTTTCTTCGGCGATGGAATGGTGTTGCTCTAACGCCTTTCAGTTCATTTTCCGTGTGTTGAAAGTGGCCCAAGGGCGACATCCGTTCACGGGGGGCGGTTGCTCTGGGACGTAAACTGTGCCATCGTTCCTTCGGTGACAGCTGTGGCACAAACTGTCTTCCGGTTCCCAATTCCCACCTTCACACCTAAGGGAAAAGAAACACGTTAAGAAAAAAGAAAAAGGAAAAGAAAAAAACCGTCCTTTTTAGAAAATCCCCTTATGAATAGAGAGGGCATCCCCTCTTTCTCTACACACCTACCCCAAAATTTCCAATCTGAGGGCCCATCTTGCCAGAAGGGAAGGAAGTTGAGATGTGCACAAGGTAGGCCCATTTCCCTCGCCGGGGTTCGCTTAGCAGTCGTGGATTGCACAGACTGCCAAGGAGGCGATGATGGCAGGGAGGAGTTCCGATCAGTCGTGCGAAGGCTTTTGTTCATCTGGCTTTGGCCAATGGGTCCACCGCCTGGTGCCCCTGGTGCCCCCGGGGCCAAGACCGAGGAGCCTCCAAAGGATCAGGCACCCCAAGACTTGAAGATACACAGTCAGCGCTGCGTCCATGTGCTAGGTCGAAGTTTCCCAGAGTCTTATCATTCTTCCCGCGTTCCTTTGGCTCCGGAACACCGCGTCGTGGCTGTCCAGCATCTCTTTGAATCGTACGGATTCGTCCTCAAGGGATAGATGCCTGGATGTGGGTTCGGTCAGTCTTGCAGCGCGTCAAACAGGGCCCGAAAGTCAAGGTCGCCGAGGGAGAGTTGCAGTTGTGGACGGTCCTCCTCCTGTGGATCCGCGTTCAGAAAGCTTTGGGACTTTCCCTGCAACTCTGGGGCGGAGAGGAGTTCATCTAAAAGGCTCTCGGTTTCCTGGCAGTCTTGGTCTGGTGGACGAGATGACCCTCGAGCCGATTGTGCCGGCTCTGGCCACAGGTGTGCCTCGGAGTGTCCGGGCTGCTGGAGTGTCTCTTGGCTGGGTTCCCATCTGGCAGTCACACCCTGGGCCACCTCACAGCCCCATTGCGTGAAGGCAGCTGAGACTTGCTGAGCCGGAAGCTGCCATTGCGTCTTTGAATTGTCAGGCCGAGAAGGGTCTTGGGCGAGCCACCCTGCCGAGACAGCGTGTTGGTGGCGATCCTGGTAATTTCCCGGGTATTGGGGCCAGAAAGGAGCCTGAGGGCCTAACAGCCTCTCTCCCACAGTGGGTCCTGTTGGCAATTGGTTCAGGAGTGTCCCCGGGGCGTGAGAGGTCTCTGCTGTGTTCACAGTCAGGGCGGGCTGGTCCATCATGGCACCTGGTGCTTGGCCGGCACAGCCCTGGGTGGGTTCCGAAGGAAGAAACGGTGGACGGGACTCAGTGAGGACAGGTAGGATGGCTTGGTTGCTGCTGGAAGGATGGGAGGGTGGGCCGAGAGGGTAGGAGCTCTGGACAGAGGACAGGTGGCTTTGGTCAAGTGGAAGCGTGGCCGCATGGGTCGGGCTGTCTGCCAAGGACTTCGGCGGTGCACTCGCGCTCTGCACCGGCTTCCGAGCTCTTCGGTTCTGAAACCATACGTGAATTCGGGATCGCGGAAGGCCAGTTCGTTGAGCCAGTTCTTCCTTGGCCTCGTTACCAGGGTACCGGCTCTTCTCGAAGGCCTCGACTAGGAGACTCGTTTGCCATCTGCTGATGGCTGTGCGTTTTCGCCTGGCCGCTTTGGGGACATTTTCCGGAGACCAAGGCTGAGGCTCTCCCTGTCCCTGGGACGGCTCTTCTTCTGAGGCCTGTGCAGAGGCCGAGCGGCTCTTCCTTAGGGGACGTGCTCTGCGGTTTGCAAACCAAGTCTGAATGCGATCCTCCGCGATGCCAGTTTCTCTGGCGAGTTCTTCTCTGGTAGGGGTTCTGTTCAAACGCTGCTTGCAGGGTCTCTCTTTGACTGGCCTTCAAAACCAACCTCTCTCGGGGGCCTCGTGGATTTTGAGAGCGGCTCGAGGCGCTGGTCGGACCCATCGGGGCAAGTCAGCCGGACTGCACGGAGACTCGCGGCCAAGTGAACAGCTCCCGGAAACGCGGGACTCAGCCACACCCGGAATGCTTTGCGCAGCAAAGGAAGGCCCCAAGGCCCATGTGGGAAATAACCTGAGCCACGGGACTCCCTCCTTATATACCTGAGGCCTTGGAGGAAAGCGTTGAAGGGGAAGATGACTCACTCCTAAGTGGAAGTAGAGATTTCATCAGGGGATTTGGCAACGGTCATCCTACTAATTAACGTGTTGCGTCAGAGGAATGCCTTTGCAATGGAAGGGTTTTCCGGCACCTTGTCAGGTCGGTGGGGGCTAGGGGACCGGACTGAGATCCCCAGGCGCCTTAGTGCGCTGGTGCCGCCCTAACAGAACTAGCACCAGTGCGTGGCTTTGACAAACAGAAATGTATTCTTTCCCAGTCGACCAGGCGACGAGTTCCAATTGAGGGCGCCAGCGCCTGGGGAAGGAGTTCCCTGCCTGTCAGCTCTGGGGGAAGGCCCTAGTCATCAGTCATCTTCTGGTCTACGAGCTTCTCAGGGCAGGGACCCGAGGTCCGAAGGACGCGCTCTGCCCCTGCCTCTTCTTCCTTGGCGCCCATTGGTCCCTCTCCTCTCTGCTAGCTTCTCTCTTTTCTCTCTCCAAAGGGACCGCCTGCCCATACAACCTAATCCTCTACATTGCCTCCTCCCTCATTGACATAACCCCCCCCCCCGTGCTCCTGCCTCATGAACATCATAAAAACCATCATCGAGGGTAGGATTTACAACCCCTGGGGTAATTAGGACAGATCACAAATCCCAGAAGGACCACACAAGTCTGGGAATCCTGGATTCCTTGGATTCTCAGGCTGCCAAGGGTCTTGACTCCGCAATCCTGCCGGACAGTGAGTTGATTGTGATCCCAGCGATATCCGGCCTATTAGGGCCAGGAGGGACTTTGAGTTTCTGAGAGCCTCTTTCCCACAGACGGTTCTATTGGCGGCAGATGTGCGCCTCCCCCAAGGTGGCTGCCCCCCCCCCCCCGCCCATCGCCTTTGCAGGAGGAGCTCCCTGCCCCGCTGACTGGCGCGCCTACACATCCCTCCGCTGGTGGAGCTGGGTTGGGGCTTTGGTGGGGGGTGGGGGGGGGCGGGACGGGCTGGTACGCTTCCGTGTGCGGCCCACGCCCCTCCATCCCGAGTCCTCTCTCCGTCGCCTTCTCTCTCTTCTCCTCGCGGCTTGGCAATGCCTGGATAATTGTACAGAACGCACCGTTGTACGGAGGGTTAGTCAGGGTTGTTTTGACACCATCAGTTTCCCATTCCACGGTTTGTTCCAAAGAGAACGCCGGTGGTGTCCTCCTGGGGAAGCGATGGAGACCCGCTCTCTTTCAGAAAATCCCTTGGCACCGCCAGGTGCAGTTGGCTGAACCGCTTGCCCAGGAGACGTTCTGCCTTGCGGGCAGTAAATAAATGAAAGAATGAAGAAATAAATACGTAACAGGATGATTCATTTGAAACAAAAGCAAAGGAAATGAGATTCAAATCTCACAATACGGTGGCGTCTCTAGGCTTCGTGTCACGCAGTTCAGCAACTGAGGGCGTCACCCGCGCAGTCCACCGCCTCTCATGCCGCACCGTACAGAGTATTCAGCCTTGGTTTTTGTCCTAGTGTTAACGGTAAATCGTAATTCCCGTACATTGCTCCTTCTTTCACCTTATATTAAAAATAATTACAAATAGAATATTTTATATGCATATGTATATATACATAACTGAACCCCGCCTCGCAAATACTAATGCCCACAATATCCTACCTAAAAGAGCAGCAACTTTGGCCAAATCAGCGACTACAAAAAGCCCAGCGGCAAAGAAAGGAACAGCAGACAGACCGCGGAACCGCGCGTTTCCAAGCGTCCTCGTCATCGGGTGATCACGACATCTCTCCCCACAGTGCTTTATCAGCTTCCGAAGGGAGGTTCGCGTAGCTTCTTTAACCTTGTAGTTGCACCGATACACGTAAGCCCGGCTTGCGAAAAATGTTTCTGTACTAATGTGTAACTCCAGGCATATCGTTTTCAAACTAACCTACGTCTGCTGGAACGCATCGGCGACGTTTCTGGACAGTCGTTTTGGTGTGCCCCTCTGACAGTGTCACCCGGTTGGGTCCGCTTCTCCACGACCCCCATCCCGTGACTTCACTGGGAAAAGCAGGTCAACCCCTTTAGGTAGTTACGTCGGCGCGCAGTGGGCCCGGGATACATTTGCTCTCCTGGACCCACTGAATTTGTCGCGGACTCATTCCCGGACTCACCTCCCTGACCCTCCTTCGGCTGCCGCCCAGGCTCCGGGCCCGCCTCCTTGCCGCCCGCGGCCGCCAGAGGGCGCAGCCTCCCCTCGAGAGCGCGGCCTGGTCCCCTCCAAGCGCCGGGAGCTCCCGGGCTTCCCGCTCCAGCCTAGGCCCTTCGACAGCCGCCCTGACCTGGGGAGCAGGCCTTTGCGGAGGGCCTTGACACCGCGCGGACCTCGTCGCCTCCTCGAGCTCTCCCTGACTCGCTTCTGGACACACCGAACCCCGTCTGACCTATCCGCCCTCCCCCCCAGACCAGCGCCCCCACCTCTCGGAGGGGCTAATTCACGCTGAACCCGCCGCTCTCCGCCTGGAGCCTTTGAGGGTCCGCGAGGGCTCAGGGCCTCTGACTTTTGGCGTCATCTCATCCTCAATCCCGGACAGCCCGGGATCGCCAAAGCTCAGGCTCAGGAGGGTTTTGGTTAAGGTCAGGCTTAGGGCAACGGTTCAGGTTAGGGCTGGGGTTAGGGCTAGAGCTTGGGCTAGGGCGAGGGCTAGGGCGAGGGCGAGGGTTAGGGTCAGTGTTAGGGTGAGGGTTGGGGTGAGGGTGAGAGTGATGGTGAGTGTGATTTTGAGAGTGTGGGGCTAATTCACCCTGGACCCGCCGCTCTCCACTCGCGGCCTTTGAAGAGCCGCGGGGGCTTAGGGTCTCTATGCTCCGGCGTCATCTCATCTTTAATCCGGACAGCACGAGGTCGCCAAAACTCAGGCTCAGGAGCCCGGAGGGACCGAAGCAAATAGTCTCCTGAGTCACACATTCCTTCTTTTCTTCACTTCCCTTTTTGCTTGCTCCTTCCTTTAACCCGTTGGTTCCTTTAAGAAACCCTTCCGACCGACGAAAATCAAGAGATTCGGTAAGGCGCAAAGGTGGCCACGCTGTGGACAAACCGGCCCCTTCACGAGTGGCCGGCAAGCCATGAGGAGGCACAAAGGGTCAGACAGGCAGTGGCGGGCTGCTGGGACCAAATGCCTAAAAAAAAACGCCAGCAAAGGAGGAAACCGCAGGAGGAAGAAGAGCGGGCAGTATGACCTCATTCCTACTGGGCAAGTGGGGGAGTGCATAGGCGTCTGGGGTAGGGGTAGGAGATTGGGGTCATAGGAATGGGGCAGAGGCCCTGGAGAGGCACTTGTCATTTCCCAATCCTTTGTGCTCTGGAGATTTTTTTGTTTCCCATGCATGTTCTCTGTGTTCCAATAGTGGCATTTCGTTTTCTTTTGCTTTGTTTTTTCTGGTTTCCATAATCTATCTGTCCTACCAACGAACTCCTTCATCCGGCTCGATAATCTCTATCACCTTTCCGAGGCTACCACCTCCAACGACGATGGGAGGAGTCTCAGAGGAAAGACGATGAGAAAGAGGCCTGGTGTTTATGTATAAAAACTTAATTATGAATAAGTTGGGCAAGAGTCTGGACAGATATGAGCCGGAATATATGTACCTTACCCCAAACACGTGCGACAGCAATCGCATCGATACACTTTCTTCGGCGATGGAATGGTGTTGCTCTAACGCCTTTCAGTTCATTTTCCGTGTGTTGAAAGTGGCCCAAGGGCGACATCCGTTCACGGGGGGCGGTTGCTCTGGGACGTAAACTGTGCCATCGTTCCTTCGGTGACAGCTGTGGCACAAACTGTCTTCCGGTTCCCAATTCCCACCTTCACACCTAAGGGAAAAGAAACACGTTAAGAAAAAAGAAAAAGGAAAAGAAAAAAACCGTCCTTTTTAGAAAATCCCCTTATGAATAGAGAGGGCATCCCCTCTTTCTCTACACACCTACCCCAAAATTTCCAATCTGAGGGCCCATCTTGCCAGAAGGGAAGGAAGTTGAGATGTGCACAAGGTAGGCCCATTTCCCTCGCCGGGGTTCGCTTAGCAGTCGTGGATTGCACAGACTGCCAAGGAGGCGATGATGGCAGGGAGGAGTTCCGATCAGTCGTGCGAAGGCTTTTGTTCATCTGGCTTTGGCCAATGGGTCCACCGCCTGGTGCCCCTGGTGCCCCCGGGGCCAAGACCGAGGAGCCTCCAAAGGATCAGGCACCCCAAGACTTGAAGATACACAGTCAGCGCTGCGTCCATGTGCTAGGTCGAAGTTTCCCAGAGTCTTATCATTCTTCCCGCGTTCCTTTGGCTCCGGAACACCGCGTCGTGGCTGTCCAGCATCTCTTTGAATCGTACGGATTCGTCCTCAAGGGATAGATGCCTGGATGTGGGTTCGGTCAGTCTTGCAGCGCGTCAAACAGGGCCCGAAAGTCAAGGTCGCCGAGGGAGAGTTGCAGTTGTGGACGGTCCTCCTCCTGTGGATCCGCGTTCAGAAAGCTTTGGGACTTTCCCTGCAACTCTGGGGCGGAGAGGAGTTCATCTAAAAGGCTCTCGGTTTCCTGGCAGTCTTGGTCTGGTGGACGAGATGACCCTCGAGCCGATTGTGCCGGCTCTGGCCACAGGTGTGCCTCGGAGTGTCCGGGCTGCTGGAGTGTCTCTTGGCTGGGTTCCCATCTGGCAGTCACACCCTGGGCCACCTCACATCCCCATTGCGTGAAGGCAGCTGAGACTTGCTGAGCCGGAAGCTGCCATTGCGTCTTTGAATTGTCAGGCCGAGAAGGGTCTTGGGCGAGCCACCCTGCCGAGACAGCGTGTTGGTGGCGATCCTGGTAATTTCCCGGGTATTGGGGCCAGAAAGGAGCCTGAGGGCCTAACAGCCTCTCTCCCACAGTGGGTCCTGTTGGCAATTGGTTCAGGAGTGTCCCCGGGGCGTGAGAGGTCTCTGCTGTGTTCACAGTCAGGGCGGGCTGGTCCATCATGGCACCTGGTGCTTGGCCGGCACAGCCCTGGGTGGGTTCCGAAGGAAGAAACGGTGGACGGGACTCAGTGAGGACAGGTAGGATGGCTTGGTTGCTGCTGGAAGGATGGGAGGGTGGGCCGAGAGGGTAGGAGCTCTGGACAGAGGACAGGTGGCTTTGGTCAAGTGGAAGCGTGGCCGCATGGGTCGGGCTGTCTGCCAAGGACTTCGGCGGTGCACTCGCGCTCTGCACCGGCTTCCGAGCTCTTCGGTTCTGAAACCATACGTGAATTCGGGATCGCGGAAGGCCAGTTCGTTGAGCCAGTTCTTCCTTGGCCTCGTTACCAGGGTACCGGCTCTTCTCGAAGGCCTCGACTAGGAGACTCGTTTGCCATCTGCTGATGGCTGTGCGTTTTCGCCTGGCCGCTTTGGGGACATTTTCCGGAGACCAAGGCTGAGGCTCTCCCTGTCCCTGGGACGGCTCTTCTTCTGAGGCCTGTGCAGAGGCCGAGCGGCTCTTCCTTAGGGGACGTGCTCTGTGGTTTGCAAACCAAGTCTGAATGCGATCCTCCGCGATGCCAGCTTCTCTGGCGAGTTCTTCTCTGGTAGTTATACCAGGGTAGGGGTTCTGTTCAAACGCTGCTTGCAGGGTCTCTCTTTGACTGGCCTTCAAAACCAACCTCTCTCGGGGGCCTCGTGGATTTTGAGAGCGGCTCGAGGCGCTGGTCGGACCCATCGGGGCAAGTCAGCCGGACTGCACGGAGACTCGCGGCCAAGTGAACAGCTCCCGGAAACGCGGGACTCAGCCACACCCGGAATGCTTTGCGCAGCAAAGGAAGGCCCCAAGGCCCATGTGGGAAATAACCTGAGCCACGGGACTCCCTCCTTATATACCTGAGGCCTTGGAGGAAAGCGTTGAAGGGGAAGATGACTCACTCCTAAGTGGAAGTAGAGATTTCATCAGGGGATTTGGCAACGGTCATCCTACTAATTAACGTGTTGCGTCAGAGGAATGCCTTTGCAATGGAAGGGTTTTCCGGCACCTTGTCAGGTCGGTGGGGGCTAGGGGACCGGACTGAGATCCCCAGGCGCCTTAGTGCGCTGGTGCCGCCCTAACAGAACTAGCACCAGTGCGTGGCTTTGACAAACAGAAATGTATTCTTTCCCAGTCGACCAGGCGACGAGTTCCAATTGAGGGCGCCAGCGCCTGGGGAAGGAGTTCCCTGCCTGTCAGCTCTGGGGGAAGGCCCTAGTCATCAGTCATCTTCTGGTCTACGAGCTTCTCAGGGCAGGGACCCGAGGTCCGAAGGACGCGCTCTGCCCCTGCCTCTTCTTCCTTGGCGCCCATTGGTCCCTCTCCTCTCTGCTAGCTTCTCTCTTTTCTCTCTCCAAAGGGACCGCCTGCCCATACAACCTAATCCTCTACATTGCCTCCTCCCTCATTGACATAACCCCCCCCCCGTGCTCCTGCCTCATGAACATCATAAAAACCATCATCGAGGGTAGGATTTACAACCCCTGGGGTAATTAGGACAGATCACAAATCCCAGAAGGACCACACAAGTCTGGGAATCCTGGATTCCTTGGATTCTCAGGCTGCCAAGGGTCTTGACTCCGCAATCCTGCCGGACAGTGAGTTGATTGTGATCCCAGCGATATCCGGCCTATTAGGGCCAGGAGGGACTTTGAGTTTCTGAGAGCCTCTTTCCCACAGACGGTTCTATTGGCGGCAGATGTGCGCCTCCCCCAAGGTGGCTGCCCCCCCCCCCCACCCATCGCCTTTGCAGGAGGAGCTCCCTGCCCCGCTGACTGGCGCGCCTACACATCCCTCCGCTGGTGGAGCTGGGTTGGGGCTTTGGTGGGGGGTGGGGGGGGGCGGGACGGGCTGGTACGCTTCCGTGTGCGGCCCACGCCCCTCCATCCCGAGTCCTCTCTCCGTCGCCTTCTCTCTCTTCTCCTCGCGGCTTGGCAATGCCTGGATAATTGTACAGAACGCACCGTTGTACGGAGGGTTAGTCAGGGTTGTTTTGACACCATCAGTTTCCCATTCCACGGTTTGTTCCAAAGAGAACGCCGGTGGTGTCCTCCTGGGGAAGCGATGGAGACCCGCTCTCTTTCAGAAAATCCCTTGGCACCGCCAGGTGCAGTTGGCTGAACCGCTTGCCCAGGAGACGTTCTGCCTTGCGGGCAGTAAATAAATGAAAGAATGAAGAAATAAATACGTAACAGGATGATTCATTTGAAACAAAAGCAAAGGAAATGAGATTCAAATCTCACAATACGGTGGCGTCTCTAGGCTTCGTGTCACGCAGTTCAGCAACTGAGGGCGTCACCCGCGCAGTCCACCGCCTCTCATGCCGCACCGTACAGAGTATTCAGCCTTGGTTTTTGTCCTAGTGTTAACGGTAAATCGTAATTCCCGTACATTGCTCCTTCTTTCACCTTATATTAAAAATAATTACAAATAGAATATTTTATATGCATATGTATATATACATAACTGAACCCCGCCTCGCAAATACTAATGCCCACAATATCCTACCTAAAAGAGCAGCAACTTTGGCCAAATCAGCGACTACAAAAAGCCCAGCGGCAAAGAAAGGAACAGCAGACAGACCGCGGAACCGCGCGTTTCCAAGCGTCCTCGTCATCGGGTGATCACGACATCTCTCCCCACAGTGCTTTATCAGCTTCCGAAGGGAGGTTCGCGTAGCTTCTTTAACCTTGTAGTTGCACCGATACACGTAAGCCCGGCTTGCGAAAAATGTTTCTGTACTAATGTGTAACTCCAGGCATATCGTTTTCAAACTAACCTACGTCTGCTGGAACGCATCGGCGACGTTTCTGGACAGTCGTTTTGGTGTGCCCCTCTGACAGTGTCACCCGGTTGGGTCCGCTTCTCCACGACCCCCATCCCGTGACTTCACTGGGAAAAGCAGGTCAACCCCTTTAGGTAGTTACGTCGGCGCGCAGTGGGCCCGGGATACATTTGCTCTCCTGGACCCACTGAATTTGTCCCGGACTCATTCATTCCCGGACTCACCTCCCTGACCCTCCTTCGGCTGCCGCCCAGGCTCCGGGCCCGCCTCCTTGCCGCCCGCGGCCGCCAGAGGGCGCAGCCTCCCCTCGAGAGCGCGGCCTGGTCCCCTCCAAGCGCCGGGAGCTCCCGGGCTTCCCGCTCCAGCCTAGGCCCTTCGACAGCCGCCCTGACCTGGGGAGCAGGCCTTTGCGGAGGGCCTTGACACGGCGCGGACCTCGTCGCCTCCTCGAGCTCTCCCTGACTCGCTTCTGGACACACCGAACCCCGTCTGACCTATCCGCCCTCCCCCCCAGACCAGCGCCCCCACCTCTCGGAGGGGCTAATTCACGCTGAACCCGCCGCTCTCCGCCTGGAGCCTTTGAGGGTCCGCGAGGGCTCAGGGCCTCTGACTTTTGGCGTCATCTCATCCTCAATCCCGGACAGCCCGGGATCGCCAAAGCTCAGGCTCAGGAGGGTTTTGGTTAAGGTCAGGCTTAGGGCAACGGTTCAGGTTAGGGCTGGGGTTAGGGCTAGAGCTTGGGCTAGGGCGAGGGCTAGGGCGAGGGCGAGGGTTAGGGTCAGTGTTAGGGTGAGGGTTGGGGTGAGGGTGAGGGTGATGGTGAGTGTGATTTTGAGAGTGTGGGGCTAATTCACCCTGGACCCGCCGCTCTCCACTCGCGGCCTTTGAAGAGCCGCGGGGGCTTAGGGTCTCTATGCTCCGGCGTCATCTCATCTTTAATCCGGACAGCACGAGGTCGCCAAAACTCAGGCTCAGGAGCCCGGAGGGACCGAAGCAAATAGTCTCCTGAGTCACACATTCCTTCTTTTCTTCACTTCCCTTCTTGCTTGCTCCTTCCTTTAACCCGTTGGTTCCTTTAAGAAACCCTTCCGACCGACGAAAATCAAGAGATTCGGTAAGGCGCAAAGGTGGCCACGCTGTGGACAAACCGGCCCCTTCACAAGTGGCCGGCAAGCCATGAGGAGGCACAAAGGGTCAGACAGGCAGTGGCGGGCTGCTGGGACCAAATGCCTAGACGCCAGCAAAGGAGGAAACCGCAGGAGGAAGAAGAGCGGGCAGTATGACCTCATTCCTACTGGGCAAGTGGGGGAGTGCATAGGCGTCTGGGGTAGGGGTAGGAGATTGGGGTCATAGGAATGGGGCAGAGGCCCTGGAGAGGCACTTGTCATTTCCCAATCCTTTGTGCTCTGGAGATTTTTTTGTTTCCCATGCATGTTCTCTGTGTTCCAATAGTGGCATTTCGTTTTCTTTTGCTTTGTTTTTTCTGGTTTCCATAATCTATCTGTCCTACCAACGAACTCCTTCATCCGGCTCGATAATCTCTATCACCTTTCCGAGGCTACCACCTCCAACGACGATGGGAGGAGTCTCAGAGGAAAGACGATGAGAAAGAGGCCTGGTGTTTATGTATAAAAACTTAATTATGAATAAGTTGGGCAAGAGTCTGGACAGATATGAGCCGGAATATATGTACCTTACCCCAAACACGTGCGACAGCAATCACATCGATACACTTTCTTCGGCGATGGAATGGTGTTGCTCTAACGCCTTTCAGTTCATTTTCCGTGTGTTGAAAGTGGCCCAAGGGCGACATCTGTTCACGGGGGGCGGTTGCTCTGGGACGTAAACTGTGCCATCGTTCCTTCGGTGACAGCTGTGGCACAAACTGTCTTCCGGTTCCCAATTCCCACCTTCACACCTAAGGGAAAAGAAACACGTTAAAAAAAAAGAAAAAGGAAAAGAAAAAAAACGTCCTTTTTAGAAAATCCCCTTATGAATAGAGAGGGCATCCCCTCTTTCTCTACACACCTACCCCAAAATTTCCAATCTGAGGGCCCATCTTGCCAGAAGGGAAGGAAGTTGAGATGTGCACAAGGTAGGCCCATTTCCCTCGCCGGGGTTCGCTTAGCAGTCGTGGATTGCACAGACTGCCAAGGAGGCGATGATGGCAGGGAGGAGTTCCGATCAGTCGTGCGAAGGCTTTTGTTCATCTGGCTTTGGCCAATGGGTCCACCGCCTGGTGCCCCTGGTGCCCCCGGGGCCAAGACCGAGGAGCCTCCAAAGGATCAGGCACCCCAAGACTTGAAGATACACAGTCAGCGCTGCGTCCATGTGCTAGGTCGAAGTTTCCCAGAGTCTTATCATTCTTCCCGCGTTCCTTTGGCTCCGGAACACCGCGTCGTGGCTGTCCAGCATCTCTTTGAATCGTACGGATTCGTCCTCAAGGGATAGATGCCTGGATGTGGGTTCGGTCAGTCTTGCAGCGCGTCAAACAGGGCCCGAAAGTCAAGGTCGCCGAGGGAGAGTTGCAGTTGTGGACGGTCCTCCTCCTGTGGATCCGCGTTCAGAAAGCTTTGGGACTTTCCCTGCAACTCTGGGGCGGAGAGGAGTTCATCTAAAAGGCTCTCGGTTTCCTGGCAGTCTTGGTCTGGTGGACGAGATGACCCTCGAGCCGATTGTGCCGGCTCTGGCCACAGGTGTGCCTCGGAGTGTCCGGGCTGCTGGAGTGTCTCTTGGCTGGGTTCCCATCTGGCAGTCACACCCTGGGCCACCTCACAGCCCCATTGCGTGAAGGCAGCTGAGACTTGCTGAGCCGGAAGCTGCCATTGCGTCTTTGAATTGTCAGGCCGAGAAGGGTCTTGGGCGAGCCACCCTGCCGAGACAGCGTGTTGGTGGCGATCCTGGTAATTTCCCGGGTATTGGGGCCAGAAAGGAGCCTGAGGGCCTAACAGCCTCTCTCCCACAGTGGGTCCTGTTGGCAATTGGTTCAGGAGTGTCCCCGGGGCGTGAGAGGTCTCTGCTGTGTTCACAGTCAGGGCGGGCTGGTCCATCATGGCACCTGGTGCTTGGCCGGCACAGCCCTGGGTGGGTTCCGAAGGAAGAAACGGTGGACGGGACTCAGTGAGGACAGGTAGGATGGCTTGGTTGCTGCTGGAAGGATGGGAGGGTGGGCCGAGAGGGTAGGAGCTCTGGACAGAGGACAGGTGGCTTTGGTCAAGTGGAAGCGTGGCCGCATGGGTCGGGCTGTCTGCCAAGGACTTCGGCGGTGCACTCGCGCTCTGCACCGGCTTCCGAGCTCTTCGGTTCTGAAACCATACGTGAATTCGGGATCGCGGAAGGCCAGTTCGTTGAGCCAGTTCTTCCTTGGCCTCGTTACCAGGGTACCGGCTCTTCTCGAAGGCCTCGACTAGGAGACTCGTTTGCCATCTGCTGATGGCTGTGCGTTTTCGCCTGGCCGCTTTGGGGACATTTTCCGGAGACCAAGGCTGAGGCTCTCCCTGTCCCTGGGACGGCTCTTCTTCTGAGGCCTGTGCAGAGGCCGAGCGGCTCTTCCTTAGGGGACGTGCTCTGCGGTTTGCAAACCAAGTCTGAATGCGATCCTCCGCGATGCCAGTTTCTCTGGCGAGTTCTTCTCTGGTAGTTATACCAGGGTAGGGGTTCTGTTCAAACGCTGCTTGCAGGGTCTCTCTTTGACTGGCCTTCAAAACCAACCTCTCTCGGGGGCCTCGTGGATTTTGAGAGCGGCTCGAGGCGCTGGTCGGACCCATCGGGGCAAGTCAGCCGGACTGCACGGAGACTCGCGGCCAAGTGAACAGCTCCCGGAAACGCGGGACTCAGCCACACCCGGAATGCTTTGCGCAGCAAAGGAAGGCCCCAAGGCCCATGTGGGAAATAACCTGAGCCACGGGACTCCCTCCTTATATACCTGAGGCCTTGGAGGAAAGCGTTGAAGGGGAAGATGACTCACTCCTAAGTGGAAGTAGAGATTTCATCAGGGGATTTGGCAACGGTCATCCTACTAATTAACGTGTTGCGTCAGAGGAATGCCTTTGCAATGGAAGGGTTTTCCGGCACCTTGTCAGGTCGGTGGGGGCTAGGGGACCGGACTGAGATCCCCAGGCGCCTTAGTGCGCTGGTGCCGCCCTAACAGAACTAGCACCAGTGCGTGGCTTTGACAAACAGAAATGTATTCTTTCCCAGTCGACCAGGCGACGAGTTCCAATTGAGGGCGCCAGCGCCTGGGGAAGGAGTTCCCTGCCTGTCAGCTCTGGGGGAAGGCCCTAGTCATCAGTCATCTTCTGGTCTACGAGCTTCTCAGGGCAGGGACCCGAGGTCCGAAGGACGCGCTCTGCCCCTGCCTCTTCTTCCTTGGCGCCCATTGGTCCCTCTCCTCTCTGCTAGCTTCTCTCTTTTCTCTCTCCAAAGGGACCGCCTGCCCATACAACCTAATCCTCTACATTGCCTCCTCCCTCATTGACATAACCCCCCCCCCCGTGCTCCTGCCTCATGAACATCATAAAAACCATCATCGAGGGTAGGATTTACAACCCCTGGGGTAATTAGGACAGATCACAAATCCCAGAAGGACCACACAAGTCTGGGAATCCTGGATTCCTTGGATTCTCAGGCTGCCAAGGGTCTTGACTCCGCAATCCTGCCGGACAGTGAGTTGATTGTGATCCCAGCGATATCCGGCCTATTAGGGCCAGGAGGGACTTTGAGTTTCTGAGAGCCTCTTTCCCACAGACGGTTCTATTGGCGGCAGATGTGCGCCTCCCCCAAGGTGGCTGCCCCCCCCCCCGCCCATCGCCTTTGCAGGAGGAGCTCCCTGCCCCGCTGACTGGCGCGCCTACACATCCCTCCGCTGGTGGAGCTGGGTTGGGGCTTTGGTGGGGGGTGGGGGGGGCGGGACGGGCTGGTACGCTTCCGTGTGCGGCCCACGCCCCTCCATCCCGAGTCCTCTCTCCGTCGCCTTCTCTCTCTTCTCCTCGCGGCTTGGCAATGCCTGGATAATTGTACAGAACGCACCGTTGTACGGAGGGTTAGTCAGGGTTGTTTTGACACCATCAGTTTCCCATTCCACGGTTTGTTCCAAAGAGAACGCCGGTGGTGTCCTCCTGGGGAAGCGATGGAGACCCGCTCTCTTTCAGAAAATCCCTTGGCACCGCCAGGTGCAGTTGGCTGAACCGCTTGCCCAGGAGACGTTCTGCCTTGCGGGCAGTAAATAAATGAAAGAATGAAGAAATAAATACGTAACAGGATGATTCATTTGAAACAAAAGCAAAGGAAATGAGATTCAAATCTCACAATACGGTGGCGTCTCTAGGCTTCGTGTCACGCAGTTCAGCAACTGAGGGCGTCACCCGCGCAGTCCACCGCCTCTCATGCCGCACCGTACAGAGTATTCAGCCTTGGTTTTTGTCCTAGTGTTAACGGTAAATCGTAATTCCCGTACATTGCTCCTTCTTTCACCTTATATTAAAAATAATTACAAATAGAATATTTTATATGCATATGTATATATACATAACTGAACCCCGCCTCGCAAATACTAATGCCCACAATATCCTACCTAAAAGAGCAGCAACTTTGGCCAAATCAGCGACTACAAAAAGCCCAGCGGCAAAGAAAGGAACAGCAGACAGACCGCGGAACCGCGCGTTTCCAAGCGTCCTCGTCATCGGGTGATCACGACATCTCTCCCCACAGTGCTTTATCAGCTTCCGAAGGGAGGTTCGCGTAGCTTCTTTAACCTTGTAGTTGCACCGATACACGTAAGCCCGGCTTGCGAAAAATGTTTCTGTACTAATGTGTAACTCCAGGCATATCGTTTTCAAACTAACCTACGTCTGCTGGAACGCATCGGCGACGTTTCTGGACAGTCGTTTTGGTGTGCCCCTCTGACAGTGTCACCCGGTTGGGTCCGCTTCTCCACGACCCCCATCCCGTGACTTCACTGGGAAAAGCAGGTCAACCCCTTTAGGTAGTTACGTCGGCGCGCAGTGGGCCCGGGATACATTTGCTCTCCTGGACCCACTGAATTTGTCGCGGACTCATTCCCGGACTCACCTCCCTGACCCTCCTTCGGCTGCCGCCCAGGCTCCGGGCCCGCCTCCTTGCCGCCCGCGGCCGCCAGAGGGCGCAGCCTCCCCTCGAGAGCGCGGCCTGGTCCCCTCCAAGCGCCGGGAGCTCCCGGGCTTCCCGCTCCAGCCTAGGCCCTTCGACAGCCGCCCTGACCTGGGGAGCAGGCCTTTGCGGAGGGCCTTGACACGGCGCGGACCTCGTCGCCTCCTCGAGCTCTCCCTGACTCGCTTCTGGACACACCGAACCCCGTCTGACCTATCCGCCCTCCCCCCCAGACCAGCGCCCCCACCTCTCGGAGGGGCTAATTCACGCTGAACCCGCCGCTCTCCGCCTGGAGCCTTTGAGGGTCCGCGAGGGCTCAGGGCCTCTGACTTTTGGCGTCATCTCATCCTCAATCCCGGACAGCCCGGGATCGCCAAAGCTCAGGCTCAGGAGGGTTTTGGTTAAGGTCAGGCTTAGGGCAACGGTTCAGGTTAGGGCTGGGGTTAGGGCTAGAGCTTGGGCTAGGGCGAGGGCTAGGGCGAGGGCGAGGGTTAGGGTCAGTGTTAGGGTGAGGGTTGGGGTGAGGGTGAGGGTGATGGTGAGTGTGATTTTGAGAGTGTGGGGCTAATTCACCCTGGACCCGCCGCTCTCCACTCGCGGCCTTTGAAGAGCCGCGGGGGCTTAGGGTCTCTATGCTCCGGCGTCATCTCATCTTTAATCCGGACAGCACGAGGTCGCCAAAACTCAGGCTCAGGAGCCCGGAGGGACCGAAGCAAATAGTCTCCTGAGTCACACATTCCTTCTTTTCTTCACTTCCCTTCTTGCTTGCTCCTTCCTTTAACCCGTTGGTTCCTTTAAGAAACCCTTCCGACCGACGAAAATCAAGAGATTCGGTAAGGCGCAAAGGTGGCCACGCTGTGGACAAACCGGCCCCTTCACGAGTGGCCGGCAAGCCATGAGGAGGCACAAAGGGTCAGACAGGCAGTGGCGGGCTGCTGGGACCAAATGCCTAAAAAAAAACGCCAGCAAAGGAGGAAACCGCAGGAGGAAGAAGAGCGGGCAGTATGACCTCATTCCTACTGGGCAAGTGGGGGAGTGCATAGGCGTCTGGGGTAGGGGTAGGAGATTGGGGTCATAGGAATGGGGCAGAGGCCCTGGAGAGGCACTTGTCATTTCCCAATCCTTTGTGCTCTGGAGATTTTTTTGTTTCCCATGCATGTTCTCTGTGTTCCAATAGTGGCATTTCGTTTTCTTTTGCTTTGTTTTTTCTGGTTTCCATAATCTATCTGTCCTACCAACGAACTCCTTCATCCGGCTCGATAATCTCTATCACCTTTCCGAGGCTACCACCTCCAACGACGATGGGAGGAGTCTCAGAGGAAAGACGATGAGAAAGAGGCCTGGTGTTTATGTATAAAAACTTAATTATGAATAAGTTGGGCAAGAGTCTGGACAGATATGAGCCGGAATATATGTACCTTACCCCAAACACGTGCGACAGCAATCGCATCGATACACTTTCTTCGGCGATGGAATGGTGTTGCTCTAACGCCTTTCAGTTCATTTTCCGTGTGTTGAAAGTGGCCCAAGGGCGACATCCGTTCACGGGGGGCGGTTGCTCTGGGACGTAAACTGTGCCATCGTTCCTTCGGTGACAGCTGTGGCACAAACTGTCTTCCGGTTCCCAATTCCCACCTTCACACCTAAGGGAAAAGAAACACGTTAAGAAAAAAGAAAAAGGAAAAGAAAAAAACCGTCCTTTTTAGAAAATCCCCTTATGAATAGAGAGGGCATCCCCTCTTTCTCTACACACCTACCCCAAAATTTCCAATCTGAGGGCCCATCTTGCCAGAAGGGAAGGAAGTTGAGATGTGCACAAGGTAGGCCCATTTCCCTCGCCGGGGTTCGCTTAGCAGTCGTGGATTGCACAGACTGCCAAGGAGGCGATGATGGCAGGGAGGAGTTCCGATCAGTCGTGCGAAGGCTTTTGTTCATCTGGCTTTGGCCAATGGGTCCACCGCCTGGTGCCCCTGGTGCCCCCGGGGCCAAGACCGAGGAGCCTCCAAAGGATCAGGCACCCCAAGACTTGAAGATACACAGTCAGCGCTGCGTCCATGTGCTAGGTCGAAGTTTCCCAGAGTCTTATCATTCTTCCCGCGTTCCTTTGGCTCCGGAACACCGCGTCGTGGCTGTCCAGCATCTCTTTGAATCGTACGGATTCGTCCTCAAGGGATAGATGCCTGGATGTGGGTTCGGTCAGTCTTGCAGCGCGTCAAACAGGGCCCGAAAGTCAAGGTCGCCGAGGGAGAGTTGCAGTTGTGGACGGTCCTCCTCCTGTGGATCCGCGTTCAGAAAGCTTTGGGACTTTCCCTGCAACTCTGGGGCGGAGAGGAGTTCATCTAAAAGGCTCTCGGTTTCCTGGCAGTCTTGGTCTGGTGGACGAGATGACCCTCGAGCCGATTGTGCCGGCTCTGGCCACAGGTGTGCCTCGGAGTGTCCGGGCTGCTGGAGTGTCTCTTGGCTGGGTTCCCATCTGGCAGTCACACCCTGGGCCACCTCACAGCCCCATTGCGTGAAGGCAGCTGAGACTTGCTGAGCCGGAAGCTGCCATTGCGTCTTTGAATTGTCAGGCCGAGAAGGGTCTTGGGCGAGCCACCCTGCCGAGACAGCGTGTTGGTGGCGATCCTGGTAATTTCCCGGGTATTGGGGCCAGAAAGGAGCCTGAGGGCCTAACAGCCTCTCTCCCACAGTGGGTCCTGTTGGCAATTGGTTCAGGAGTGTCCCCGGGGCGTGAGAGGTCTCTGCTGTGTTCACAGTCAGGGCGGGCTGGTCCATCATGGCACCTGGTGCTTGGCCGGCACAGCCCTGGGTGGGTTCCGAAGGAAGAAACGGTGGACGGGACTCAGTGAGGACAGGTAGGATGGCTTGGTTGCTGCTGGAAGGATGGGAGGGTGGGCCGAGAGGGTAGGAGCTCTGGACAGAGTACAGGTGGCTTTGGTCAAGTGGAAGCGTGGCCGCATGGGTCGGGCTGTCTGCCAAGGACTTCGGCGGTGCACTCGCGCTCTGCGCCGGCTTCCGAGCTCTTCGGTTCTGAAACCATACGTGAATTCGGGATCGCGGAAGGCCAGTTCGTTGAGCCAGTTCTTCCTTGGCCTCGTTACCAGGGTACCGGCTCTTCTCGAAGGCCTCGACTAGGAGACTCGTTTGCCATCTGCTGATGGCTGTGCGTTTTCGCCTGGCCGCTTTGGGGACATTTTCCGGAGACCAAGGCTGAGGCTCTCCCTGTCCCTGGGACGGCTCTTCTTCTGAGGCCTGTGCAGAGGCCGAGCGGCTCTTCCTTAGGGGACGTGCTCTGCGGTTTGCAAACCAAGTCTGAATGCGATCCTCCGCGATGCCAGTTTCTCTGGCGAGTTCTTCTCTGGTAGTTATACCAGGGTAGGGGTTCTGTTCAAACGCTGCTTGCAGGGTCTCTCTTTGACTGGCCTTCAAAACCAACCTCTCTCGGGGGCCTCGTGGATTTTGAGAGCGGCTCGAGGCGCTGGTCGGACCCATCGGGGCAAGTCAGCCGGACTGCACGGAGACTCGCGGCCAAGTGAACAGCTCCCGGAAACGCGGGACTCAGCCACACCCGGAATGCTTTGCGCAGCAAAGGAAGGCCCCAAGGCCCATGTGGGAAATAACCTGAGCCACGGGACTCCCTCCTTATATACCTGAGGCCTTGGAGGAAAGCGTTGAAGGGGAAGATGACTCACTCCTAAGTGGAAGTAGAGATTTCATCAGGGGATTTGGCAACGGTCATCCTACTAATTAACGTGTTGCGTCAGAGGAATGCCTTTGCAATGGAAGGGTTTTCCGGCACCTTGTCAGGTCGGTGGGGGCTAGGGGACCGGACTGAGATCCCCAGGCGCCTTAGTGCGCTGGTGCCGCCCTAACAGAACTAGCACCAGTGCGTGGCTTTGACAAACAGAAATGTATTCTTTCCCAGTCGACCAGGCGACG
The DNA here is from genome assembly GCF_030014295.1 of Loxodonta africana. Classification (NCBI taxonomy): domain Eukaryota; kingdom Metazoa; phylum Chordata; class Mammalia; order Proboscidea; family Elephantidae; genus Loxodonta; species Loxodonta africana. Next base: position 82,886,040 of record NC_087359.1, read on the forward strand.
AGTTCCAATTGAGGGCGCCAGCGCCTGGGGAAGGAGTTCCCTGCCTGTCAGCTCTGGGGGAAGGCCCTAGTCATCAGTCATCTTCTGGTCTACGAGCTTCTCAGGGCAGGGACCCGAGGTCCGAAGGACGCGCTCTGCCCCTGCCTCTTCTTCCTTGGCGCCCATTGGTCCCTCTCCTCTCTGCTAGCTTCTCTCTTTTCTCTCTCCAAAGGGACCGCCTGCCCATACAACCTAATCCTCTACATTGCCTCCTCCCTCATTGACATAACCCCCCCCCCCGTGCTCCTGCCTCATGAACATCATAAAAACCATCATCGAGGGTAGGATTTACAACCCCTGGGGTAATTAGGACAGATCACAAATCCCAGAAGGACCACACAAGTCTGGGAATCCTGGATTCCTTGGATTCTCAGGCTGCCAAGGGTCTTGACTCCGCAATCCTGCCGGACAGTGAGTTGATTGTGATCCCAGCGATATCCGGCCTATTAGGGCCAGGAGGGACTTTGAGTTTCTGAGAGCCTCTTTCCCACAGACGGTTCTATTGGCGGCAGATGTGCGCCTCCCCCAAGGTGGCTGCCCCCCCCCCCCCCGCCCATCGCCTTTGCAGGAGGAGCTCCCTGCCCCGCTGACTGGCGCGCCTACACATCCCTCCGCTGGTGGAGCTGGGTTGGGGCTTTGGTGGGGGGTGGGGGGGGCGGGACGGGCTGGTACGCTTCCGTGTGCGGCCCACGCCCCTCCATCCCGAGTCCTCTCTCCGTCGCCTTCTCTCTCTTCTCCTCGCGGCTTGGCAATGCCTGGATAATTGTACAGAACGCACCGTTGTACGGAGGGTTAGTCAGGGTTGTTTTGACACCATCAGTTTCCCATTCCACGGTTTGTTCCAAAGAGAACGCCGGTGGTGTCCTCCTGGGGAAGCGATGGAGACCCGCTCTCTTTCAGAAAATCCCTTGGCACCGCCAGGTGCAGTTGGCTGAACCGCTTGCCCAGGAGACGTTCTGCCTTGCGGGCAGTAAATAAATGAAAGAATGAAGAAATAAATACGTAACAGGATGATTCATTTGAAACAAAAGCAAAGGAAATGAGATTCAAATCTCACAATACGGTGGCGTCTCTAGGCTTCGTGTCACGCAGTTCAGCAACTGAGGGCGTCACCCGCGCAGTCCACCGCCTCTCATGCCGCACCGTACAGAGTATTCAGCCTTGGTTTTTGTCCTAGTGTTAACGGTAAATCGTAATTCCCGTACATTGCTCCTTCTTTCACCTTATATTAAAAATAATTACAAATAGAATATTTTATATGCATATGTATATATACATAACTGAACCCCGCCTCGCAAATACTAATGCCCACAATATCCTACCTAAAAGAGCAGCAACTTTGGCCAAATCAGCGACTACAAAAAGCCCAGCGGCAAAGAAAGGAACAGCAGACAGACCGCGGAACCGCGCGTTTCCAAGCGTCCTCGTCATCGGGTGATCACGACATCTCTCCCCACAGTGCTTTATCAGCTTCCGAAGGGAGGTTCGCGTAGCTTCTTTAACCTTGTAGTTGCACCGATACACGTAAGCCCGGCTTGCGAAAAATGTTTCTGTACTAATGTGTAACTCCAGGCATATCGTTTTCAAACTAACCTACGTCTGCTGGAACGCATCGGCGACGTTTCTGGACAGTCGTTTTGGTGTGCCCCTCTGACAGTGTCACCCGGTTGGGTCCGCTTCTCCACGACCCCCATCCCGTGACTTCACTGGGAAAAGCAGGTCAACCCCTTTAGGTAGTTACGTCGGCGCGCAGTGGGCCCGGGATACATTTGCTCTCCTGGACCCACTGAATTTGTCGCGGACTCATTCCCGGACTCACCTCCCTGACCCTCCTTCGGCTGCCGCCCAGGCTCCGGGCCCGCCTCCTTGCCGCCCGCGGCCGCCAGAGGGCGCAGCCTCCCCTCGAGAGCGCGGCCTGGTCCCCTCCAAGCGCCGGGAGCTCCCGGGCTTCCCGCTCCAGCCTAGGCCCTTCGACAGCCGCCCTGACCTGGGGAGCAGGCCTTTGCGGAGGGCCTTGACACGGCGCGGACCTCGTCGCCTCCTCGAGCTCTCCCTGACTCGCTTCTGGACACACCGAACCCCGTCTGACCTATCCGCCCTCCCCCCCAGACCAGCGCCCCCACCTCTCGGAGGGGCTAATTCACGCTGAACCCGCCGCTCTCCGCCTGGAGCCTTTGAGGGTCCGCGAGGGCTCAGGGCCTCTGACTTTTGGCGTCATCTCATCCTCAATCCCGGACAGCCCGGGATCGCCAAAGCTCAGGCTCAGGAGGGTTTTGGTTAAGGTCAGGCTTAGGGCAACGGTTCAGGTTAGGGCTGGGGTTAGGGCTAGAGCTTGGGCTAGGGCGAGGGCTAGGGCGAGGGCGAGGGTTAGGGTCAGTGTTAGGGTGAGGGTTGGGGTGAGGGTGAGGGTGATGGTGAGTGTGATTTTGAGAGTGTGGGGCTAATTCACCCTGGACCCGCCGCTCTCCACTCGCGGCCTTTGAAGAGCCGCGGGGGCTTAGGGTCTCTATGCTCCGGCGTCATCTCATCTTTAATCCGGACAGCACGAGGTCGCCAAAACTCAGGCTCAGGAGCCCGGAGGGACCGAAGCAAATAGTCTCCTGAGTCACACATTCCTTCTTTTCTTCACTTCCCTTCTTGCTTGCTCCTTCCTTTAACCCGTTGGTTCCTTTAAGAAACCCTTCCGACCGACGAAAATCAAGAGATTCGGTAAGGCGCAAAGGTGGCCACGCTGTGGACAAACCGGCCCCTTCACGAGTGGCCGGCAAGCCATGAGGAGGCACAAAGGGTCAGACAGGCAGTGGCGGGCTGCTGGGACCAAATGCCTAAAAAAAAACGCCAGCAAAGGAGGAAACCGCAGGAGGAAGAAGAGCGGGCAGTATGACCTCATTCCTACTGGGCAAGTGGGGGAGTGCATAGGCGTCTGGGGTAGGGGTAGGAGATTGGGGTCATAGGAATGGGGCAGAGGCCCTGGAGAGGCACTTGTCATTTCCCAATCCTTTGTGCTCTGGAGATTTTTTTGTTTCCCATGCATGTTCTCTGTGTTCCAATAGTGGCATTTCGTTTTCTTTTGCTTTGTTTTTTCTGGTTTCCATAATCTATCTGTCCTACCAACGAACTCCTTCATCCGGCTCGATAATCTCTATCACCTTTCCGAGGCTACCACCTCCAACGACGATGGGAGGAGTCTCAGAGGAAAGACGATGAGAAAGAGGCCTGGTGTTTATGTATAAAAACTTAATTATGAATAAGTTGGGCAAGAGTCTGGACAGATATGAGCCGGAATATATGTACCTTACCCCAAACACGTGCGACAGCAATCGCATCGATACACTTTCTTCGGCGATGGAATGGTGTTGCTCTAACGCCTTTCAGTTCATTTTCCGTGTGTTGAAAGTGGCCCAAGGGCGACATCCGTTCACGGGGGGCGGTTGCTCTGGGACGTAAACTGTGCCATCGTTCCTTCGGTGACAGCTGTGGCACAAACTGTCTTCCGGTTCCCAATTCCCACCTTCACACCTAAGGGAAAAGAAACACGTTAAGAAAAAAGAAAAAGGAAAAGAAAAAAACCGTCCTTTTTAGAAAATCCCCTTATGAATAGAGAGGGCATCCCCTCTTTCTCTACACACCTACCCCAAAATTTCCAATCTGAGGGCCCATCTTGCCAGAAGGGAAGGAAGTTGAGATGTGCACAAGGTAGGCCCATTTCCCTCGCCGGGGTTCGCTTAGCAGTCGTGGATTGCACAGACTGCCAAGGAGGCGATGATGGCAGGGAGGAGTTCCGATCAGTCGTGCGAAGGCTTTTGTTCATCTGGCTTTGGCCAATGGGTCCACCGCCTGGTGCCCCTGGTGCCCCCGGGGCCAAGACCGAGGAGCCTCCAAAGGATCAGGCACCCCAAGACTTGAAGATACACAGTCAGCGCTGCGTCCATGTGCTAGGTCGAAGTTTCCCAGAGTCTTATCATTCTTCCCGCGTTCCTTTGGCTCCGGAACACCGCGTCGTGGCTGTCCAGCATCTCTTTGAATCGTACGGATTCGTCCTCAAGGGATAGATGCCTGGATGTGGGTTCGGTCAGTCTTGCAGCGCGTCAAACAGGGCCCGAAAGTCAAGGTCGCCGAGGGAGAGTTGCAGTTGTGGACGGTCCTCCTCCTGTGGATCCGCGTTCAGAAAGCTTTGGGACTTTCCCTGCAACTCTGGGGCGGAGAGGAGTTCATCTAAAAGGCTCTCGGTTTCCTGGCAGTCTTGGTCTGGTGGACGAGATGACCCTCGAGCCGATTGTGCCGGCTCTGGCCACAGGTGTGCCTCGGAGTGTCCGGGCTGCTGGAGTGTCTCTTGGCTGGGTTCCCATCTGGCAGTCACACCCTGGGCCACCTCACAGCCCCATTGCGTGAAGGCAGCTGAGACTTGCTGAGCCGGAAGCTGCCATTGCGTCTTTGAATTGTCAGGCCGAGAAGGGTCTTGGGCGAGCCACCCTGCCGAGACAGCGTGTTGGTGGCGATCCTGGTAATTTCCCGGGTATTGGGGCCAGAAAGGAGCCTGAGGGCCTAACAGCCTCTCTCCCACAGTGGGTCCTGTTGGCAATTGGTTCAGGAGTGTCCCCGGGGCGTGAGAGGTCTCTGCTGTGTTCACAGTCAGGGCGGGCTGGTCCATCATGGCACCTGGTGCTTGGCCGGCACAGCCCTGGGTGGGTTCCGAAGGAAGAAACGGTGGACGGGACTCAGTGAGGACAGGTAGGATGGCTTGGTTGCTGCTGGAAGGATGGGAGGGTGGGCCGAGAGGGTAGGAGCTCTGGACAGAGGACAGGTGGCTTTGGTCAAGTGGAAGCGTGGCCGCATGGGTCGGGCTGTCTGCCAAGGACTTCGGCGGTGCACTCGCGCTCTGCACCGGCTTCCGAGCTCTTCGGTTCTGAAACCATACGTGAATTCGGGATCGCGGAAGGCCAGTTCGTTGAGCCAGTTCTTCCTTGGCCTCGTTACCAGGGTACCGGCTCTTCTCGAAGGCCTCGACTAGGAGACTCGTTTGCCATCTGCTGATGGCTGTGCGTTTTCGCCTGGCCGCTTTGGGGACATTTTCCGGAGACCAAGGCTGAGGCTCTCCCTGTCCCTGGGACGGCTCTTCTTCTGAGGCCTGTGCAGAGGCCGAGCGGCTCTTCCTTAGGGGACGTGCTCTGCGGTTTGCAAACCAAGTCTGAATGCGATCCTCCGCGATGCCAGTTTCTCTGGCGAGTTCTTCTCTGGTAGTTATACCAGGGTAGGGGTTCTGTTCAAACGCTGCTTGCAGGGTCTCTCTTTGACTGGCCTTCAAAACCAACCTCTCTCGGGGGCCTCGTGGATTTTGAGAGCGGCTCGAGGCGCTGGTCGGACCCATCGGGGCAAGTCAGCCGGACTGCACGGAGACTCGCGGCCAAGTGAACAGCTCCCGGAAACGCGGGACTCAGCCACACCCGGAATGCTTTGCGCAGCAAAGGAAGGCCCCAAGGCCCATGTGGGAAATAACCTGAGCCACGGGACTCCCTCCTTATATACCTGAGGCCTTGGAGGAAAGCGTTGAAGGGGAAGATGACTCACTCCTAAGTGGAAGTAGAGATTTCATCAGGGGATTTGGCAACGGTCATCCTACTAATTAACGTGTTGCGTCAGAGGAATGCCTTTGCAATGGAAGGGTTTTCCGGCACCTTGTCAGGTCGGTGGGGGCTAGGGGACCGGACTGAGATCCCCAGGCGCCTTAGTGCGCTGGTGCCGCCCTAACAGAACTAGCACCAGTGCGTGGCTTTGACAAACAGAAATGTATTCTTTCCCAGTCGACCAGGCGACGAGTTCCAATTGAGGGCGCCAGCGCCTGGGGAAGGAGTTCCCTGCCTGTCAGCTCTGGGGGAAGGCCCTAGTCATCAGTCATCTTCTGGTCTACGAGCTTCTCAGGGCAGGGACCCGAGGTCCGAAGGACGCGCTCTGCCCCTGCCTCTTCTTCCTTGGCGCCCATTGGTCCCTCTCCTCTCTGCTAGCTTCTCTCTTTTCTCTCTCCAAAGGGACCGCCTGCCCATACAACCTAATCCTCTACATTGCCTCTTCCCTCATTGACGTAACCCCCCCCCCCGTGCTCCTGCCTCATGAACATCATAAAAACCATCATCGAGGGTAGGATTTACAACCCCTGGGGTAATTAGGACAGATCACAAATCCCAGAAGGACCACACAAGTCTGGGAATCCTGGATTCCTTGGATTCTCAGGCTGCCAAGGGTCTTGACTCCGCAATCCTGCCGGACAGTGAGTTGATTGTGATCCCAGCGATATCCGGCCTATTAGGGCCAGGAGGGACTTTGAGTTTCTGAGAGCCTCTTTCCCACAGACGGTTCTATTGGCGGCAGATGTGCGCCTCCCCCAAGGTGGCTGCCCTCCCCCCCCCCGCCCATCGCCTTTGCAGGAGGAGCTCCCTGCCCCGCTGACTGGCGCGCCTACACATCCCTCCGCTGGTGGAGCTGGGTTGGGGCTTTGGTGGGGGGTGGGGGGGGCGGGACGGGCTGGTACGCTTCCGTGTGCGGCCCACGCCCCTCCATCCCGAGTCCTCTCTCCGTCGCCTTCTCTCTCTTCTCCTCGCGGCTTGGCAATGCCTGGATAATTGTACAGAACGCACCGTTGTACGGAGGGTTAGTCAGGGTTGTTTTGACACCATCAGTTTCCCATTCCACGGTTTGTTCCAAAGAGAACGCCGGTGGTGTCCTCCTGGGGAAGCGATGGAGACCCGCTCTCTTTCAGAAAATCCCTTGGCACCGCCAGGTGCAGTTGGCTGAACCGCTTGCCCAGGAGACGTTCTGCCTTGCGGGCAGTAAATAAATGAAAGAATGAAGAAATAAATACGTAACAGGATGATTCATTTGAAACAAAAGCAAAGGAAATGAGATTCAAATCTCACAATACGGTGGCGTCTCTAGGCTTCGTGTCACGCAGTTCAGCAACTGAGGGCGTCACCCGCGCAGTCCACCGCCTCTCATGCCGCACCGTACAGAGTATTCAGCCTTGGTTTTTGTCCTAGTGTTAACGGTAAATCGTAATTCCCGTACATTGCTCCTTCTTTCACCTTATATTAAAAATAATTACAAATAGAATATTTTATATGCATATGTATATATACATAACTGAACCCCGCCTCGCAAATACTAATGCCCACAATATCCTACCTAAAAGAGCAGCAACTTTGGCCAAATCAGCGACTACAAAAAGCCCAGCGGCAAAGAAAGGAACAGCAGACAGACCGCGGAACCGCGCGTTTCCAAGCGTCCTCGTCATCGGGTGATCACGACATCTCTCCCCACAGTGCTTTATCAGCTTCCGAAGGGAGGTTCGCGTAGCTTCTTTAACCTTGTAGTTGCACCGATACACGTAAGCCCGGCTTGCGAAAAATGTTTCTGTACTAATGTGTAACTCCAGGCATATCGTTTTCAAACTAACCTACGTCTGCTGGAACGCATCGGCGACGTTTCTGGACAGTCGTTTTGGTGTGCCCCTCTGACAGTGTCACCCGGTTGGGTCCGCTTCTCCACGACCCCCATCCCGTGACTTCACTGGGAAAAGCAGGCCAACCCCTTTAGGTAGTTACGTCGGCGCGCAGTGGGCCCGGGATACATTTGCTCTCCTGGACCCACTGAATTTGTCCCGGACTCATTCATTCCCGGACTCACCTCCCTGACCCTCCTTCGGCTGCCGCCCAGGCTCCGGGCCCGCCTCCTTGCCGCCCGCGGCCGCCAGAGGGCGCAGCCTCCCCTCGAGAGCGCGGCCTGGTCCCCTCCAAGCGCCGGGAGCTCCCGGGCTTCCCGCTCCAGCCTAGGCCCTTCGACAGCCGCCCTGACCTGGGGAGCAGGCCTTTGCGGAGGGCCTTGACACGGCGCGGACCTCGTCGCCTCCTCGAGCTCTCCCTGACTCGCTTCTGGACACACCGAACCCCGTCTGACCTATCCGCCCTCCCCCCCAGACCAGCGCCCCCACCTCTCGGAGGGGCTAATTCACGCTGAACCCGCCGCTCTCCGCCTGGAGCCTTTGAGGGTCCGCGAGGGCTCAGGGCCTCTGACTTTTGGCGTCATCTCATCCTCAATCCCGGACAGCCCGGGATCGCCAAAGCTCAGGCTCAGGAGGGTTTTGGTTAAGGTCAGGCTTAGGGCAACGGTTCAGGTTAGGGCTGGGGTTAGGGCTAGAGCTTGGGCTAGGGCGAGGGCTAGGGCGAGGGCGAGGGTTAGGGTCAGTGTTAGGGTGAGGGTTGGGGTGAGGGTGAGGGTGATGGTGAGTGTGATTTTGAGAGTGTGGGGCTAATTCACCCTGGACCCGCCGCTCTCCACTCGCGGCCTTTGAAGAGCCGCGGGGGCTTAGGGTCTCTATGCTCCGGCGTCATCTCATCTTTAATCCGGACAGCACGAGGTCGCCAAAACTCAGGCTCAGGAGCCCGGAGGGACCGAAGCAAATAGTCTCCTGAGTCACACATTCCTTCTTTTCTTCACTTCCCTTCTTGCTTGCTCCTTCCTTTAACCCGTTGGTTCCTTTAAGAAACCCTTCCGACCGACGAAAATCAAGAGATTCGGTAAGGCGCAAAGGTGGCCACGCTGTGGACAAACCGGCCCCTTCACGAGTGGCCGGCAAGCCATGAGGAGGCACAAAGGGTCAGACAGGCAGTGGCGGGCTGCTGGGACCAAATGCCTAAAAAAAAACGCCAGCAAAGGAGGAAACCGCAGGAGGAAGAAGAGCGGGCAGTATGACCTCATTCCTACTGGGCAAGTGGGGGAGTGCATAGGCGTCTGGGGTAGGGGTAGGAGATTGGGGTCATAGGAATGGGGCAGAGGCCCTGGAGAGGCACTTGTCATTTCCCAATCCTTTGTGCTCTGGAGATTTTTTTGTTTCCCATGCATGTTCTCTGTGTTCCAATAGTGGCATTTCGTTTTCTTTTGCTTTGTTTTTTCTGGTTTCCATAATCTATCTGTCCTACCAACGAACTCCTTCATCCGGCTCGATAATCTCTATCACCTTTCCGAGGCTACCACCTCCAACGACGATGGGAGGAGTCTCAGAGGAAAGACGATGAGAAAGAGGCCTGGTGTTTATGTATAAAAACTTAATTATGAATAAGTTGGGCAAGAGTCTGGACAGATATGAGCCGGAATATATGTACCTTACCCCAAACACGTGCGACAGCAATCGCATCGATACACTTTCTTCGGCGATGGAATGGTGTTGCTCTAACGCCTTTCAGTTCATTTTCCGTGTGTTGAAAGTGGCCCAAGGGCGACATCCGTTCACGGGGGGCGGTTGCTCTGGGACGTAAACTGTGCCATCGTTCCTTCGGTGACAGCTGTGGCACAAACTGTCTTCCGGTTCCCAATTCCCACCTTCACACCTAAGGGAAAAGAAACACGTTAAGAAAAAAGAAAAAGGAAAAGAAAAAAACCGTCCTTTTTAGAAAATCCCCTTATGAATAGAGAGGGCATCCCCTCTTTCTCTACACACCTACCCCAAAATTTCCAATCTGAGGGCCCATCTTGCCAGAAGGGAAGGAAGTTGAGATGTGCACAAGGTAGGCCCATTTCCCTCGCCGGGGTTCGCTTAGCAGTCGTGGATTGCACAGACTGCCAAGGAGGCGATGATGGCAGGGAGGAGTTCCGATCAGTCGTGCGAAGGCTTTTGTTCATCTGGCTTTGGCCAATGGGTCCACCGCCTGGTGCCCCTGGTGCCCCCGGGGCCAAGACCGAGGAGCCTCCAAAGGATCAGGCACCCCAAGACTTGAAGATACACAGTCAGCGCTGCGTCCATGTGCTAGGTCGAAGTTTCCCAGAGTCTTATCATTCTTCCCGCGTTCCTTTGGCTCCGGAACACCGCGTCGTGGCTGTCCAGCATCTCTTTGAATCGTACGGATTCGTCCTCAAGGGATAGATGCCTGGATGTGGGTTCGGTCAGTCTTGCAGCGCGTCAAACAGGGCCCGAAAGTCAAGGTCGCCGAGGGAGAGTTGCAGTTGTGGACGGTCCTCCTCCTGTGGATCCGCGTTCAGAAAGCTTTGGGACTTTCCCTGCAACTCTGGGGCGGAGAGGAGTTCATCTAAAAGGCTCTCGGTTTCCTGGCAGTCTTGGTCTGGTGGACGAGATGACCCTCGAGCCGATTGTGCCGGCTCTGGCCACAGGTGTGCCTCGGAGTGTCCGGGCTGCTGGAGTGTCTCTTGGCTGGGTTCCCATCTGGCAGTCACACCCTGGGCCACCTCACAGCCCCATTGCGTGAAGGCAGCTGAGACTTGCTGAGCCGGAAGCTGCCATTGCGTCTTTGAATTGTCAGGCCGAGAAGGGTCTTGGGCGAGCCACCCTGCCGAGACAGCGTGTTGGTGGCGATCCTGGTAATTTCCCGGGTATTGGGGCCAGAAAGGAGCCTGAGGGCCTAACAGCCTCTCTCCCACAGTGGGTCCTGTTGGCAATTGGTTCAGGAGTGTCCCCGGGGCGTGAGAGGTCTCTGCTGTGTTCACAGTCAGGGCGGGCTGGTCCATCATGGCACCTGGTGCTTGGCCGGCACAGCCCTGGGTGGGTTCCGAAGGAAGAAACGGTGGACGGGACTCAGTGAGGACAGGTAGGATGGCTTGGTTGCTGCTGGAAGGATGGGAGGGTGGGCCGAGAGGGTAGGAGCTCTGGACAGAGGACAGGTGGCTTTGGTCAAGTGGAAGCGTGGCCGCATGGGTCGGGCTGTCTGCCAAGGACTTCGGCGGTGCACTCGCGCTCTGCGCCGGCTTCCGAGCTCTTCGGTTCTGAAACCATACGTGAATTCGGGATCGCGGAAGGCCAGTTCGTTGAGCCAGTTCTTCCTTGGCCTCGTTACCAGGGTACCGGCTCTTCTCGAAGGCCTCGACTAGGAGACTCGTTTGCCATCTGCTGATGGCTGTGCGTTTTCGCCTGGCCGCTTTGGGGACATTTTCCGGAGACCAAGGCTGAGGCTCTCCCTGTCCCTGGGACGGCTCTTCTTCTGAGGCCTGTGCAGAGGCCGAGCGGCTCTTCCTTAGGGGACGTGCTCTGCGGTTTGCAAACCAAGTCTGAATGCGATCCTCCGCGATGCCAGTTTCTCTGGCGAGTTCTTCTCTGGTAGTTATACCAGGGTAGGGGTTCTGTTCAAACGCTGCTTGCAGGGTCTCTCTTTGACTGGCCTTCAAAACCAACCTCTCTCGGGGGCCTCGTGGATTTTGAGAGCGGCTCGAGGCGCTGGTCGGACCCATCGGGGCAAGTCAGCCGGACTGCACGGAGACTCGCGGCCAAGTGAACAGCTCCCGGAAACGCGGGACTCAGCCACACCCGGAATGCTTTGCGCAGCAAAGGAAGGCCCCAAGGCCCATGTGGGAAATAACCTGAGCCACGGGACTCCCTCCTTATATACCTGAGGCCTTGGAGGAAAGCGTTGAAGGGGAAGATGACTCACTCCTAAGTGGAAGTAGAGATTTCATCAGGGGATTTGGCAACGGTCATCCTACTAATTAACGTGTTGCGTCAGAGGAATGCCTTTGCAATGGAAGGGTTTTCCGGCACCTTGTCAGGTCGGTGGGGGCTAGGGGACCGGACTGAGATCCCCAGGCGCCTTAGTGCGCTGGTGCCGCCCTAACAGAACTAGCACCAGTGCGTGGCTTTGACAAACAGAAATGTATTCTTTCCCAGTCGACCAGGCGACGAGTTCCAATTGAGGGCGCCAGCGCCTGGGGAAGGAGTTCCCTGCCTGTCAGCTCTGGGGGAAGGCCCTAGTCATCAGTCATCTTCTGGTCTACGAGCTTCTCAGGGCAGGGACCCGAGGTCCGAAGGACGCGCTCTGCCCCTGCCTCTTCTTCCTTGGCGCCCATTGGTCCCTCTCCTCTCTGCTAGCTTCTCTCTTTTCTCTCTCCAAAGGGACCGCCTGCCCATACAACCTAATCCTCTACATTGCCTCTTCCCTCATTGACGTAACCCCCCCCCCCGTGCTCCTGCCTCATGAACATCATAAAAACCATCATCGAGGGTAGGATTTACAACCCCTGGGGTAATTAGGACAGATCACAAATCCCAGAAGGACCACACAAGTCTGGGAATCCTGGATTCCTTGGATTCTCAGGCTGCCAAGGGTCTTGACTCCGCAATCCTGCCGGACAGTGAGTTGATTGTGATCCCAGCGATATCCGGCCTATTAGGGCCAGGAGGGACTTTGAGTTTCTGAGAGCCTCTTTCCCACAGACGGTTCTATTGGCGGCAGATGTGCGCCTCCCCCAAGGTGGCTGCCCTCCCCCCCCCCCGCCCATCGCCTTTGCAGGAGGAGCTCCCTGCCCCGCTGACCGGCGCGCCTACACATCCCTCCGCTGGTGGAGCTGGGTTGGGGCTTTGGTGGGGGGTGGGGGGGGCGGGACGGGCTGGTACGCTTCCGTGTGCGGCCCACGCCCCTCCATCCCGAGTCCTCTCTCCGTCGCCTTCTCTCTCTTCTCCTCGCGGCTTGGCAATGCCTGGATAATTGTACAGAACGCACCGTTGTACGGAGGGTTAGTCAGGGTTGTTTTGACACCATCAGTTTCCCATTCCACGGTTTGTTCCAAAGAGAACGCCGGTGGTGTCCTCCTGGGGAAGCGATGGAGACCCGCTCTCTTTCAGAAAATCCCTTGGCACCGCCAGGTGCAGTTGGCTGAACCGCTTGCCCAGGAGACGTTCTGCCTTGCGGGCAGTAAATAAATGAAAGAATGAAGAAATAAATACGTAACAGGATGATTCATTTGAAACAAAAGCAAAGGAAATGAGATTCAAATCTCACAATACGGTGGCGTCTCTAGGCTTCGTGTCACGCAGTTCAGCAACTGAGGGCGTCACCCGCGCAGTCCACCGCCTCTCATGCCGCACCGTACAGAGTATTCAGCCTTGGTTTTTGTCCTAGTGTTAACGGTAAATCGTAATTCCCGTACATTGCTCCTTCTTTCACCTTATATTAAAAATAATTACAAATAGAATATTTTATATGCATATGTATATATACATAACTGAACCCCGCCTCGCAAATACTAATGCCCACAATATCCTACCTAAAAGAGCAGCAACTTTGGCCAAATCAGCGACTACAAAAAGCCCAGCGGCAAAGAAAGGAACAGCAGACAGACCGCGGAACCGCGCGTTTCCAAGCGTCCTCGTCATCGGGTGATCACGACATCTCTCCCCACAGTGCTTTATCAGCTTCCGAAGGGAGGTTCGCGTAGCTTCTTTAACCTTGTAGTTGCACCGATACACGTAAGCCCGGCTTGCGAAAAATGTTTCTGTACTAATGTGTAACTCCAGGCATATCGTTTTCAAACTAACCTACGTCTGCTGGAACGCATCGGCGACGTTTCTGGACAGTCGTTTTGGTGTGCCCCTCTGACAGTGTCACCCGGTTGGGTCCGCTTCTCCACGACCCCCATCCCGTGACTTCACTGGGAAAAGCAGGCCAACCCCTTTAGGTAGTTACGTCGGCGCGCAGTGGGCCCGGGATACATTTGCTCTCCTGGACCCACTGAATTTGTCCCGGACTCATTCATTCCCGGACTCACCTCCCTGACCCTCCTTCGGCTGCCGCCCAGGCTCCGGGCCCGCCTCCTTGCCGCCCGCGGCCGCCAGAGGGCGCAGCCTCCCCTCGAGAGCGCGGCCTGGTCCCCTCCAAGCGCCGGGAGCTCCCGGGCTTCCCGCTCCAGCCTAGGCCCTTCGACAGCCGCCCTGACCTGGGGAGCAGGCCTTTGCGGAGGGCCTTGACACGGCGCGGACCTCGTCGCCTCCTCGAGCTCTCCCTGACTCGCTTCTGGACACACCGAACCCCGTCTGACCTATCCGCCCTCCCCCCCAGACCAGCGCCCCCACCTCTCGGAGGGGCTAATTCACGCTGAACCCGCCGCTCTCCGCCTGGAGCCTTTGAGGGTCCGCGAGGGCTCAGGGCCTCTGACTTTTGGCGTCATCTCATCCTCAATCCCGGACAGCCCGGGATCGCCAAAGCTCAGGCTCAGGAGGGTTTTGGTTAAGGTCAGGCTTAGGGCAACGGTTCAGGTTAGGGCTGGGGTTAGGGCTAGAGCTTGGGCTAGGGCGAGGGCTAGGGCGAGGGCGAGGGTTAGGGTCAGTGTTAGGGTGAGGGTTGGGGTGAGGGTGAGGGTGATGGTGAGTGTGATTTTGAGAGTGTGGGGCTAATTCACCCTGGACCCGCCGCTCTCCACTCGCGGCCTTTGAAGAGCCGCGGGGGCTTAGGGTCTCTATGCTCCGGCGTCATCTCATCTTTAATCCGGACAGCACGAGGTCGCCAAAACTCAGGCTCAGGAGCCCGGAGGGACCGAAGCAAATAGTCTCCTGAGTCACACATTCCTTCTTTTCTTCACTTCCCTTCTTGCTTGCTCCTTCCTTTAACCCGTTGGTTCCTTTAAGAAACCCTTCCGACCGACGAAAATCAAGAGATTCGGTAAGGCGCAAAGGTGGCCACGCTGTGGACAAACCGGCCCCTTCACGAGTGGCCGGCAAGCCATGAGGAGGCACAAAGGGTCAGACAGGCAGTGGCGGGCTGCTGGGACCAAATGCCTAGACGCCAGCAAAGGAGGAAACCGCAGGAGGAAGAAGAGCGGGCAGTATGACCTCATTCCTACTGGGCAAGTGGGGGAGTGCATAGGCGTCTGGGGTAGGGGTAGGAGATTGGGGTCATAGGAATGGGGCAGAGGCCCTGGAGAGGCACTTGTCATTTCCCAATCCTTTGTGCTCTGGAGATTTTTTTGTTTCCCATGCATGTTCTCTGTGTTCCAATAGTGGCATTTCGTTTTCTTTTGCTTTGTTTTTTCTGGTTTCCATAATCTATCTGTCCTACCAACGAACTCCTTCATCCGGCTCGATAATCTCTATCACCTTTCCGAGGCTACCACCTCCAACGACGATGGGAGGAGTCTCAGAGGAAAGACGATGAGAAAGAGGCCTGGTGTTTATGTATAAAAACTTAATTATGAATAAGTTGGGCAAGAGTCTGGACAGATATGAGCCGGAATATATGTACCTTACCCCAAACACGTGCGACAGCAATCGCATCGATACACTTTCTTCGGCGATGGAATGGTGTTGCTCTAACGCCTTTCAGTTCATTTTCCGTGTGTTGAAAGTGGCCCAAGGGCGACATCCGTTCACGGGGGGCGGTTGCTCTGGGACGTAAACTGTGCCATCGTTCCTTCGGTGACAGCTGTGGCACAAACTGTCTTCCGGTTCCCAATTCCCACCTTCACACCTAAGGGAAAAGAAACACGTTAAAAAAAAAGAAAAAGGAAAAGAAAAAAAACGTCCTTTTTAGAAAATCCCCTTATGAATAGAGAGGGCATCCCCTCTTTCTCTACACACCTACCCCAAAATTTCCAATCTGAGGGCCCATCTTGCCAGAAGGGAAGGAAGTTGAGATGTGCACAAGGTAGGCCCATTTCCCTCGCCGGGGTTCGCTTAGCAGTCGTGGATTGCACAGACTGCCAAGGAGGCGATGATGGCAGGGAGGAGTTCCGATCAGTCGTGCGAAGGCTTTTGTTCATCTGGCTTTGGCCAATGGGTCCACCGCCTGGTGCCCCTGGTGCCCCCGGGGCCAAGACCGAGGAGCCTCCAAAGGATCAGGCACCCCAAGACTTGAAGATACACAGTCAGCGCTGCGTCCATGTGCTAGGTCGAAGTTTCCCAGAGTCTTATCATTCTTCCCGCGTTCCTTTGGCTCCGGAACACCGCGTCGTGGCTGTCCAGCATCTCTTTGAATCGTACGGATTCGTCCTCAAGGGATAGATGCCTGGATGTGGGTTCGGTCAGTCTTGCAGCGCGTCAAACAGGGCCCGAAAGTCAAGGTCGCCGAGGGAGAGTTGCAGTTGTGGACGGTCCTCCTCCTGTGGATCCGCGTTCAGAAAGCTTTGGGACTTTCCCTGCAACTCTGGGGCGGAGAGGAGTTCATCTAAAAGGCTCTCGGTTTCCTGGCAGTCTTGGTCTGGTGGACGAGATGACCCTCGAGCCGATTGTGCCGGCTCTGGCCACAGGTGTGCCTCGGAGTGTCCGGGCTGCTGGAGTGTCTCTTGGCTGGGTTCCCATCTGGCAGTCACACCCTGGGCCACCTCACAGCCCCATTGCGTGAAGGCAGCTGAGACTTGCTGAGCCGGAAGCTGCCATTGCGTCTTTGAATTGTCAGGCCGAGAAGGGTCTTGGGCGAGCCACCCTGCCGAGACAGCGTGTTGGTGGCGATCCTGGTAATTTCCCGGGTATTGGGGCCAGAAAGGAGCCTGAGGGCCTAACAGCCTCTCTCCCACAGTGGGTCCTGTTGGCAATTGGTTCAGGAGTGTCCCCGGGGCGTGAGAGGTCTCTGCTGTGTTCACAGTCAGGGCGGGCTGGTCCATCATGGCACCTGGTGCTTGGCCGGCACAGCCCTGGGTGGGTTCCGAAGGAAGAAACGGTGGACGGGACTCAGTGAGGACAGGTAGGATGGCTTGGTTGCTGCTGGAAGGATGGGAGGGTGGGCCGAGAGGGTAGGAGCTCTGGACAGAGGACAGGTGGCTTTGGTCAAGTGGAAGCGTGGCCGCATGGGTCGGGCTGTCTGCCAAGGACTTCGGCGGTGCACTCGCGCTCTGCGCCGGCTTCCGAGCTCTTCGGTTCTGAAACCATACGTGAATTCGGGATCGCGGAAGGCCAGTTCGTTGAGCCAGTTCTTCC
Source organism: Loxodonta africana (assembly GCF_030014295.1). NCBI lineage: Eukaryota > Metazoa > Chordata > Mammalia > Proboscidea > Elephantidae > Loxodonta > Loxodonta africana. The sequence goes on from NC_087359.1 coordinate 82,902,754, forward strand.
TTGGCCTCGTTACCAGGGTACCGGCTCTTCTCGAAGGCCTCGACTAGGAGACTCGTTTGCCATCTGCTGATGGCTGTGCGTTTTCGCCTGGCCGCTTTGGGGACATTTTCCGGAGACCAAGGCTGAGGCTCTCCCTGTCCCTGGGACGGCTCTTCTTCTGAGGCCTGTGCAGAGGCCGAGCGGCTCTTCCTTAGGGGACGTGCTCTGCGGTTTGCAAACCAAGTCTGAATGCGATCCTCCGCGATGCCAGTTTCTCTGGCGAGTTCTTCTCTGGTAGTTATACCAGGGTAGGGGTTCTGTTCAAACGCTGCTTGCAGGGTCTCTCTTTGACTGGCCTTCAAAACCAACCTCTCTCGGGGGCCTCGTGGATTTTGAGAGCGGCTCGAGGCGCTGGTCGGACCCATCGGGGCAAGTCAGCCGGACTGCACGGAGACTCGCGGCCAAGTGAACAGCTCCCGGAAACGCGGGACTCAGCCACACCCGGAATGCTTTGCGCAGCAAAGGAAGGCCCCAAGGCCCATGTGGGAAATAACCTGAGCCACGGGACTCCCTCCTTATATACCTGAGGCCTTGGAGGAAAGCGTTGAAGGGGAAGATGACTCACTCCTAAGTGGAAGTAGAGATTTCATCAGGGGATTTGGCAACGGTCATCCTACTAATTAACGTGTTGCGTCAGAGGAATGCCTTTGCAATGGAAGGGTTTTCCGGCACCTTGTCAGGTCGGTGGGGGCTAGGGGACCGGACTGAGATCCCCAGGCGCCTTAGTGCGCTGGTGCCGCCCTAACAGAACTAGCACCAGTGCGTGGCTTTGACAAACAGAAATGTATTCTTTCCCAGTCGACCAGGCGACGAGTTCCAATTGAGGGCGCCAGCGCCTGGGGAAGGAGTTCCCTGCCTGTCAGCTCTGGGGGAAGGCCCTAGTCATCAGTCATCTTCTGGTCTACGAGCTTCTCAGGGCAGGGACCCGAGGTCCGAAGGACGCGCTCTGCCCCTGCCTCTTCTTCCTTGGCGCCCATTGGTCCCTCTCCTCTCTGCTAGCTTCTCTCTTTTCTCTCTCCAAAGGGACCGCCTGCCCATACAACCTAATCCTCTACATTGCCTCCTCCCTCATTGACATAACCCCCCCCCCCGTGCTCCTGCCTCATGAACATCATAAAAACCATCATCGAGGGTAGGATTTACAACCCCTGGGGTAATTAGGACAGATCACAAATCCCAGAAGGACCACACAAGTCTGGGAATCCTGGATTCCTTGGATTCTCAGGCTGCCAAGGGTCTTGACTCCGCAATCCTGCCGGACAGTGAGTTGATTGTGATCCCAGCGATATCCGGCCTATTAGGGCCAGGAGGGACTTTGAGTTTCTGAGAGCCTCTTTCCCACAGACGGTTCTATTGGCGGCAGATGTGCGCCTCCCCCAAGGTGGCTGCCCCCCCCCCCCGCCCATCGCCTTTGCAGGAGGAGCTCCCTGCCCCGCTGACTGGCGCGCCTACACATCCCTCCGCTGGTGGAGCTGGGTTGGGGCTTTGGTGGGGGGTGGGGGGGGCGGGACGGGCTGGTACGCTTCCGTGTGCGGCCCACGCCCCTCCATCCCGAGTCCTCTCTCCGTCGCCTTCTCTCTCTTCTCCTCGCGGCTTGGCAATGCCTGGATAATTGTACAGAACGCACCGTTGTACGGAGGGTTAGTCAGGGTTGTTTTGACACCATCAGTTTCCCATTCCACGGTTTGTTCCAAAGAGAACGCCGGTGGTGTCCTCCTGGGGAAGCGATGGAGACCCGCTCTCTTTCAGAAAATCCCTTGGCACCGCCAGGTGCAGTTGGCTGAACCGCTTGCCCAGGAGACGTTCTGCCTTGCGGGCAGTAAATAAATGAAAGAATGAAGAAATAAATACGTAACAGGATGATTCATTTGAAACAAAAGCAAAGGAAATGAGATTCAAATCTCACAATACGGTGGCGTCTCTAGGCTTCGTGTCACGCAGTTCAGCAACTGAGGGCGTCACCCGCGCAGTCCACCGCCTCTCATGCCGCACCGTACAGAGTATTCAGCCTTGGTTTTTGTCCTAGTGTTAACGGTAAATCGTAATTCCCGTACATTGCTCCTTCTTTCACCTTATATTAAAAATAATTACAAATAGAATATTTTATATGCATATGTATATATACATAACTGAACCCCGCCTCGCAAATACTAATGCCCACAATATCCTACCTAAAAGAGCAGCAACTTTGGCCAAATCAGCGACTACAAAAAGCCCAGCGGCAAAGAAAGGAACAGCAGACAGACCGCGGAACCGCGCGTTTCCAAGCGTCCTCGTCATCGGGTGATCACGACATCTCTCCCCACAGTGCTTTATCAGCTTCCGAAGGGAGGTTCGCGTAGCTTCTTTAACCTTGTAGTTGCACCGATACACGTAAGCCCGGCTTGCGAAAAATGTTTCTGTACTAATGTGTAACTCCAGGCATATCGTTTTCAAACTAACCTACGTCTGCTGGAACGCATCGGCGACGTTTCTGGACAGTCGTTTTGGTGTGCCCCTCTGACAGTGTCACCCGGTTGGGTCCGCTTCTCCACGACCCCCATCCCGTGACTTCACTGGGAAAAGCAGGCCAACCCCTTTAGGTAGTTACGTCGGCGCGCAGTGGGCCCGGGATACATTTGCTCTCCTGGACCCACTGAATTTGTCGCGGACTCATTCCCGGACTCACCTCCCTGACCCTCCTTCGGCTGCCGCCCAGGCTCCGGGCCCGCCTCCTTGCCGCCCGCGGCCGCCAGAGGGCGCAGCCTCCCCTCGAGAGCGCGGCCTGGTCCCCTCCAAGCGCCGGGAGCTCCCGGGCTTCCCGCTCCAGCCTAGGCCCTTCGACAGCCGCCCTGACCTGGGGAGCAGGCCTTTGCGGAGGGCCTTGACACCGCGCGGACCTCGTCGCCTCCTCGAGCTCTCCCTGACTCGCTTCTGGACACACCGAACCCCGTCTGACCTATCCGCCCTCCCCCCCAGACCAGCGCCCCCACCTCTCGGAGGGGCTAATTCACGCTGAACCCGCCGCTCTCCGCCTGGAGCCTTTGAGGGTCCGCGAGGGCTCAGGGCCTCTGACTTTTGGCGTCATCTCATCCTCAATCCCGGACAGCCCGGGATCGCCAAAGCTCAGGCTCAGGAGGGTTTTGGTTAAGGTCAGGCTTAGGGCAACGGTTCAGGTTAGGGCTGGGGTTAGGGCTAGAGCTTGGGCTAGGGCGAGGGCTAGGGCGAGGGCGAGGGTTAGGGTCAGTGTTAGGGTGAGGGTTGGGGTGAGGGTGAGGGTGATGGTGAGTGTGATTTTGAGAGTGTGGGGCTAATTCACCCTGGACCCGCCGCTCTCCACTCGCGGCCTTTGAAGAGCCGCGGGGGCTTAGGGTCTCTATGCTCCGGCGTCATCTCATCTTTAATCCGGACAGCACGAGGTCGCCAAAACTCAGGCTCAGGAGCCCGGAGGGACCGAAGCAAATAGTCTCCTGAGTCACACATTCCTTCTTTTCTTCACTTCCCTTCTTGCTTGCTCCTTCCTTTAACCCGTTGGTTCCTTTAAGAAACCCTTCCGACCGACGAAAATCAAGAGATTCGGTAAGGCGCAAAGGTGGCCACGCTGTGGACAAACCGGCCCCTTCACGAGTGGCCGGCAAGCCATGAGGAGGCACAAAGGGTCAGACAGGCAGTGGCGGGCTGCTGGGACCAAATGCCTAAAAAAAAACGCCAGCAAAGGAGGAAACCGCAGGAGGAAGAAGAGCGGGCAGTATGACCTCATTCCTACTGGGCAAGTGGGGGAGTGCATAGGCGTCTGGGGTAGGGGTAGGAGATTGGGGTCATAGGAATGGGGCAGAGGCCCTGGAGAGGCACTTGTCATTTCCCAATCCTTTGTGCTCTGGAGATTTTTTTGTTTCCCATGCATGTTCTCTGTGTTCCAATAGTGGCATTTCGTTTTCTTTTGCTTTGTTTTTTCTGGTTTCCATAATCTATCTGTCCTACCAACGAACTCCTTCATCCGGCTCGATAATCTCTATCACCTTTCCGAGGCTACCACCTCCAACGACGATGGGAGGAGTCTCAGAGGAAAGACGATGAGAAAGAGGCCTGGTGTTTATGTATAAAAACTTAATTATGAATAAGTTGGGCAAGAGTCTGGACAGATATGAGCCGGAATATATGTACCTTACCCCAAACACGTGCGACAGCAATCGCATCGATACACTTTCTTCGGCGATGGAATGGTGTTGCTCTAACGCCTTTCAGTTCATTTTCCGTGTGTTGAAAGTGGCCCAAGGGCGACATCCGTTCACGGGGGGCGGTTGCTCTGGGACGTAAACTGTGCCATCGTTCCTTCGGTGACAGCTGTGGCACAAACTGTCTTCCGGTTCCCAATTCCCACCTTCACACCTAAGGGAAAAGAAACACGTTAAGAAAAAAGAAAAAGGAAAAGAAAAAAACCGTCCTTTTTAGAAAATCCCCTTATGAATAGAGAGGGCATCCCCTCTTTCTCTACACACCTACCCCAAAATTTCCAATCTGAGGGCACATCTTGCCAGAAGGGAAGGAAGTTGAGATGTGCACAAGGTAGGCCCATTTCCCTCGCCGGGGTTCGCTTAGCAGTCGTGGATTGCACAGACTGCCAAGGAGGCGATGATGGCAGGGAGGAGTTCCGATCAGTCGTGCGAAGGCTTTTGTTCATCTGGCTTTGGCCAATGGGTCCACCGCCTGGTGCCCCTGGTGCCCCCGGGGCCAAGACCGAGGAGCCTCCAAAGGATCAGGCACCCCAAGACTTGAAGATACACAGTCAGCGCTGCGTCCATGTGCTAGGTCGAAGTTTCCCAGAGTCTTATCATTCTTCCCGCGTTCCTTTGGCTCCGGAACACCGCGTCGTGGCTGTCCAGCATCTCTTTGAATCGTACGGATTCGTCCTCAAGGGATAGATGCCTGGATGTGGGTTCGGTCAGTCTTGCAGCGCGTCAAACAGGGCCCGAAAGTCAAGGTCGCCGAGGGAGAGTTGCAGTTGTGGACGGTCCTCCTCCTGTGGATCCGCGTTCAGAAAGCTTTGGGACTTTCCCTGCAACTCTGGGGCGGAGAGGAGTTCATCTAAAAGGCTCTCGGTTTCCTGGCAGTCTTGGTCTGGTGGACGAGATGACCCTCGAGCCGATTGTGCCGGCTCTGGCCACAGGTGTGCCTCGGAGTGTCCGGGCTGCTGGAGTGTCTCTTGGCTGGGTTCCCATCTGGCAGTCACACCCTGGGCCACCTCACAGCCCCATTGCGTGAAGGCAGCTGAGACTTGCTGAGCCGGAAGCTGCCATTGCGTCTTTGAATTGTCAGGCCGAGAAGGGTCTTGGGCGAGCCACCCTGCCGAGACAGCGTGTTGGTGGCGATCCTGGTAATTTCCCGGGTATTGGGGCCAGAAAGGAGCCTGAGGGCCTAACAGCCTCTCTCCCACAGTGGGTCCTGTTGGCAATTGGTTCAGGAGTGTCCCCGGGGCGTGAGAGGTCTCTGCTGTGTTCACAGTCAGGGCGGGCTGGTCCATCATGGCACCTGGTGCTTGGCCGGCACAGCCCTGGGTGGGTTCCGAAGGAAGAAACGGTGGACGGGACTCAGTGAGGACAGGTAGGATGGCTTGGTTGCTGCTGGAAGGATGGGAGGGTGGGCCGAGAGGGTAGGAGCTCTGGACAGAGGACAGGTGGCTTTGGTCAAGTGGAAGCGTGGCCGCATGGGTCGGGCTGTCTGCCAAGGACTTCGGCGGTGCACTCGCGCTCTGCACCGGCTTCCGAGCTCTTCGGTTCTGAAACCATACGTGAATTCGGGATCGCGGAAGGCCAGTTCGTTGAGCCAGTTCTTCCTTGGCCTCGTTACCAGGGTACCGGCTCTTCTCGAAGGCCTCGACTAGGAGACTCGTTTGCCATCTGCTGATGGCTGTGCGTTTTCGCCTGGCCGCTTTGGGGACATTTTCCGGAGACCAAGGCTGAGGCTCTCCCTGTCCCTGGGACGGCTCTTCTTCTGAGGCCTGTGCAGAGGCCGAGCGGCTCTTCCTTAGGGGACGTGCTCTGCGGTTTGCAAACCAAGTCTGAATGCGATCCTCCGCGATGCCAGTTTCTCTGGCGAGTTCTTCTCTGGTAGTTATACCAGGGTAGGGGTTCTGTTCAAACGCTGCTTGCAGGGTCTCTCTTTGACTGGCCTTCAAAACCAACCTCTCTCGGGGGCCTCGTGGATTTTGAGAGCGGCTCGAGGCGCTGGTCGGACCCATCGGGGCAAGTCAGCCGGACTGCACGGAGACTCGCGGCCAAGTGAACAGCTCCCGGAAACGCGGGACTCAGCCACACCCGGAATGCTTTGCGCAGCAAAGGAAGGCCCCAAGGCCCATGTGGGAAATAACCTGAGCCACGGGACTCCCTCCTTATATACCTGAGGCCTTGGAGGAAAGCGTTGAAGGGGAAGATGACTCACTCCTAAGTGGAAGTAGAGATTTCATCAGGGGATTTGGCAACGGTCATCCTACTAATTAACGTGTTGCGTCAGAGGAATGCCTTTGCAATGGAAGGGTTTTCCGGCACCTTGTCAGGTCGGTGGGGGCTAGGGGACCGGACTGAGATCCCCAGGCGCCTTAGTGCGCTGGTGCCGCCCTAACAGAACTAGCACCAGTGCGTGGCTTTGACAAACAGAAATGTATTCTTTCCCAGTCGACCAGGCGACGAGTTCCAATTGAGGGCGCCAGCGCCTGGGGAAGGAGTTCCCTGCCTGTCAGCTCTGGGGGAAGGCCCTAGTCATCAGTCATCTTCTGGTCTACGAGCTTCTCAGGGCAGGGACCCGAGGTCCGAAGGACGCGCTCTGCCCCTGCCTCTTCTTCCTTGGCGCCCATTGGTCCCTCTCCTCTCTGCTAGCTTCTCTCTTTTCTCTCTCCAAAGGGACCGCCTGCCCATACAACCTAATCCTCTACATTGCCTCCTCCCTCATTGACGTAACCCCCCCCCCGTGCTCCTGCCTCATGAACATCATAAAAACCATCATCGAGGGTAGGATTTACAACCCCTGGGGTAATTAGGACAGATCACAAATCCCAGAAGGACCACACAAGTCTGGGAATCCTGGATTCCTTGGATTCTCAGGCTGCCAAGGGTCTTGACTCCGCAATCCTGCCGGACAGTGAGTTGATTGTGATCCCAGCGATATCCGGCCTATTAGGGCCAGGAGGGACTTTGAGTTTCTGAGAGCCTCTTTCCCACAGACGGTTCTATTGGCGGCAGATGTGCGCCTCCCCCAAGGTGGCTGCCCCCCCCCCCCCGCCCATCGCCTTTGCAGGAGGAGCTCCCTGCCCCGCTGACTGGCGCGCCTACACATCCCTCCGCTGGTGGAGCTGGGTTGGGGCTTTGGTGGGGGGTGGGGGGGGCGGGACGGGCTGGTACGCTTCCGTGTGCGGCCCACGCCCCTCCATCCCGAGTCCTCTCTCCGTCGCCTTCTCTCTCTTCTCCTCGCGGCTTGGCAATGCCTGGATAATTGTACAGAACGCACCGTTGTACGGAGGGTTAGTCAGGGTTGTTTTGACACCATCAGTTTCCCATTCCACGGTTTGTTCCAAAGAGAACGCCGGTGGTGTCCTCCTGGGGAAGCGATGGAGACCCGCTCTCTTTCAGAAAATCCCTTGGCACCGCCAGGTGCAGTTGGCTGAACCGCTTGCCCAGGAGACGTTCTGCCTTGCGGGCAGTAAATAAATGAAAGAATGAAGAAATAAATACGTAACAGGATGATTCATTTGAAACAAAAGCAAAGGAAATGAGATTCAAATCTCACAATACGGTGGCGTCTCTAGGCTTCGTGTCACGCAGTTCAGCAACTGAGGGCGTCACCCGCGCAGTCCACCGCCTCTCATGCCGCACCGTACAGAGTATTCAGCCTTGGTTTTTGTCCTAGTGTTAACGGTAAATCGTAATTCCCGTACATTGCTCCTTCTTTCACCTTATATTAAAAATAATTACAAATAGAATATTTTATATGCATATGTATATATACATAACTGAACCCCGCCTCGCAAATACTAATGCCCACAATATCCTACCTAAAAGAGCAGCAACTTTGGCCAAATCAGCGACTACAAAAAGCCCAGCGGCAAAGAAAGGAACAGCAGACAGACCGCGGAACCGCGCGTTTCCAAGCGTCCTCGTCATCGGGTGATCACGACATCTCTCCCCACAGTGCTTTATCAGCTTCCGAAGGGAGGTTCGCGTAGCTTCTTTAACCTTGTAGTTGCACCGATACACGTAAGCCCGGCTTGCGAAAAATGTTTCTGTACTAATGTGTAACTCCAGGCATATCGTTTTCAAACTAACCTACGTCTGCTGGAACGCATCGGCGACGTTTCTGGACAGTCGTTTTGGTGTGCCCCTCTGACAGTGTCACCCGGTTGGGTCCGCTTCTCCACGACCCCCATCCCGTGACTTCACTGGGAAAAGCAGGCCAACCCCTTTAGGTAGTTACGTCGGCGCGCAGTGGGCCCGGGATACATTTGCTCTCCTGGACCCACTGAATTTGTCGCGGACTCATTCCCGGACTCACCTCCCTGACCCTCCTTCGGCTGCCGCCCAGGCTCCGGGCCCGCCTCCTTGCCGCCCGCGGCCGCCAGAGGGCGCAGCCTCCCCTCGAGAGCGCGGCCTGGTCCCCTCCAAGCGCCGGGAGCTCCCGGGCTTCCCGCTCCAGCCTAGGCCCTTCGACAGCCGCCCTGACCTGGGGAGCAGGCCTTTGCGGAGGGCCTTGACACCGCGCGGACCTCGTCGCCTCCTCGAGCTCTCCCTGACTCGCTTCTGGACACACCGAACCCCGTCTGACCTATCCGCCCTCCCCCCCAGACCAGCGCCCCCACCTCTCGGAGGGGCTAATTCACGCTGAACCCGCCGCTCTCCGCCTGGAGCCTTTGAGGGTCCGCGAGGGCTCAGGGCCTCTGACTTTTGGCGTCATCTCATCCTCAATCCCGGACAGCCCGGGATCGCCAAAGCTCAGGCTCAGGAGGGTTTTGGTTAAGGTCAGGCTTAGGGCAACGGTTCAGGTTAGGGCTGGGGTTAGGGCTAGAGCTTGGGCTAGGGCGAGGGCTAGGGCGAGGGCGAGGGTTAGGGTCAGTGTTAGGGTGAGGGTTGGGGTGAGGGTGAGGGTGATGGTGAGTGTGATTTTGAGAGTGTGGGGCTAATTCACCCTGGACCCGCCGCTCTCCACTCGCGGCCTTTGAAGAGCCGCGGGGGCTTAGGGTCTCTATGCTCCGGCGTCATCTCATCTTTAATCCGGACAGCACGAGGTCGCCAAAACTCAGGCTCAGGAGCCCGGAGGGACCGAAGCAAATAGTCTCCTGAGTCACACATTCCTTCTTTTCTTCACTTCCCTTCTTGCTTGCTCCTTCCTTTAACCCGTTGGTTCCTTTAAGAAACCCTTCCGACCGACGAAAATCAAGAGATTCGGTAAGGCGCAAAGGTGGCCACGCTGTGGACAAACCGGCCCCTTCACGAGTGGCCGGCAAGCCATGAGGAGGCACAAAGGGTCAGACAGGCAGTGGCGGGCTGCTGGGACCAAATGCCTAAAAAAAAACGCCAGCAAAGGAGGAAACCGCAGGAGGAAGAAGAGCGGGCAGTATGACCTCATTCCTACTGGGCAAGTGGGGGAGTGCATAGGCGTCTGGGGTAGGGGTAGGAGATTGGGGTCATAGGAATGGGGCAGAGGCCCTGGAGAGGCACTTGTCATTTCCCAATCCTTTGTGCTCTGGAGATTTTTTTGTTTCCCATGCATGTTCTCTGTGTTCCAATAGTGGCATTTCGTTTTCTTTTGCTTTGTTTTTTCTGGTTTCCATAATCTATCTGTCCTACCAACGAACTCCTTCATCCGGCTCGATAATCTCTATCACCTTTCCGAGGCTACCACCTCCAACGACGATGGGAGGAGTCTCAGAGGAAAGACGATGAGAAAGAGGCCTGGTGTTTATGTATAAAAACTTAATTATGAATAAGTTGGGCAAGAGTCTGGACAGATATGAGCCGGAATATATGTACCTTACCCCAAACACGTGCGACAGCAATCGCATCGATACACTTTCTTCGGCGATGGAATGGTGTTGCTCTAACGCCTTTCAGTTCATTTTCCGTGTGTTGAAAGTGGCCCAAGGGCGACATCCGTTCACGGGGGGCGGTTGCTCTGGGACGTAAACTGTGCCATCGTTCCTTCGGTGACAGCTGTGGCACAAACTGTCTTCCGGTTCCCAATTCCCACCTTCACACCTAAGGGAAAAGAAACACGTTAAGAAAAAAGAAAAAGGAAAAGAAAAAAACCGTCCTTTTTAGAAAATCCCCTTATGAATAGAGAGGGCATCCCCTCTTTCTCTACACACCTACCCCAAAATTTCCAATCTGAGGGCCCATCTTGCCAGAAGGGAAGGAAGTTGAGATGTGCACAAGGTAGGCCCATTTCCCTCGCCGGGGTTCGCTTAGCAGTCGTGGATTGCACAGACTGCCAAGGAGGCGATGATGGCAGGGAGGAGTTCCGATCAGTCGTGCGAAGGCTTTTGTTCATCTGGCTTTGGCCAATGGGTCCACCGCCTGGTGCCCCTGGTGCCCCCGGGGCCAAGACCGAGGAGCCTCCAAAGGATCAGGCACCCCAAGACTTGAAGATACACAGTCAGCGCTGCGTCCATGTGCTAGGTCGAAGTTTCCCAGAGTCTTATCATTCTTCCCGCGTTCCTTTGGCTCCGGAACACCGCGTCGTGGCTGTCCAGCATCTCTTTGAATCGTACGGATTCGTCCTCAAGGGATAGATGCCTGGATGTGGGTTCGGTCAGTCTTGCAGCGCGTCAAACAGGGCCCGAAAGTCAAGGTCGCCGAGGGAGAGTTGCAGTTGTGGACGGTCCTCCTCCTGTGGATCCGCGTTCAGAAAGCTTTGGGACTTTCCCTGCAACTCTGGGGCGGAGAAGAGTTCATCTAAAAGGCTCTCGGTTTCCTGGCAGTCTTGGTCTGGTGGACGAGATGACCCTCGAGCCGATTGTGCCGGCTCTGGCCACAGGTGTGCCTCGGAGTGTCCGGGCTGCTGGAGTGTCTCTTGGCTGGGTTCCCATCTGGCAGTCACACCCTGGGCCACCTCACAGCCCCATTGCGTGAAGGCAGCTGAGACTTGCTGAGCCGGAAGCTGCCATTGCGTCTTTGAATTGTCAGGCCGAGAAGGGTCTTGGGCGAGCCACCCTGCCGAGACAGCGTGTTGGTGGCGATCCTGGTAATTTCCCGGGTATTGGGGCCAGAAAGGAGCCTGAGGGCCTAACAGCCTCTCTCCCACAGTGGGTCCTGTTGGCAATTGGTTCAGGAGTGTCCCCGGGGCGTGAGAGGTCTCTGCTGTGTTCACAGTCAGGGCGGGCTGGTCCATCATGGCACCTGGTGCTTGGCCGGCACAGCCCTGGGTGGGTTCCGAAGGAAGAAACGGTGGACGGGACTCAGTGAGGACAGGTAGGATGGCTTGGTTGCTGCTGGAAGGATGGGAGGGTGGGCCGAGAGGGTAGGAGCTCTGGACAGAGGACAGGTGGCTTTGGTCAAGTGGAAGCGTGGCCGCATGGGTCGGGCTGTCTGCCAAGGACTTCGGCGGTGCACTCGCGCTCTGCACCGGCTTCCGAGCTCTTCGGTTCTGAAACCATACGTGAATTCGGGATCGCGGAAGGCCAGTTCGTTGAGCCAGTTCTTCCTTGGCCTCGTTACCAGGGTACCGGCTCTTCTCGAAGGCCTCGACTAGGAGACTCGTTTGCCATCTGCTGATGGCTGTGCGTTTTCGCCTGGCCGCTTTGGGGACATTTTCCGGAGACCAAGGCTGAGGCTCTCCCTGTCCCTGGGACGGCTCTTCTTCTGAGGCCTGTGCAGAGGCCGAGCGGCTCTTCCTTAGGGGACGTGCTCTGCGGTTTGCAAACCAAGTCTGAATGCGATCCTCCGCGATGCCAGTTTCTCTGGCGAGTTCTTCTCTGGTAGTTATACCAGGGTAGGGGTTCTGTTCAAACGCTGCTTGCAGGGTCTCTCTTTGACTGGCCTTCAAAACCAACCTCTCTCGGGGGCCTCGTGGATTTTGAGAGCGGCTCGAGGCGCTGGTCGGACCCATCGGGGCAAGTCAGCCGGACTGCACGGAGACTCGCGGCCAAGTGAACAGCTCCCGGAAACGCGGGACTCAGCCACACCCGGAATGCTTTGCGCAGCAAAGGAAGGCCCCAAGGCCCATGTGGGAAATAACCTGAGCCACGGGACTCCCTCCTTATATACCTGAGGCCTTGGAGGAAAGCGTTGAAGGGGAAGATGACTCACTCCTAAGTGGAAGTAGAGATTTCATCAGGGGATTTGGCAACGGTCATCCTACTAATTAACGTGTTGCGTCAGAGGAATGCCTTTGCAATGGAAGGGTTTTCCGGCACCTTGTCAGGTCGGTGGGGGCTAGGGGACCGGACTGAGATCCCCAGGCGCCTTAGTGCGCTGGTGCCGCCCTAACAGAACTAGCACCAGTGCGTGGCTTTGACAAACAGAAATGTATTCTTTCCCAGTCGACCAGGCGACCAGTTCCAATTGAGGGCGCCAGCGCCTGGGGAAGGAGTTCCCTGCCTGTCAGCTCTGGGGGAAGGCCCTAGTCATCAGTCATCTTCTGGTCTACGAGCTTCTCAGGGCAGGGACCCGAGGTCCGAAGGACGCGCTCTGCCCCTGCCTCTTCTTCCTTGGCGCCCATTGGTCCCTCTCCTCTCTGCTAGCTTCTCTCTTTTCTCTCTCCAAAGGGACCGCCTGCCCATACAACCTAATCCTCTACATTGCCTCTTCCCTCATTGACGTAACCCCCCCCCCCGTGCTCCTGCCTCATGAACATCATAAAAACCATCATCGAGGGTAGGATTTACAACCCCTGGGGTAATTAGGACAGATCACAAATCCCAGAAGGACCACACAAGTCTGGGAATCCTGGATTCCTTGGATTCTCAGGCTGCCAAGGGTCTTGACTCCGCAATCCTGCCGGACAGTGAGTTGATTGTGATCCCAGCGATATCCGGCCTATTAGGGCCAGGAGGGACTTTGAGTTTCTGAGAGCCTCTTTCCCACAGACGGTTCTATTGGCGGCAGATGTGCGCCTCCCCCAAGGTGGCTGCCCTCCCCCCCCCCGCCCATCGCCTTTGCAGGAGGAGCTCCCTGCCCCGCTGACTGGCGCGCCTACACATCCCTCCGCTGGTGGAGCTGGGTTGGGGCTTTGGTGGGGGGTGGGGGGGGCGGGACGGGCTGGTACGCTTCCGTGTGCGGCCCACGCCCCTCCATCCCGAGTCCTCTCTCCGTCGCCTTCTCTCTCTTCTCCTCGCGGCTTGGCAATGCCTGGATAATTGTACAGAACGCACCGTTGTACGGAGGGTTAGTCAGGGTTGTTTTGACACCATCAGTTTCCCATTCCACGGTTTGTTCCAAAGAGAACGCCGGTGGTGTCCTCCTGGGGAAGCGATGGAGACCCGCTCTCTTTCAGAAAATCCCTTGGCACCGCCAGGTGCAGTTGGCTGAACCGCTTGCCCAGGAGACGTTCTGCCTTGCGGGCAGTAAATAAATGAAAGAATGAAGAAATAAATACGTAACAGGATGATTCATTTGAAACAAAAGCAAAGGAAATGAGATTCAAATCTCACAATACGGTGGCGTCTCTAGGCTTCGTGTCACGCAGTTCAGCAACTGAGGGCGTCACCCGCGCAGTCCACCGCCTCTCATGCCGCACCGTACAGAGTATTCAGCCTTGGTTTTTGTCCTAGTGTTAACGGTAAATCGTAATTCCCGTACATTGCTCCTTCTTTCACCTTATATTAAAAATAATTACAAATAGAATATTTTATATGCATATGTATATATACATAACTGAACCCCGCCTCGCAAATACTAATGCCCACAATATCCTACCTAAAAGAGCAGCAACTTTGGCCAAATCAGCGACTACAAAAAGCCCAGCGGCAAAGAAAGGAACAGCAGACAGACCGCGGAACCGCGCGTTTCCAAGCGTCCTCGTCATCGGGTGATCACGACATCTCTCCCCACAGTGCTTTATCAGCTTCCGAAGGGAGGTTCGCGTAGCTTCTTTAACCTTGTAGTTGCACCGATACACGTAAGCCCGGCTTGCGAAAAATGTTTCTGTACTAATGTGTAACTCCAGGCATATCGTTTTCAAACTAACCTACGTCTGCTGGAACGCATCGGCGACGTTTCTGGACAGTCGTTTTGGTGTGCCCCTCTGACAGTGTCACCCGGTTGGGTCCGCTTCTCCACGACCCCCATCCCGTGACTTCACTGGGAAAAGCAGGCCAACCCCTTTAGGTAGTTACGTCGGCGCGCAGTGGGCCCGGGATACATTTGCTCTCCTGGACCCACTGAATTTGTCCCGGACTCATTCATTCCCGGACTCACCTCCCTGACCCTCCTTCGGCTGCCGCCCAGGCTCCGGGCCCGCCTCCTTGCCGCCCGCGGCCGCCAGAGGGCGCAGCCTCCCCTCGAGAGCGCGGCCTGGTCCCCTCCAAGCGCCGGGAGCTCCCGGGCTTCCCGCTCCAGCCTAGGCCCTTCGACAGCCGCCCTGACCTGGGGAGCAGGCCTTTGCGGAGGGCCTTGACACCGCGCGGACCTCGTCGCCTCCTCGAGCTCTCCCTGACTCGCTTCTGGACACACCGAACCCCGTCTGACCTATCCGCCCTCCCCCCCAGACCAGCGCCCCCACCTCTCGGAGGGGCTAATTCACGCTGAACCCGCCGCTCTCCGCCTGGAGCCTTTGAGGGTCCGCGAGGGCTCAGGGCCTCTGACTTTTGGCGTCATCTCATCCTCAATCCCGGACAGCCCGGGATCGCCAAAGCTCAGGCTCAGGAGGGTTTTGGTTAAGGTCAGGCTTAGGGCAACGGTTCAGGTTAGGGCTGGGGTTAGGGCTAGAGCTTGGGCTAGGGCGAGGGCTAGGGCGAGGGCGAGGGTTAGGGTCAGTGTTAGGGTGAGGGTTGGGGTGAGGGTGAGGGTGATGGTGAGTGTGATTTTGAGAGTGTGGGGCTAATTCACCCTGGACCCGCCGCTCTCCACTCGCGGCCTTTGAAGAGCCGCGGGGGCTTAGGGTCTCTATGCTCCGGCGTCATCTCATCTTTAATCCGGACAGCACGAGGTCGCCAAAACTCAGGCTCAGGAGCCCGGAGGGACCGAAGCAAATAGTCTCCTGAGTCACACATTCCTTCTTTTCTTCACTTCCCTTCTTGCTTGCTCCTTCCTTTAACCCGTTGGTTCCTTTAAGAAACCCTTCCGACCGACGAAAATCAAGAGATTCGGTAAGGCGCAAAGGTGGCCACGCTGTGGACAAACCGGCCCCTTCACGAGTGGCCGGCAAGCCATGAGGAGGCACAAAGGGTCAGACAGGCAGTGGCGGGCTGCTGGGACCAAATGCCTAAAAAAAAACGCCAGCAAAGGAGGAAACCGCAGGAGGAAGAAGAGCGGGCAGTATGACCTCATTCCTACTGGGCAAGTGGGGGAGTGCATAGGCGTCTGGGGTAGGGGTAGGAGATTGGGGTCATAGGAATGGGGCAGAGGCCCTGGAGAGGCACTTGTCATTTCCCAATCCTTTGTGCTCTGGAGATTTTTTTGTTTCCCATGCATGTTCTCTGTGTTCCAATAGTGGCATTTCGTTTTCTTTTGCTTTGTTTTTTCTGGTTTCCATAATCTATCTGTCCTACCAACGAACTCCTTCATCCGGCTCGATAATCTCTATCACCTTTCCGAGGCTACCACCTCCAACGACGATGGGAGGAGTCTCAGAGGAAAGACGATGAGAAAGAGGCCTGGTGTTTATGTATAAAAACTTAATTATGAATAAGTTGGGCAAGAGTCTGGACAGATATGAGCCGGAATATATGTACCTTACCCCAAACACGTGCGACAGCAATCGCATCGATACACTTTCTTCGGCGATGGAATGGTGTTGCTCTAACGCCTTTCAGTTCATTTTCCGTGTGTTGAAAGTGGCCCAAGGGCGACATCCGTTCACGGGGGGCGGTTGCTCTGGGACGTAAACTGTGCCATCGTTCCTTCGGTGACAGCTGTGGCACAAACTGTCTTCCGGTTCCCAATTCCCACCTTCGCACCTAAGGGAAAAGAAACACGTTAAGAAAAAAGAAAAAGGAAAAGAAAAAAACCGTCCTTTTTAGAAAATCCCCTTATGAATAGAGAGGGCATCCCCTCTTTCTCTACACACCTACCCCAAAATTTCCAATCTGAGGGCCCATCTTGCCAGAAGGGAAGGAAGTTGAGATGTGCACAAGGTAGGCCCATTTCCCTCGCCGGGGTTCGCTTAGCAGTCGTGGATTGCACAGACTGCCAAGGAGGCGATGATGGCAGGGAGGAGTTCCGATCAGTCGTGCGAAGGCTTTTGTTCATCTGGCTTTGGCCAATGGGTCCACCGCCTGGTGCCCCTGGTGCCCCCGGGGCCAAGACCGAGGAGCCTCCAAAGGATCAGGCACCCCAAGACTTGAAGATACACAGTCAGCGCTGCGTCCATGTGCTAGGTCGAAGTTTCCCAGAGTCTTATCATTCTTCCCGCGTTCCTTTGGCTCCGGAACACCGCGTCGTGGCTGTCCAGCATCTCTTTGAATCGTACGGATTCGTCCTCAAGGGATAGATGCCTGGATGTGGGTTCGGTCAGTCTTGCAGCGCGTCAAACAGGGCCCGAAAGTCAAGGTCGCCGAGGGAGAGTTGCAGTTGTGGACGGTCCTCCTCCTGTGGATCCGCGTTCAGAAAGCTTTGGGACTTTCCCTGCAACTCTGGGGCGGAGAGGAGTTCATCTAAAAGGCTCTCGGTTTCCTGGCAGTCTTGGTCTGGTGGACGAGATGACCCTCGAGCCGATTGTGCCGGCTCTGGCCACAGGTGTGCCTCGGAGTGTCCGGGCTGCTGGAGTGTCTCTTGGCTGGGTTCCCATCTGGCAGTCACACCCTGGGCCACCTCACAGCCCCATTGCGTGAAGGCAGCTGAGACTTGCTGAGCCGGAAGCTGCCATTGCGTCTTTGAATTGTCAGGCCGAGAAGGGTCTTGGGCGAGCCACCCTGCCGAGACAGCGTGTTGGTGGCGATCCTGGTAATTTCCCGGGTATTGGGGCCAGAAAGGAGCCTGAGGGCCTAACAGCCTCTCTCCCACAGTGGGTCCTGTTGGCAATTGGTTCAGGAGTGTCCCCGGGGCGTGAGAGGTCTCTGCTGTGTTCACAGTCAGGGCGGGCTGGTCCATCATGGCACCTGGTGCTTGGCCGGCACAGCCCTGGGTGGGTTCCGAAGGAAGAAACGGTGGACGGGACTCAGTGAGGACAGGTAGGATGGCTTGGTTGCTGCTGGAAGGATGGGAGGGTGGGCCGAGAGGGTAGGAGCTCTGGACAGAGGACAGGTGGCTTTGGTCAAGTGGAAGCGTGGCCGCATGGGTCGGGCTGTCTGCCAAGGACTTCGGCGGTGCACTCGCGCTCTGCGCCGGCTTCCGAGCTCTTCGGTTCTGAAACCATACGTGAATTCGGGATCGCGGAAGGCCAGTTCGTTGAGCCAGTTCTTCCTTGGCCTCGTTACCAGGGTACCGGCTCTTCTCGAAGGCCTCGACTAGGAGACTCGTTTGCCATCTGCTGATGGCTGTGCGTTTTCGCCTGGCCGCTTTGGGGACATTTTCCGGAGACCAAGGCTGAGGCTCTCCCTGTCCCTGGGACGGCTCTTCTTCTGAGGCCTGTGCAGAGGCCGAGCGGCTCTTCCTTAGGGGACGTGCTCTGCGGTTTGCAAACCAAGTCTGAATGCGATCCTCCGCGATGCCAGTTTCTCTGGCGAGTTCTTCTCTGGTAGTTATACCAGGGTAGGGGTTCTGTTCAAACGCTGCTTGCAGGGTCTCTCTTTGACTGGCCTTCAAAACCAACCTCTCTCGGGGGCCTCGTGGATTTTGAGAGCGGCTCGAGGCGCTGGTCGGACCCATCGGGGCAAGTCAGCCGGACTGCACGGAGACTCGCGGCCAAGTGAACAGCTCCCGGAAACGCGGGACTCAGCCACACCCGGAATGCTTTGCGCAGCAAAGGAAGGCCCCAAGGCCCATGTGGGAAATAACCTGAGCCACGGGACTCCCTCCTTATATACCTGAGGCCTTGGAGGAAAGCGTTGAAGGGGAAGATGACTCACTCCTAAGTGGAAGTAGAGATTTCATCAGGGGATTTGGCAACGGTCATCCTACTAATTAACGTGTTGCGTCAGAGGAATGCCTTTGCAATGGAAGGGTTTTCCGGCACCTTGTCAGGTCGGTGGGGGCTAGGGGACCGGACTGAGATCCCCAGGCGCCTTAGTGCGCTGGTGCCGCCCTAACAGAACTAGCACCAGTGCGTGGCTTTGACAAACAGAAATGTATTCTTTCCCAGTCGACCAGGCGACGAGTTCCAATTGAGGGCGCCAGCGCCTGGGGAAGGAGTTCCCTGCCTGTCAGCTCTGGGGGAAGGCCCTAGTCATCAGTCATCTTCTGGTCTACGAGCTTCTCAGGGCAGGGACCCGAGGTCCGAAGGACGCGCTCTGCCCCTGCCTCTTCTTCCTTGGCGCCCATTGGTCCCTCTCCTCTCTGCTAGCTTCTCTCTTTTCTCTCTCCAAAGGGACCGCCTGCCCATACAACCTAATCCTCTACATTGCCTCCTCCCTCATTGACATAACCCCCCCCCCCGTGCTCCTGCCTCATGAACATCATAAAAACCATCATCGAGGGTAGGATTTACAACCCCTGGGGTAATTAGGACAGATCACAAATCCCAGAAGGACCACACAAGTCTGGGAATCCTGGATTCCTTGGATTCTCAGGCTGCCAAGGGTCTTGACTCCGCAATCCTGCCGGACAGTGAGTTGATTGTGATCCCAGCGATATCCGGCCTATTAGGGCCAGGAGGGACTTTGAGTTTCTGAGAGCCTCTTTCCCACAGACGGTTCTATTGGCGGCAGATGTGCGCCTCCCCCAAGGTGGCTGCCCCCCCCCCCCCGCCCATCGCCTTTGCAGGAGGAGCTCCCTGCCCCGCTGACTGGCGCGCCTACACATCCCTCCGCTGGTGGAGCTGGGTTGGGGCTTTGGTGGGGGGTGGGGGGGGCGGGACGGGCTGGTACGCTTCCGTGTGCGGCCCACGCCCCTCCATCCCGAGTCCTCTCTCCGTCGCCTTCTCTCTCTTCTCCTCGCGGCTTGGCAATGCCTGGATAATTGTACAGAACGCACCGTTGTACGGAGGGTTAGTCAGGGTTGTTTTGACACCATCAGTTTCCCATTCCACGGTTTGTTCCAAAGAGAACGCCGGTGGTGTCCTCCTGGGGAAGCGATGGAGACCCGCTCTCTTTCAGAAAATCCCTTGGCACCGCCAGGTGCAGTTGGCTGAACCGCTTGCCCAGGAGACGTTCTGCCTTGCGGGCAGTAAATAAATGAAAGAATGAAGAAATAAATACGTAACAGGATGATTCATTTGAAACAAAAGCAAAGGAAATGAGATTCAAATCTCACAATACGGTGGCGTCTCTAGGCTTCGTGTCACGCAGTTCAGCAACTGAGGGCGTCACCCGCGCAGTCCACCGCCTCTCATGCCGCACCGTACAGAGTATTCAGCCTTGGTTTTTGTCCTAGTGTTAACGGTAAATCGTAATTCCCGTACATTGCTCCTTCTTTCACCTTATATTAAAAATAATTACAAATAGAATATTTTATATGCATATGTATATATACATAACTGAACCCCGCCTCGCAAATACTAATGCCCACAATATCCTACCTAAAAGAGCAGCAACTTTGGCCAAATCAGCGACTACAAAAAGCCCAGCGGCAAAGAAAGGAACAGCAGACAGACCGCGGAACCGCGCGTTTCCAAGCGTCCTCGTCATCGGGTGATCACGACATCTCTCCCCACAGTGCTTTATCAGCTTCCGAAGGGAGGTTCGCGTAGCTTCTTTAACCTTGTAGTTGCACCGATACACGTAAGCCCGGCTTGCGAAAAATGTTTCTGTACTAATGTGTAACTCCAGGCATATCGTTTTCAAACTAACCTACGTCTGCTGGAACGCATCGGCGACGTTTCTGGACAGTCGTTTTGGTGTGCCCCTCTGACAGTGTCACCCGGTTGGGTCCGCTTCTCCACGACCCCCATCCCGTGACTTCACTGGGAAAAGCAGGTCAACCCCTTTAGGTAGTTACGTCGGCGCGCAGTGGGCCCGGGATACATTTGCTCTCCTGGACCCACTGAATTTGTCGCGGACTCATTCCCGGACTCACCTCCCTGACCCTCCTTCGGCTGCCGCCCAGGCTCCGGGCCCGCCTCCTTGCCGCCCGCGGCCGCCAGAGGGCGCAGCCTCCCCTCGAGAGCGCGGCCTGGTCCCCTCCAAGCGCCGGGAGCTCCCGGGCTTCCCGCTCCAGCCTAGGCCCTTCGACAGCCGCCCTGACCTGGGGAGCAGGCCTTTGCGGAGGGCCTTGACACGGCGCGGACCTCGTCGCCTCCTCGAGCTCTCCCTGACTCGCTTCTGGACACACCGAACCCCGTCTGACCTATCCGCCCTCCCCCCCAGACCAGCGCCCCCACCTCTCGGAGGGGCTAATTCACGCTGAACCCGCCGCTCTCCGCCTGGAGCCTTTGAGGGTCCGCGAGGGCTCAGGGCCTCTGACTTTTGGCGTCATCTCATCCTCAATCCCGGACAGCCCGGGATCGCCAAAGCTCAGGCTCAGGAGGGTTTGGGTTAAGGTCAGGCTTAGGGCAACGGTTCAGGTTAGGGCTGGGGTTAGGGCTAGAGCTTGGGCTAGGGCGAGGGCTAGGGCGAGGGCGAGGGTTAGGGTCAGTGTTAGGGTGAGGGTTGGGGTGAGGGTGAGGGTGATGGTGAGTGTGATTTTGAGAGTGTGGGGCTAATTCACCCTGGACCCGCCGCTCTCCACTCGCGGCCTTTGAAGAGCCGCGGGGGCTTAGGGTCTCTATGCTCCGGCGTCATCTCATCTTTAATCCGGACAGCACGAGGTCGCCAAAACTCAGGCTCAGGAGCCCGGAGGGACCGAAGCAAATAGTCTCCTGAGTCACACATTCCTTCTTTTCTTCACTTCCCTTCTTGCTTGCTCCTTCCTTTAACCCGTTGGTTCCTTTAAGAAACCCTTCCGACCGACGAAAATCAAGAGATTCGGTAAGGCGCAAAGGTGGCCACGCTGTGGACAAACCGGCCCCTTCACGAGTGGCCGGCAAGCCATGAGGAGGCACAAAGGGTCAGACAGGCAGTGGCGGGCTGCTGGGACCAAATGCCTAAAAAAAAACGCCAGCAAAGGAGGAAACCGCAGGAGGAAGAAGAGCGGGCAGTATGACCTCATTCCTACTGGGCAAGTGGGGGAGTGCATAGGCGTCTGGGGTAGGGGTAGGAGATTGGGGTCATAGGAATGGGGCAGAGGCCCTGGAGAGGCACTTGTCATTTCCCAATCCTTTGTGCTCTGGAGATTTTTTTGTTTCCCATGCATGTTCTCTGTGTTCCAATAGTGGCATTTCGTTTTCTTTTGCTTTGTTTTTTCTGGTTTCCATAATCTATCTGTCCTACCAACGAACTCCTTCATCCGGCTCGATAATCTCTATCACCTTTCCGAGGCTACCACCTCCAACGACGATGGGAGGAGTCTCAGAGGAAAGACGATGAGAAAGAGGCCTGGTGTTTATGTATAAAAACTTAATTATGAATAAGTTGGGCAAGAGTCTGGACAGATATGAGCCGGAATATATGTACCTTACCCCAAACACGTGCGACAGCAATCGCATCGATACACTTTCTTCGGCGATGGAATGGTGTTGCTCTAACGCCTTTCAGTTCATTTTCCGTGTGTTGAAAGTGGCCCAAGGGCGACATCCGTTCACGGGGGGCGGTTGCTCTGGGACGTAAACTGTGCCATCGTTCCTTCGGTGACAGCTGTGGCACAAACTGTCTTCCGGTTCCCAATTCCCACCTTCGCACCTAAGGGAAAAGAAACACGTTAAGAAAAAAGAAAAAGGAAAAGAAAAAAACCGTCCTTTTTAGAAAATCCCCTTATGAATAGAGAGGGCATCCCCTCTTTCTCTACACACCTACCCCAAAATTTCCAATCTGAGGGCCCATCTTGCCAGAAGGGAAGGAAGTTGAGATGTGCACAAGGTAGGCCCATTTCCCTCGCCGGGGTTCGCTTAGCAGTCGTGGATTGCACAGACTGCCAAGGAGGCGATGATGGCAGGGAGGAGTTCCGATCAGTCGTGCGAAGGCTTTTGTTCATCTGGCTTTGGCCAATGGGTCCACCGCCTGGTGCCCCTGGTGCCCCCGGGGCCAAGACCGAGGAGCCTCCAAAGGATCAGGCACCCCAAGACTTGAAGATACACAGTCAGCGCTGCGTCCATGTGCTAGGTCGAAGTTTCCCAGAGTCTTATCATTCTTCCCGCGTTCCTTTGGCTCCGGAACACCGCGTCGTGGCTGTCCAGCATCTCTTTGAATCGTACGGATTCGTCCTCAAGGGATAGATGCCTGGATGTGGGTTCGGTCAGTCTTGCAGCGCGTCAAACAGGGCCCGAAAGTCAAGGTCGCCGAGGGAGAGTTGCAGTTGTGGACGGTCCTCCTCCTGTGGATCCGCGTTCAGAAAGCTTTGGGACTTTCCCTGCAACTCTGGGGCGGAGAGGAGTTCATCTAAAAGGCTCTCGGTTTCCTGGCAGTCTTGGTCTGGTGGACGAGATGACCCTCGAGCCGATTGTGCCGGCTCTGGCCACAGGTGTGCCTCGGAGTGTCCGGGCTGCTGGAGTGTCTCTTGGCTGGGTTCCCATCTGGCAGTCACACCCTGGGCCACCTCACAGCCCCATTGCGTGAAGGCAGCTGAGACTTGCTGAGCCGGAAGCTGCCATTGCGTCTTTGAATTGTCAGGCCGAGAAGGGTCTTGGGCGAGCCACCCTGCCGAGACAGCGTGTTGGTGGCGATCCTGGTAATTTCCCGGGTATTGGGGCCAGAAAGGAGCCTGAGGGCCTAACAGCCTCTCTCCCACAGTGGGTCCTGTTGGCAATTGGTTCAGGAGTGTCCCCGGGGCGTGAGAGGTCTCTGCTGTGTTCACAGTCAGGGCGGGCTGGTCCATCATGGCACCTGGTGCTTGGCCGGCACAGCCCTGGGTGGGTTCCGAAGGAAGAAACGGTGGACGGGACTCAGTGAGGACAGGTAGGATGGCTTGGTTGCTGCTGGAAGGATGGGAGGGTGGGCCGAGAGGGTAGGAGCTCTGGACAGAGGACAGGTGGCTTTGGTCAAGTGGAAGCGTGGCCGCATGGGTCGGGCTGTCTGCCAAGGACTTCGGCGGTGCACTCGCGCTCTGCGCCGGCTTCCGAGCTCTTCGGTTCTGAAACCATACGTGAATTCGGGATCGCGGAAGGCCAGTTCGTTGAGCCAGTTCTTCCTTGGCCTCGTTACCAGGGTACCGGCTCTTCTCGAAGGCCTCGACTAGGAGACTCGTTTGCCATCTGCTGATGGCTGTGCGTTTTCGCCTGGCCGCTTTGGGGACATTTTCCGGAGACCAAGGCTGAGGCTCTCCCTGTCCCTGGGACGGCTCTTCTTCTGAGGCCTGTGCAGAGGCCGAGCGGCTCTTCCTTAGGGGACGTGCTCTGCGGTTTGCAAACCAAGTCTGAATGCGATCCTCCGCGATGCCAGTTTCTCTGGCGAGTTCTTCTCTGGTAGTTATACCAGGGTAGGGGTTCTGTTCAAACGCTGCTTGCAGGGTCTCTCTTTGACTGGCCTTCAAAACCAACCTCTCTCGGGGGCCTCGTGGATTTTGAGAGCGGCTCGAGGCGCTGGTCGGACCCATCGGGGCAAGTCAGCCGGACTGCACGGAGACTCGCGGCCAAGTGAACAGCTCCCGGAAACGCGGGACTCAGCCACACCCGGAATGCTTTGCGCAGCAAAGGAAGGCCCCAAGGCCCATGTGGGAAATAACCTGAGCCACGGGACTCCCTCCTTATATACCTGAGGCCTTGGAGGAAAGCGTTGAAGGGGAAGATGACTCACTCCTAAGTGGAAGTAGAGATTTCATCAGGGGATTTGGCAACGGTCATCCTACTAATTAACGTGTTGCGTCAGAGGAATGCCTTTGCAATGGAAGGGTTTTCCGGCACCTTGTCAGGTCGGTGGGGGCTAGGGGACCGGACTGAGATCCCCAGGCGCCTTAGTGCGCTGGTGCCGCCCTAACAGAACTAGCACCAGTGCGTGGCTTTGACAAACAGAAATGTATTCTTTCCCAGTCGACCAGGCGACGAGTTCCAATTGAGGGCGCCAGCGCCTGGGGAAGGAGTTCCCTGCCTGTCAGCTCTGGGGGAAGGCCCTAGTCATCAGTCATCTTCTGGTCTACGAGCTTCTCAGGGCAGGGACCCGAGGTCCGAAGGACGCGCTCTGCCCCTGCCTCTTCTTCCTTGGCGCCCATTGGTCCCTCTCCTCTCTGCTAGCTTCTCTCTTTTCTCTCTCCAAAGGGACCGCCTGCCCATACAACCTAATCCTCTACATTGCCTCCTCCCTCATTGACATAACCCCCCCCCCCGTGCTCCTGCCTCATGAACATCATAAAAACCATCATCGAGGGTAGGATTTACAACCCCTGGGGTAATTAGGACAGATCACAAATCCCAGAAGGACCACACAAGTCTGGGAATCCTGGATTCCTTGGATTCTCAGGCTGCCAAGGGTCTTGACTCCGCAATCCTGCCGGACAGTGAGTTGATTGTGATCCCAGCGATATCCGGCCTATTAGGGCCAGGAGGGACTTTGAGTTTCTGAGAGCCTCTTTCCCACAGACGGTTCTATTGGCGGCAGATGTGCGCCTCCCCCAAGGTGGCTGCCCCCCCCCCCCGCCCATCGCCTTTGCAGGAGGAGCTCCCTGCCCCGCTGACTGGCGCGCCTACACATCCCTCCGCTGGTGGAGCTGGGTTGGGGCTTTGGTGGGGGGTGGGGGGGGCGGGACGGGCTGGTACGCTTCCGTGTGCGGCCCACGCCCCTCCATCCCGAGTCCTCTCTCCGTCGCCTTCTCTCTCTTCTCCTCGCGGCTTGGCAATGCCTGGATAATTGTACAGAACGCACCGTTGTACGGAGGGTTAGTCAGGGTTGTTTTGACACCATCAGTTTCCCATTCCACGGTTTGTTCCAAAGAGAACGCCGGTGGTGTCCTCCTGGGGAAGCGATGGAGACCCGCTCTCTTTCAGAAAATCCCTTGGCACCGCCAGGTGCAGTTGGCTGAACCGCTTGCCCAGGAGACGTTCTGCCTTGCGGGCAGTAAATAAATGAAAGAATGAAGAAATAAATACGTAACAGGATGATTCATTTGAAACAAAAGCAAAGGAAATGAGATTCAAATCTCACAATACGGTGGCGTCTCTAGGCTTCGTGTCACGCAGTTCAGCAACTGAGGGCGTCACCCGCGCAGTCCACCGCCTCTCATGCCGCACCGTACAGAGTATTCAGCCTTGGTTTTTGTCCTAGTGTTAACGGTAAATCGTAATTCCCGTACATTGCTCCTTCTTTCACCTTATATTAAAAATAATTACAAATAGAATATTTTATATGCATATGTATATATACATAACTGAACCCCGCCTCGCAAATACTAATGCCCACAATATCCTACCTAAAAGAGCAGCAACTTTGGCCAAATCAGCGACTACAAAAAGCCCAGCGGCAAAGAAAGGAACAGCAGACAGACCGCGGAACCGCGCGTTTCCAAGCGTCCTCGTCATCGGGTGATCACGACATCTCTCCCCACAGTGCTTTATCAGCTTCCGAAGGGAGGTTCGCGTAGCTTCTTTAACCTTGTAGTTGCACCGATACACGTAAGCCCGGCTTGCGAAAAATGTTTCTGTACTAATGTGTAACTCCAGGCATATCGTTTTCAAACTAACCTACGTCTGCTGGAACGCATCGGCGACGTTTCTGGACAGTCGTTTTGGTGTGCCCCTCTGACAGTGTCACCCGGTTGGGTCCGCTTCTCCACGACCCCCATCCCGTGACTTCACTGGGAAAAGCAGGTCAACCCCTTTAGGTAGTTACGTCGGCGCGCAGTGGGCCCGGGATACATTTGCTCTCCTGGACCCACTGAATTTGTCGCGGACTCATTCCCGGACTCACCTCCCTGACCCTCCTTCGGCTGCCGCCCAGGCTCCGGGCCCGCCTCCTTGCCGCCCGCGGCCGCCAGAGGGCGCAGCCTCCCCTCGAGAGCGCGGCCTGGTCCCCTCCAAGCGCCGGGAGCTCCCGGGCTTCCCGCTCCAGCCTAGGCCCTTCGACAGCCGCCCTGACCTGGGGAGCAGGCCTTTGCGGAGGGCCTTGACACGGCGCGGACCTCGTCGCCTCCTCGAGCTCTCCCTGACTCGCTTCTGGACACACCGAACCCCGTCTGACCTATCCGCCCTCCCCCCCAGACCAGCGCCCCCACCTCTCGGAGGGGCTAATTCACGCTGAACCCGCCGCTCTCCGCCTGGAGCCTTTGAGGGTCCGCGAGGGCTCAGGGCCTCTGACTTTTGGCGTCATCTCATCCTCAATCCCGGACAGCCCGGGATCGCCAAAGCTCAGGCTCAGGAGGGTTTGGGTTAAGGTCAGGCTTAGGGCAACGGTTCAGGTTAGGGCTGGGGTTAGGGCTAGAGCTTGGGCTAGGGCGAGGGCTAGGGCGAGGGCGAGGGTTAGGGTCAGTGTTAGGGTGAGGGTTGGGGTGAGGGTGAGGGTGATGGTGAGTGTGATTTTGAGAGTGTGGGGCTAATTCACCCTGGACCCGCCGCTCTCCACTCGCGGCCTTTGAAGAGCCGCGGGGGCTTAGGGTCTCTATGCTCCGGCGTCATCTCATCTTTAATCCGGACAGCACGAGGTCGCCAAAACTCAGGCTCAGGAGCCCGGAGGGACCGAAGCAAATAGTCTCCTGAGTCACACATTCCTTCTTTTCTTCACTTCCCTTCTTGCTTGCTCCTTCCTTTAACCCGTTGGTTCCTTTAAGAAACCCTTCCGACCGACGAAAATCAAGAGATTCGGTAAGGCGCAAAGGTGGCCACGCTGTGGACAAACCGGCCCCTTCACGAGTGGCCGGCAAGCCATGAGGAGGCACAAAGGGTCAGACAGGCAGTGGCGGGCTGCTGGGACCAAATGCCTAAAAAAAAACGCCAGCAAAGGAGGAAACCGCAGGAGGAAGAAGAGCGGGCAGTATGACCTCATTCCTACTGGGCAAGTGGGGGAGTGCATAGGCGTCTGGGGTAGGGGTAGGAGATTGGGGTCATAGGAATGGGGCAGAGGCCCTGGAGAGGCACTTGTCATTTCCCAATCCTTTGTGCTCTGGAGATTTTTTTGTTTCCCATGCATGTTCTCTGTGTTCCAATAGTGGCATTTCGTTTTCTTTTGCTTTGTTTTTTCTGGTTTCCATAATCTATCTGTCCTACCAACGAACTCCTTCATCCGGCTCGATAATCTCTATCACCTTTCCGAGGCTACCACCTCCAACGACGATGGGAGGAGTCTCAGAGGAAAGACGATGAGAAAGAGGCCTGGTGTTTATGTATAAAAACTTAATTATGAATAAGTTGGGCAAGAGTCTGGACAGATATGAGCCGGAATATATGTACCTTACCCCAAACACGTGCGACAGCAATCGCATCGATACACTTTCTTCGGCGATGGAATGGTGTTGCTCTAACGCCTTTCAGTTCATTTTCCGTGTGTTGAAAGTGGCCCAAGGGCGACATCCGTTCACGGGGGGCGGTTGCTCTGGGACGTAAACTGTGCCATCGTTCCTTCGGTGACAGCTGTGGCACAAACTGTCTTCCGGTTCCCAATTCCCACCTTCGCACCTAAGGGAAAAGAAACACGTTAAGAAAAAAGAAAAAGGAAAAGAAAAAAACCGTCCTTTTTAGAAAATCCCCTTATGAATAGAGAGGGCATCCCCTCTTTCTCTACACACCTACCCCAAAATTTCCAATCTGAGGGCCCATCTTGCCAGAAGGGAAGGAAGTTGAGATGTGCACAAGGTAGGCCCATTTCCCTCGCCGGGGTTCGCTTAGCAGTCGTGGATTGCACAGACTGCCAAGGAGGCGATGATGGCAGGGAGGAGTTCCGATCAGTCGTGCGAAGGCTTTTGTTCATCTGGCTTTGGCCAATGGGTCCACCGCCTGGTGCCCCTGGTGCCCCCGGGGCCAAGACCGAGGAGCCTCCAAAGGATCAGGCACCCCAAGACTTGAAGATACACAGTCAGCGCTGCGTCCATGTGCTAGGTCGAAGTTTCCCAGAGTCTTATCATTCTTCCCGCGTTCCTTTGGCTCCGGAACACCGCGTCGTGGCTGTCCAGCATCTCTTTGAATCGTACGGATTCGTCCTCAAGGGATAGATGCCTGGATGTGGGTTCGGTCAGTCTTGCAGCGCGTCAAACAGGGCCCGAAAGTCAAGGTCGCCGAGGGAGAGTTGCAGTTGTGGACGGTCCTCCTCCTGTGGATCCGCGTTCAGAAAGCTTTGGGACTTTCCCTGCAACTCTGGGGCGGAGAGGAGTTCATCTAAAAGGCTCTCGGTTTCCTGGCAGTCTTGGTCTGGTGGACGAGATGACCCTCGAGCCGATTGTGCCGGCTCTGGCCACAGGTGTGCCTCGGAGTGTCCGGGCTGCTGGAGTGTCTCTTGGCTGGGTTCCCATCTGGCAGTCACACCCTGGGCCACCTCACAGCCCCATTGCGTGAAGGCAGCTGAGACTTGCTGAGCCGGAAGCTGCCATTGCGTCTTTGAATTGTCAGGCCGAGAAGGGTCTTGGGCGAGCCACCCTGCCGAGACAGCGTGTTGGTGGCGATCCTGGTAATTTCCCGGGTATTGGGGCCAGAAAGGAGCCTGAGGGCCTAACAGCCTCTCTCCCACAGTGGGTCCTGTTGGCAATTGGTTCAGGAGTGTCCCCGGGGCGTGAGAGGTCTCTGCTGTGTTCACAGTCAGGGCGGGCTGGTCCATCATGGCACCTGGTGCTTGGCCGGCACAGCCCTGGGTGGGTTCCGAAGGAAGAAACGGTGGACGGGACTCAGTGAGGACAGGTAGGATGGCTTGGTTGCTGCTGGAAGGATGGGAGGGTGGGCCGAGAGGGTAGGAGCTCTGGACAGAGGACAGGTGGCTTTGGTCAAGTGGAAGCGTGGCCGCATGGGTCGGGCTGTCTGCCAAGGACTTCGGCGGTGCACTCGCGCTCTGCACCGGCTTCCGAGCTCTTCGGTTCTGAAACCATACGTGAATTCGGGATCGCGGAAGGCCAGTTCGTTGAGCCAGTTCTTCCTTGGCCTCGTTACCAGGGTACCGGCTCTTCTCGAAGGCCTCGACTAGGAGACTCGTTTGCCATCTGCTGATGGCTGTGCGTTTTCGCCTGGCCGCTTTGGGGACATTTTCCGGAGACCAAGGCTGAGGCTCTCCCTGTCCCTGGGACGGCTCTTCTTCTGAGGCCTGTGCAGAGGCCGAGCGGCTCTTCCTTAGGGGACGTGCTCTGCGGTTTGCAAACCAAGTCTGAATGCGATCCTCCGCGATGCCAGTTTCTCTGGCGAGTTCTTCTCTGGTAGTTATACCAGGGTAGGGGTTCTGTTCAAACGCTGCTTGCAGGGTCTCTCTTTGACTGGCCTTCAAAACCAACCTCTCTCGGGGGCCTCGTGGATTTTGAGAGCGGCTCGAGGCGCTGGTCGGACCCATCGGGGCAAGTCAGCCGGACTGCACGGAGACTCGCGGCCAAGTGAACAGCTCCCGGAAACGCGGGACTCAGCCACACCCGGAATGCTTTGCGCAGCAAAGGAAGGCCCCAAGGCCCATGTGGGAAATAACCTGAGCCACGGGACTCCCTCCTTATATACCTGAGGCCTTGGAGGAAAGCGTTGAAGGGGAAGATGACTCACTCCTAAGTGGAAGTAGAGATTTCATCAGGGGATTTGGCAACGGTCATCCTACTAATTAACGTGTTGCGTCAGAGGAATGCCTTTGCAATGGAAGGGTTTTCCGGCACCTTGTCAGGTCGGTGGGGGCTAGGGGACCGGACTGAGATCCCCAGGCGCCTTAGTGCGCTGGTGCCGCCCTAACAGAACTAGCACCAGTGCGTGGCTTTGACAAACAGAAATGTATTCTTTCCCAGTCGACCAGGCGACGAGTTCCAATTGAGGGCGCCAGCGCCTGGGGAAGGAGTTCCCTGCCTGTCAGCTCTGGGGGAAGGCCCTAGTCATCAGTCATCTTCTGGTCTACGAGCTTCTCAGGGCAGGGACCCGAGGTCCGAAGGACGCGCTCTGCCCCTGCCTCTTCTTCCTTGGCGCCCATTGGTCCCTCTCCTCTCTGCTAGCTTCTCTCTTTTCTCTCTCCAAAGGGACCGCCTGCCCATACAACCTAATCCTCTACATTGCCTCTTCCCTCATTGACGTAACCCCCCCCCGTGCTCCTGCCTCATGAACATCATAAAAACCATCATCGAGGGTAGGATTTACAACCCCTGGGGTAATTAGGACAGATCACAAATCCCAGAAGGACCACACAAGTCTGGGAATCCTGGATTCCTTGGATTCTCAGGCTGCCAAGGGTCTTGACTCCGCAATCCTGCCGGACAGTGAGTTGATTGTGATCCCAGCGATATCCGGCCTATTAGGGCCAGGAGGGACTTTGAGTTTCTGAGAGCCTCTTTCCCACAGACGGTTCTATTGGCGGCAGATGTGCGCCTCCCCCAAGGTGGCTGCCCTCCCCCCCCCCGCCCATCGCCTTTGCAGGAGGAGCTCCCTGCCCCGCTGACTGGCGCGCCTACACATCCCTCCGCTGGTGGAGCTGGGTTGGGGCTTTGGTGGGGGGTGGGGGGGGCGGGACGGGCTGGTACGCTTCCGTGTGCGGCCCACGCCCCTCCATCCCGAGTCCTCTCTCCGTCGCCTTCTCTCTCTTCTCCTCGCGGCTTGGCAATGCCTGGATAATTGTACAGAACGCACCGTTGTACGGAGGGTTAGTCAGGGTTGTTTTGACACCATCAGTTTCCCATTCCACGGTTTGTTCCAAAGAGAACGCCGGTGGTGTCCTCCTGGGGAAGCGATGGAGACCCGCTCTCTTTCAGAAAATCCCTTGGCACCGCCAGGTGCAGTTGGCTGAACCGCTTGCCCAGGAGACGTTCTGCCTTGCGGGCAGTAAATAAATGAAAGAATGAAGAAATAAATACGTAACAGGATGATTCATTTGAAACAAAAGCAAAGGAAATGAGATTCAAATCTCACAATACGGTGGCGTCTCTAGGCTTCGTGTCACGCAGTTCAGCAACTGAGGGCGTCACCCGCGCAGTCCACCGCCTCTCATGCCGCACCGTACAGAGTATTCAGCCTTGGTTTTTGTCCTAGTGTTAACGGTAAATCGTAATTCCCGTACATCGCTCCTTCTTTCACCTTATATTAAAAATAATTACAAATAGAATATTTTATATGCATATGTATATATACATAACTGAACCCCGCCTCGCAAATACTAATGCCCACAATATCCTACCTAAAAGAGCAGCAACTTTGGCCAAATCAGCGACTACAAAAAGCCCAGCGGCAAAGAAAGGAACAGCAGACAGACCGCGGAACCGCGCGTTTCCAAGCGTCCTCGTCATCGGGTGATCACGACATCTCTCCCCACAGTGCTTTATCAGCTTCCGAAGGGAGGTTCGCGTAGCTTCTTTAACCTTGTAGTTGCACCGATACACGTAAGCCCGGCTTGCGAAAAATGTTTCTGTACTAATGTGTAACTCCAGGCATATCGTTTTCAAACTAACCTACGTCTGCTGGAACGCATCGGCGACGTTTCTGGACAGTCGTTTTGGTGTGCCCCTCTGACAGTGTCACCCGGTTGGGTCCGCTTCTCCACGACCCCCATCCCGTGACTTCACTGGGAAAAGCAGGTCAACCCCTTTAGGTAGTTACGTCGGCGCGCAGTGGGCCCGGGATACATTTGCTCTCCTGGACCCACTGAATTTGTCGCGGACTCATTCCCGGACTCACCTCCCTGACCCTCCTTCGGCTGCCGCCCAGGCTCCGGGCCCGCCTCCTTGCCGCCCGCGGCCGCCAGAGGGCGCAGCCTCCCCTCGAGAGCGCGGCCTGGTCCCCTCCAAGCGCCGGGAGCTCCCGGGCTTCCCGCTCCAGCCTAGGCCCTTCGACAGCCGCCCTGACCTGGGGAGCAGGCCTTTGCGGAGGGCCTTGACACCGCGCGGACCTCGTCGCCTCCTCGAGCTCTCCCTGACTCGCTTCTGGACACACCGAACCCCGTCTGACCTATCCGCCCTCCCCCCCAGACCAGCGCCCCCACCTCTCGGAGGGGCTAATTCACGCTGAACCCGCCGCTCTCCGCCTGGAGCCTTTGAGGGTCCGCGAGGGCTCAGGGCCTCTGACTTTTGGCGTCATCTCATCCTCAATCCCGGACAGCCCGGGATCGCCAAAGCTCAGGCTCAGGAGGGTTTTGGTTAAGGTCAGGCTTAGGGCAACGGTTCAGGTTAGGGCTGGGGTTAGGGCTAGAGCTTGGGCTAGGGCGAGGGCTAGGGCGAGGGTGAGGGTTAGGGTCAGTGTTAGGGTGAGGGTTGGGGTGAGGGTGAGGGTGATGGTGAGTGTGATTTTGAGAGTGTGGGGCTAATTCACCCTGGACCCGCCGCTCTCCACTCGCGGCCTTTGAAGAGCCGCGGGGGCTTAGGGTCTCTATGCTCCGGCGTCATCTCATCTTTAATCCGGACAGCACGAGGTCGCCAAAACTCAGGCTCAGGAGCCCGGAGGGACCGAAGCAAATAGTCTCCTGAGTCACACATTCCTTCTTTTCTTCACTTCCCTTCTTGCTTGCTCCTTCCTTTAACCCGTTGGTTCCTTTAAGAAACCCTTCCGACCGACGAAAATCAAGAGATTCGGTAAGGCGCAAAGGTGGCCACGCTGTGGACAAACCGGCCCCTTCACGAGTGGCCGGCAAGCCATGAGGAGGCACAAAGGGTCAGACAGGCAGTGGCGGGCTGCTGGGACCAAATGCCTAAAAAAAAAACGCCAGCAAAGGAGGAAACCGCAGGAGGAAGAAGAGCGGGCAGTATGACCTCATTCCTACTGGGCAAGTGGGGGAGTGCATAGGCGTCTGGGGTAGGGGTAGGAGATTGGGGTCATAGGAATGGGGCAGAGGCCCTGGAGAGGCACTTGTCATTTCCCAATCCTTTGTGCTCTGGAGATTTTTTTGTTTCCCATGCATGTTCTCTGTGTTCCAATAGTGGCATTTCGTTTTCTTTTGCTTTGTTTTTTCTGGTTTCCATAATCTATCTGTCCTACCAACGAACTCCTTCATCCGGCTCGATAATCTCTATCACCTTTCCGAGGCTACCACCTCCAACGACGATGGGAGGAGTCTCAGAGGAAAGACGATGAGAAAGAGGCCTGGTGTTTATGTATAAAAACTTAATTATGAATAAGTTGGGCAAGAGTCTGGACAGATATGAGCCGGAATATATGTACCTTACCCCAAACACGTGCGACAGCAATCGCATCGATACACTTTCTTCGGCGATGGAATGGTGTTGCTCTAACGCCTTTCAGTTCATTTTCCGTGTGTTGAAAGTGGCCCAAGGGCGACATCCGTTCACGGGGGGCGGTTGCTCTGGGACGTAAACTGTGCCATCGTTCCTTCGGTGACAGCTGTGGCACAAACTGTCTTCCGGTTCCCAATTCCCACCTTCACACCTAAGGGAAAAGAAACACGTTAAGAAAAAAGAAAAAGGAAAAGAAAAAAACCGTCCTTTTTAGAAAATCCCCTTATGAATAGAGAGGGCATCCCCTCTTTCTCTACACACCTACCCCAAAATTTCCAATCTGAGGGCCCATCTTGCCAGAAGGGAAGGAAGTTGAGATGTGCACAAGGTAGGCCCATTTCCCTCGCCGGGGTTCGCTTAGCAGTCGTGGATTGCACAGACTGCCAAGGAGGCGATGATGGCAGGGAGGAGTTCCGATCAGTCGTGCGAAGGCTTTTGTTCATCTGGCTTTGGCCAATGGGTCCACCGCCTGGTGCCCCTGGTGCCCCCGGGGCCAAGACCGAGGAGCCTCCAAAGGATCAGGCACCCCAAGACTTGAAGATACACAGTCAGCGCTGCGTCCATGTGCTAGGTCGAAGTTTCCCAGAGTCTTATCATTCTTCCCGCGTTCCTTTGGCTCCGGAACACCGCGTCGTGGCTGTCCAGCATCTCTTTGAATCGTACGGATTCGTCCTCAAGGGATAGATGCCTGGATGTGGGTTCGGTCAGTCTTGCAGCGCGTCAAACAGGGCCCGAAAGTCAAGGTCGCCGAGGGAGAGTTGCAGTTGTGGACGGTCCTCCTCCTGTGGATCCGCGTTCAGAAAGCTTTGGGACTTTCCCTGCAACTCTGGGGCGGAGAGGAGTTCATCTAAAAGGCTCTCGGTTTCCTGGCAGTCTTGGTCTGGTGGACGAGATGACCCTCGAGCCGATTGTGCCGGCTCTGGCCACAGGTGTGCCTCGGAGTGTCCGGGCTGCTGGAGTGTCTCTTGGCTGGGTTCCCATCTGGCAGTCACACCCTGGGCCACCTCACAGCCCCATTGCGTGAAGGCAGCTGAGACTTGCTGAGCCGGAAGCTGCCATTGCGTCTTTGAATTGTCAGGCCGAGAAGGGTCTTGGGCGAGCCACCCTGCCGAGACAGCGTGTTGGTGGCGATCCTGGTAATTTCCCGGGTATTGGGGCCAGAAAGGAGCCTGAGGGCCTAACAGCCTCTCTCCCACAGTGGGTCCTGTTGGCAATTGGTTCAGGAGTGTCCCCGGGGCGTGAGAGGTCTCTGCTGTGTTCACAGTCAGGGCGGGCTGGTCCATCATGGCACCTGGTGCTTGGCCGGCACAGCCCTGGGTGGGTTCCGAAGGAAGAAACGGTGGACGGGACTCAGTGAGGACAGGTAGGATGGCTTGGTTGCTGCTGGAAGGATGGGAGGGTGGGCCGAGAGGGTAGGAGCTCTGGACAGAGGACAGGTGGCTTTGGTCAAGTGGAAGCGTGGCCGCATGGGTCGGGCTGTCTGCCAAGGACTTCGGCGGTGCACTCGCGCTCTGCGCCGGCTTCCGAGCTCTTCGGTTCTGAAACCATACGTGAATTCGGGATCGCGGAAGGCCAGTTCGTTGAGCCAGTTCTTCCTTGGCCTCGTTACCAGGGTACCGGCTCTTCTCGAAGGCCTCGACTAGGAGACTCGTTTGCCATCTGCTGATGGCTGTGCGTTTTCGCCTGGCCGCTTTGGGGACATTTTCCGGAGACCAAGGCTGAGGCTCTCCCTGTCCCTGGGACGGCTCTTCTTCTGAGGCCTGTGCAGAGGCCGAGCGGCTCTTCCTTAGGGGACGTGCTCTGCGGTTTGCAAACCAAGTCTGAATGCGATCCTCCGCGATGCCAGTTTCTCTGGCGAGTTCTTCTCTGGTAGTTATACCAGGGTAGGGGTTCTGTTCAAACGCTGCTTGCAGGGTCTCTCTTTGACTGGCCTTCAAAACCAACCTCTCTCGGGGGCCTCGTGGATTTTGAGAGCGGCTCGAGGCGCTGGTCGGACCCATCGGGGCAAGTCAGCCGGACTGCACGGAGACTCGCGGCCAAGTGAACAGCTCCCGGAAACGCGGGACTCAGCCACACCCGGAATGCTTTGCGCAGCAAAGGAAGGCCCCAAGGCCCATGTGGGAAATAACCTGAGCCACGGGACTCCCTCCTTATATACCTGAGGCCTTGGAGGAAAGCGTTGAAGGGGAAGATGACTCACTCCTAAGTGGAAGTAGAGATTTCATCAGGGGATTTGGCAACGGTCATCCTACTAATTAACGTGTTGCGTCAGAGGAATGCCTTTGCAATGGAAGGGTTTTCCGGCACCTTGTCAGGTCGGTGGGGGCTAGGGGACCGGACTGAGATCCCCAGGCGCCTTAGTGCGCTGGTGCCGCCCTAACAGAACTAGCACCAGTGCGTGGCTTTGACAAACAGAAATGTATTCTTTCCCAGTCGACCAGGCGACGAGTTCCAATTGAGGGCGCCAGCGCCTGGGGAAGGAGTTCCCTGCCTGTCAGCTCTGGGGGAAGGCCCTAGTCATCAGTCATCTTCTGGTCTACGAGCTTCTCAGGGCAGGGACCCGAGGTCCGAAGGACGCGCTCTGCCCCTGCCTCTTCTTCCTTGGCGCCCATTGGTCCCTCTCCTCTCTGCTAGCTTCTCTCTTTTCTCTCTCCAAAGGGACCGCCTGCCCATACAACCTAATCCTCTACATTGCCTCCTCCCTCATTGACATAACCCCCCCCCCCGTGCTCCTGCCTCATGAACATCATAAAAACCATCATCGAGGGTAGGATTTACAACCCCTGGGGTAATTAGGACAGATCACAAATCCCAGAAGGACCACACAAGTCTGGGAATCCTGGATTCCTTGGATTCTCAGGCTGCCAAGGGTCTTGACTCCGCAATCCTGCCGGACAGTGAGTTGATTGTGATCCCAGCGATATCCGGCCTATTAGGGCCAGGAGGGACTTTGAGTTTCTGAGAGCCTCTTTCCCACAGACGGTTCTATTGGCGGCAGATGTGCGCCTCCCCCAAGGTGGCTGCCCCCCCCCCCCGCCCATCGCCTTTGCAGGAGGAGCTCCCTGCCCCGCTGACTGGCGCGCCTACACATCCCTCCGCTGGTGGAGCTGGGTTGGGGCTTTGGTGGGGGGTGGGGGGGGCGGGACGGGCTGGTACGCTTCCGTGTGCGGCCCACGCCCCTCCATCCCGAGTCCTCTCTCCGTCGCCTTCTCTCTCTTCTCCTCGCGGCTTGGCAATGCCTGGATAATTGTACAGAACGCACCGTTGTACGGAGGGTTAGTCAGGGTTGTTTTGACACCATCAGTTTCCCATTCCACGGTTTGTTCCAAAGAGAACGCCGGTGGTGTCCTCCTGGGGAAGCGATGGAGACCCGCTCTCTTTCAGAAAATCCCTTGGCACCGCCAGGTGCAGTTGGCTGAACCGCTTGCCCAGGAGACGTTCTGCCTTGCGGGCAGTAAATAAATGAAAGAATGAAGAAATAAATACGTAACAGGATGATTCATTTGAAACAAAAGCAAAGGAAATGAGATTCAAATCTCACAATACGGTGGCGTCTCTAGGCTTCGTGTCACGCAGTTCAGCAACTGAGGGCGTCACCCGCGCAGTCCACCGCCTCTCATGCCGCACCGTACAGAGTATTCAGCCTTGGTTTTTGTCCTAGTGTTAACGGTAAATCGTAATTCCCGTACATCGCTCCTTCTTTCACCTTATATTAAAAATAATTACAAATAGAATATTTTATATGCATATGTATATATACATAACTGAACCCCGCCTCGCAAATACTAATGCCCACAATATCCTACCTAAAAGAGCAGCAACTTTGGCCAAATCAGCGACTACAAAAAGCCCAGCGGCAAAGAAAGGAACAGCAGACAGACCGCGGAACCGCGCGTTTCCAAGCGTCCTCGTCATCGGGTGATCACGACATCTCTCCCCACAGTGCTTTATCAGCTTCCGAAGGGAGGTTCGCGTAGCTTCTTTAACCTTGTAGTTGCACCGATACACGTAAGCCCGGCTTGCGAAAAATGTTTCTGTACTAATGTGTAACTCCAGGCATATCGTTTTCAAACTAACCTACGTCTGCTGGAACGCATCGGCGACGTTTCTGGACAGTCGTTTTGGTGTGCCCCTCTGACAGTGTCACCCGGTTGGGTCCGCTTCTCCACGACCCCCATCCCGTGACTTCACTGGGAAAAGCAGGTCAACCCCTTTAGGTAGTTACGTCGGCGCGCAGTGGGCCCGGGATACATTTGCTCTCCTGGACCCACTGAATTTGTCGCGGACTCATTCCCGGACTCACCTCCCTGACCCTCCTTCGGCTGCCGCCCAGGCTCCGGGCCCGCCTCCTTGCCGCCCGCGGCCGCCAGAGGGCGCAGCCTCCCCTCGAGAGCGCGGCCTGGTCCCCTCCAAGCGCCGGGAGCTCCCGGGCTTCCCGCTCCAGCCTAGGCCCTTCGACAGCCGCCCTGACCTGGGGAGCAGGCCTTTGCGGAGGGCCTTGACACCGCGCGGACCTCGTCGCCTCCTCGAGCTCTCCCTGACTCGCTTCTGGACACACCGAACCCCGTCTGACCTATCCGCCCTCCCCCCCAGACCAGCGCCCCCACCTCTCGGAGGGGCTAATTCACGCTGAACCCGCCGCTCTCCGCCTGGAGCCTTTGAGGGTCCGCGAGGGCTCAGGGCCTCTGACTTTTGGCGTCATCTCATCCTCAATCCCGGACAGCCCGGGATCGCCAAAGCTCAGGCTCAGGAGGGTTTTGGTTAAGGTCAGGCTTAGGGCAACGGTTCAGGTTAGGGCTGGGGTTAGGGCTAGAGCTTGGGCTAGGGCGAGGGCTAGGGCGAGGGCGAGGGTTAGGGTCAGTGTTAGGGTGAGGGTTGGGGTGAGGGTGAGGGTGATGGTGAGTGTGATTTTGAGAGTGTGGGGCTAATTCACCCTGGACCCGCCGCTCTCCACTCGCGGCCTTTGAAGAGCCGCGGGGGCTTAGGGTCTCTATGCTCCGGCGTCATCTCATCTTTAATCCGGACAGCACGAGGTCG
This sequence comes from Loxodonta africana, assembly GCF_030014295.1. Taxonomy (NCBI): domain Eukaryota; kingdom Metazoa; phylum Chordata; class Mammalia; order Proboscidea; family Elephantidae; genus Loxodonta; species Loxodonta africana. Next base: position 82,941,315 of record NC_087359.1, read on the forward strand.
CCAAAACTCAGGCTCAGGAGCCCGGAGGGACCGAAGCAAATAGTCTCCTGAGTCACACATTCCTTCTTTTCTTCACTTCCCTTCTTGCTTGCTCCTTCCTTTAACCCGTTGGTTCCTTTAAGAAACCCTTCCGACCGACGAAAATCAAGAGATTCGGTAAGGCGCAAAGGTGGCCACGCTGTGGACAAACCGGCCCCTTCACGAGTGGCCGGCAAGCCATGAGGAGGCACAAAGGGTCAGACAGGCAGTGGCGGGCTGCTGGGACCAAATGCCTAAAAAAAAACGCCAGCAAAGGAGGAAACCGCAGGAGGAAGAAGAGCGGGCAGTATGACCTCATTCCTACTGGGCAAGTGGGGGAGTGCATAGGCGTCTGGGGTAGGGGTAGGAGATTGGGGTCATAGGAATGGGGCAGAGGCCCTGGAGAGGCACTTGTCATTTCCCAATCCTTTGTGCTCTGGAGATTTTTTTGTTTCCCATGCATGTTCTCTGTGTTCCAATAGTGGCATTTCGTTTTCTTTTGCTTTGTTTTTTCTGGTTTCCATAATCTATCTGTCCTACCAACGAACTCCTTCATCCGGCTCGATAATCTCTATCACCTTTCCGAGGCTACCACCTCCAACGACGATGGGAGGAGTCTCAGAGGAAAGACGATGAGAAAGAGGCCTGGTGTTTATGTATAAAAACTTAATTATGAATAAGTTGGGCAAGAGTCTGGACAGATATGAGCCGGAATATATGTACCTTACCCCAAACACGTGCGACAGCAATCGCATCGATACACTTTCTTCGGCGATGGAATGGTGTTGCTCTAACGCCTTTCAGTTCATTTTCCGTGTGTTGAAAGTGGCCCAAGGGCGACATCCGTTCACGGGGGGCGGTTGCTCTGGGACGTAAACTGTGCCATCGTTCCTTCGGTGACAGCTGTGGCACAAACTGTCTTCCGGTTCCCAATTCCCACCTTCACACCTAAGGGAAAAGAAACACGTTAAGAAAAAAGAAAAAGGAAAAGAAAAAAACCGTCCTTTTTAGAAAATCCCCTTATGAATAGAGAGGGCATCCCCTCTTTCTCTACACACCTACCCCAAAATTTCCAATCTGAGGGCCCATCTTGCCAGAAGGGAAGGAAGTTGAGATGTGCACAAGGTAGGCCCATTTCCCTCGCCGGGGTTCGCTTAGCAGTCGTGGATTGCACAGACTGCCAAGGAGGCGATGATGGCAGGGAGGAGTTCCGATCAGTCGTGCGAAGGCTTTTGTTCATCTGGCTTTGGCCAATGGGTCCACCGCCTGGTGCCCCTGGTGCCCCCGGGGCCAAGACCGAGGAGCCTCCAAAGGATCAGGCACCCCAAGACTTGAAGATACACAGTCAGCGCTGCGTCCATGTGCTAGGTCGAAGTTTCCCAGAGTCTTATCATTCTTCCCGCGTTCCTTTGGCTCCGGAACACCGCGTCGTGGCTGTCCAGCATCTCTTTGAATCGTACGGATTCGTCCTCAAGGGATAGATGCCTGGATGTGGGTTCGGTCAGTCTTGCAGCGCGTCAAACAGGGCCCGAAAGTCAAGGTCGCCGAGGGAGAGTTGCAGTTGTGGACGGTCCTCCTCCTGTGGATCCGCGTTCAGAAAGCTTTGGGACTTTCCCCGCAACTCTGGGGCGGAGAGGAGTTCATCTAAAAGGCTCTCGGTTTCCTGGCAGTCTTGGTCTGGTGGACGAGATGACCCTCGAGCCGATTGTGCCGGCTCTGGCCACAGGTGTGCCTCGGAGTGTCCGGGCTGCTGGAGTGTCTCTTGGCTGGGTTCCCATCTGGCAGTCACACCCTGGGCCACCTCACAGCCCCATTGCGTGAAGGCAGCTGAGACTTGCTGAGCCGGAAGCTGCCATTGCGTCTTTGAATTGTCAGGCCGAGAAGGGTCTTGGGCGAGCCACCCTGCCGAGACAGCGTGTTGGTGGCGATCCTGGTAATTTCCCGGGTATTGGGGCCAGAAAGGAGCCTGAGGGCCTAACAGCCTCTCTCCCACAGTGGGTCCTGTTGGCAATTGGTTCAGGAGTGTCCCCGGGGCGTGAGAGGTCTCTGCTGTGTTCACAGTCAGGGCGGGCTGGTCCATCATGGCACCTGGTGCTTGGCCGGCACAGCCCTGGGTGGGTTCCGAAGGAAGAAACGGTGGACGGGACTCAGTGAGGACAGGTAGGATGGCTTGGTTGCTGCTGGAAGGATGGGAGGGTGGGCCGAGAGGGTAGGAGCTCTGGACAGAGGACAGGTGGCTTTGGTCAAGTGGAAGCGTGGCCGCATGGGTCGGGCTGTCTGCCAAGGACTTCGGCGGTGCACTCGCGCTCTGCACCGGCTTCCGAGCTCTTCGGTTCTGAAACCATACGTGAATTCGGGATCGCGGAAGGCCAGTTCGTTGAGCCAGTTCTTCCTTGGCCTCGTTACCAGGGTACCGGCTCTTCTCGAAGGCCTCGACTAGGAGACTCGTTTGCCATCTGCTGATGGCTGTGCGTTTTCGCCTGGCCGCTTTGGGGACATTTTCCGGAGACCAAGGCTGAGGCTCTCCCTGTCCCTGGGACGGCTCTTCTTCTGAGGCCTGTGCAGAGGCCGAGCGGCTCTTCCTTAGGGGACGTGCTCTGCGGTTTGCAAACCAAGTCTGAATGCGATCCTCCGCGATGCCAGTTTCTCTGGCGAGTTCTTCTCTGGTAGTTATACCAGGGTAGGGGTTCTGTTCAAACGCTGCTTGCAGGGTCTCTCTTTGACTGGCCTTCAAAACCAACCTCTCTCGGGGGCCTCGTGGATTTTGAGAGCGGCTCGAGGCGCTGGTCGGACCCATCGGGGCAAGTCAGCCGGACTGCACGGAGACTCGCGGCCAAGTGAACAGCTCCCGGAAACGCGGGACTCAGCCACACCCGGAATGCTTTGCGCAGCAAAGGAAGGCCCCAAGGCCCATGTGGGAAATAACCTGAGCCACGGGACTCCCTCCTTATATACCTGAGGCCTTGGAGGAAAGCGTTGAAGGGGAAGATGACTCACTCCTAAGTGGAAGTAGAGATTTCATCAGGGGATTTGGCAACGGTCATCCTACTAATTAACGTGTTGCGTCAGAGGAATGCCTTTGCAATGGAAGGGTTTTCCGGCACCTTGTCAGGTCGGTGGGGGCTAGGGGACCGGACTGAGATCCCCAGGCGCCTTAGTGCGCTGGTGCCGCCCTAACAGAACTAGCACCAGTGCGTGGCTTTGACAAACAGAAATGTATTCTTTCCCAGTCGACCAGGCGACCAGTTCCAATTGAGGGCGCCAGCGCCTGGGGAAGGAGTTCCCTGCCTGTCAGCTCTGGGGGAAGGCCCTAGTCATCAGTCATCTTCTGGTCTACGAGCTTCTCAGGGCAGGGACCCGAGGTCCGAAGGACGCGCTCTGCCCCTGCCTCTTCTTCCTTGGCGCCCATTGGTCCCTCTCCTCTCTGCTAGCTTCTCTCTTTTCTCTCTCCAAAGGGACCGCCTGCCCATACAACCTAATCCTCTACATTGCCTCCTCCCTCATTGACATAACCCCCCCCCCCGTGCTCCTGCCTCATGAACATCATAAAAACCATCATCGAGGGTAGGATTTACAACCCCTGGGGTAATTAGGACAGATCACAAATCCCAGAAGGACCACACAAGTCTGGGAATCCTGGATTCCTTGGATTCTCAGGCTGCCAAGGGTCTTGACTCCGCAATCCTGCCGGACAGTGAGTTGATTGTGATCCCAGCGATATCCGGCCTATTAGGGCCAGGAGGGACTTTGAGTTTCTGAGAGCCTCTTTCCCACAGACGGTTCTATTGGCGGCAGATGTGCGCCTCCCCCAAGGTGGCTGCCCCCACCCCGCCCATCGCCTTTGCAGGAGGAGCTCCCTGCCCCGCTGACTGGCGCGCCTACACATCCCTCCGCTGGTGGAGCTGGGTTGGGGCTTTGGTGGGGGGTGGGGGGGGGCGGGACGGGCTGGTACGCTTCCGTGTGCGGCCCACGCCCCTCCATCCCGAGTCCTCTCTCCGTCGCCTTCTCTCTCTTCTCCTCGCGGCTTGGCAATGCCTGGATAATTGTACAGAACGCACCGTTGTACGGAGGGTTAGTCAGGGTTGTTTTGACACCATCAGTTTCCCATTCCACGGTTTGTTCCAAAGAGAACGCCGGTGGTGTCCTCCTGGGGAAGCGATGGAGACCCGCTCTCTTTCAGAAAATCCCTTGGCACCGCCAGGTGCAGTTGGCTGAACCGCTTGCCCAGGAGACGTTCTGCCTTGCGGGCAGTAAATAAATGAAAGAATGAAGAAATAAATACGTAACAGGATGATTCATTTGAAACAAAAGCAAAGGAAATGAGATTCAAATCTCACAATACGGTGGCGTCTCTAGGCTTCGTGTCACGCAGTTCAGCAACTGAGGGCGTCACCCGCGCAGTCCACCGCCTCTCATGCCGCACCGTACAGAGTATTCAGCCTTGGTTTTTGTCCTAGTGTTAACGGTAAATCGTAATTCCCGTACATCGCTCCTTCTTTCACCTTATATTAAAAATAATTACAAATAGAATATTTTATATGCATATGTATATATACATAACTGAACCCCGCCTCGCAAATACTAATGCCCACAATATCCTACCTAAAAGAGCAGCAACTTTGGCCAAATCAGCGACTACAAAAAGCCCAGCGGCAAAGAAAGGAACAGCAGACAGACCGCGGAACCGCGCGTTTCCAAGCGTCCTCGTCATCGGGTGATCACGACATCTCTCCCCACAGTGCTTTATCAGCTTCCGAAGGGAGGTTCGCGTAGCTTCTTTAACCTTGTAGTTGCACCGATACACGTAAGCCCGGCTTGCGAAAAATGTTTCTGTACTAATGTGTAACTCCAGGCATATCGTTTTCAAACTAACCTACGTCTGCTGGAACGCATCGGCGACGTTTCTGGACAGTCGTTTTGGTGTGCCCCTCTGACAGTGTCACCCGGTTGGGTCCGCTTCTCCACGACCCCCATCCCGTGACTTCACTGGGAAAAGCAGGTCAACCCCTTTAGGTAGTTACGTCGGCGCGCAGTGGGCCCGGGATACATTTGCTCTCCTGGACCCACTGAATTTGTCGCGGACTCATTCCCGGACTCACCTCCCTGACCCTCCTTCGGCTGCCGCCCAGGCTCCGGGCCCGCCTCCTTGCCGCCCGCGGCCGCCAGAGGGCGCAGCCTCCCCTCGAGAGCGCGGCCTGGTCCCCTCCAAGCGCCGGGAGCTCCCGGGCTTCCCGCTCCAGCCTAGGCCCTTCGACAGCCGCCCTGACCTGGGGAGCAGGCCTTTGCGGAGGGCCTTGACACCGCGCGGACCTCGTCGCCTCCTCGAGCTCTCCCTGACTCGCTTCTGGACACACCGAACCCCGTCTGACCTATCCGCCCTCCCCCCCAGACCAGCGCCCCCACCTCTCGGAGGGGCTAATTCACGCTGAACCCGCCGCTCTCCGCCTGGAGCCTTTGAGGGTCCGCGAGGGCTCAGGGCCTCTGACTTTTGGCGTCATCTCATTCTCAATCCCGGACAGCCCGGGATCGCCAAAGCTCAGGCTCAGGAGGGTTTTGGTTAAGGTCAGGCTTAGGGCAACGGTTCAGGTTAGGGCTGGGGTTAGGGCTAGAGCTTGGGCTAGGGCGAGGGCTAGGGCGAGGGCGAGGGTTAGGGTCAGTGTTAGGGTGAGGGTTGGGGTGAGGGTGAGGGTGATGGTGAGTGTGATTTTGAGAGTGTGGGGCTAATTCACCCTGGACCCGCCGCTCTCCACTCGCGGCCTTTGAAGAGCCGCGGGGGCTTAGGGTCTCTATGCTCCGGCGTCATCTCATCTTTAATCCGGACAGCACGAGGTCGCCAAAACTCAGGCTCAGGAGCCCGGAGGGACCGAAGCAAATAGTCTCCTGAGTCACACATTCCTTCTTTTCTTCACTTCCCTTCTTGCTTGCTCCTTCCTTTAACCCGTTGGTTCCTTTAAGAAACCCTTCCGACCGACGAAAATCAAGAGATTCGGTAAGGCGCAAAGGTGGCCACGCTGTGGACAAACCGGCCCCTTCACGAGTGGCCGGCAAGCCATGAGGAGGCACAAAGGGTCAGACAGGCAGTGGCGGGCTGCTGGGACCAAATGCCTAAAAAAAAACGCCAGCAAAGGAGGAAACCGCAGGAGGAAGAAGAGCGGGCAGTATGACCTCATTCCTACTGGGCAAGTGGGGGAGTGCATAGGCGTCTGGGGTAGGGGTAGGAGATTGGGGTCATAGGAATGGGGCAGAGGCCCTGGAGAGGCACTTGTCATTTCCCAATCCTTTGTGCTCTGGAGATTTTTTTGTTTCCCATGCATGTTCTCTGTGTTCCAATAGTGGCATTTCGTTTTCTTTTGCTTTGTTTTTTCTGGTTTCCATAATCTATCTGTCCTACCAACGAACTCCTTCATCCGGCTCGATAATCTCTATCACCTTTCCGAGGCTACCACCTCCAACGACGATGGGAGGAGTCTCAGAGGAAAGACGATGAGAAAGAGGCCTGGTGTTTATGTATAAAAACTTAATTATGAATAAGTTGGGCAAGAGTCTGGACAGATATGAGCCGGAATATATGTACCTTACCCCAAACACGTGCGACAGCAATCGCATCGATACACTTTCTTCGGCGATGGAATGGTGTTGCTCTAACGCCTTTCAGTTCATTTTCCGTGTGTTGAAAGTGGCCCAAGGGCGACATCCGTTCACGGGGGGCGGTTGCTCTGGGACGTAAACTGTGCCATCGTTCCTTCGGTGACAGCTGTGGCACAAACTGTCTTCCGGTTCCCAATTCCCACCTTCACACCTAAGGGAAAAGAAACACGTTAAGAAAAAAGAAAAAGGAAAAGAAAAAAACCGTCCTTTTTAGAAAATCCCCTTATGAATAGAGAGGGCATCCCCTCTTTCTCTACACACCTACCCCAAAATTTCCAATCTGAGGGCCCATCTTGCCAGAAGGGAAGGAAGTTGAGATGTGCACAAGGTAGGCCCATTTCCCTCGCCGGGGTTCGCTTAGCAGTCGTGGATTGCACAGACTGCCAAGGAGGCGATGATGGCAGGGAGGAGTTCCGATCAGTCGTGCGAAGGCTTTTGTTCATCTGGCTTTGGCCAATGGGTCCACCGCCTGGTGCCCCTGGTGCCCCCGGGGCCAAGACCGAGGAGCCTCCAAAGGATCAGGCACCCCAAGACTTGAAGATACACAGTCAGCGCTGCGTCCATGTGCTAGGTCGAAGTTTCCCAGAGTCTTATCATTCTTCCCGCGTTCCTTTGGCTCCGGAACACCGCGTCGTGGCTGTCCAGCATCTCTTTGAATCGTACGGATTCGTCCTCAAGGGATAGATGCCTGGATGTGGGTTCGGTCAGTCTTGCAGCGCGTCAAACAGGGCCCGAAAGTCAAGGTCGCCGAGGGAGAGTTGCAGTTGTGGACGGTCCTCCTCCTGTGGATCCGCGTTCAGAAAGCTTTGGGACTTTCCCTGCAACTCTGGGGCGGAGAGGAGTTCATCTAAAAGGCTCTCGGTTTCCTGGCAGTCTTGGTCTGGTGGACGAGATGACCCTCGAGCCGATTGTGCCGGCTCTGGCCACAGGTGTGCCTCGGAGTGTCCGGGCTGCTGGAGTGTCTCTTGGCTGGGTTCCCATCTGGCAGTCACACCCTGGGCCACCTCACAGCCCCATTGCGTGAAGGCAGCTGAGACTTGCTGAGCCGGAAGCTGCCATTGCGTCTTTGAATTGTCAGGCCGAGAAGGGTCTTGGGCGAGCCACCCTGCCGAGACAGCGTGTTGGTGGCGATCCTGGTAATTTCCCGGGTATTGGGGCCAGAAAGGAGCCTGAGGGCCTAACAGCCTCTCTCCCACAGTGGGTCCTGTTGGCAATTGGTTCAGGAGTGTCCCCGGGGCGTGAGAGGTCTCTGCTGTGTTCACAGTCAGGGCGGGCTGGTCCATCATGGCACCTGGTGCTTGGCCGGCACAGCCCTGGGTGGGTTCCGAAGGAAGAAACGGTGGACGGGACTCAGTGAGGACAGGTAGGATGGCTTGGTTGCTGCTGGAAGGATGGGAGGGTGGGCCGAGAGGGTAGGAGCTCTGGACAGAGGACAGGTGGCTTTGGTCAAGTGGAAGCGTGGCCGCATGGGTCGGGCTGTCTGCCAAGGACTTCGGCGGTGCACTCGCGCTCTGCACCGGCTTCCGAGCTCTTCGGTTCTGAAACCATACGTGAATTCGGGATCGCGGAAGGCCAGTTCGTTGAGCCAGTTCTTCCTTGGCCTCGTTACCAGGGTACCGGCTCTTCTCGAAGGCCTCGACTAGGAGACTCGTTTGCCATCTGCTGATGGCTGTGCGTTTTCGCCTGGCCGCTTTGGGGACATTTTCCGGAGACCAAGGCTGAGGCTCTCCCTGTCCCTGGGACGGCTCTTCTTCTGAGGCCTGTGCAGAGGCCGAGCGGCTCTTCCTTAGGGGACGTGCTCTGCGGTTTGCAAACCAAGTCTGAATGCGATCCTCCGCGATGCCAGTTTCTCTGGCGAGTTCTTCTCTGGTAGTTATACCAGGGTAGGGGTTCTGTTCAAACGCTGCTTGCAGGGTCTCTCTTTGACTGGCCTTCAAAACCAACCTCTCTCGGGGGCCTCGTGGATTTTGAGAGCGGCTCGAGGCGCTGGTCGGACCCATCGGGGCAAGTCAGCCGGACTGCACGGAGACTCGCGGCCAAGTGAACAGCTCCCGGAAACGCGGGACTCAGCCACACCCGGAATGCTTTGCGCAGCAAAGGAAGGCCCCAAGGCCCATGTGGGAAATAACCTGAGCCACGGGACTCCCTCCTTATATACCTGAGGCCTTGGAGGAAAGCGTTGAAGGGGAAGATGACTCACTCCTAAGTGGAAGTAGAGATTTCATCAGGGGATTTGGCAACGGTCATCCTACTAATTAACGTGTTGCGTCAGAGGAATGCCTTTGCAATGGAAGGGTTTTCCGGCACCTTGTCAGGTCGGTGGGGGCTAGGGGACCGGACTGAGATCCCCAGGCGCCTTAGTGCGCTGGTGCCGCCCTAACAGAACTAGCACCAGTGCGTGGCTTTGACAAACAGAAATGTATTCTTTCCCAGTCGACCAGGCGACCAGTTCCAATTGAGGGCGCCAGCGCCTGGGGAAGGAGTTCCCTGCCTGTCAGCTCTGGGGGAAGGCCCTAGTCATCAGTCATCTTCTGGTCTACGAGCTTCTCAGGGCAGGGACCCGAGGTCCGAAGGACGCGCTCTGCCCCTGCCTCTTCTTCCTTGGCGCCCATTGGTCCCTCTCCTCTCTGCTAGCTTCTCTCTTTTCTCTCTCCAAAGGGACCGCCTGCCCATACAACCTAATCCTCTACATTGCCTCCTCCCTCATTGACATAACCCCCCCCCCCGTGCTCCTGCCTCATGAACATCATAAAAACCATCATCGAGGGTAGGATTTACAACCCCTGGGGTAATTAGGACAGATCACAAATCCCAGAAGGACCACACAAGTCTGGGAATCCTGGATTCCTTGGATTCTCAGGCTGCCAAGGGTCTTGACTCCGCAATCCTGCCGGACAGTGAGTTGATTGTGATCCCAGCGATATCCGGCCTATTAGGGCCAGGAGGGACTTTGAGTTTCTGAGAGCCTCTTTCCCACAGACGGTTCTATTGGCGGCAGATGTGCGCCTCCCCCAAGGTGGCTGCCCCCACCCCGCCCATCGCCTTTGCAGGAGGAGCTCCCTGCCCCGCTGACTGGCGCGCCTACACATCCCTCCGCTGGTGGAGCTGGGTTGGGGCTTTGGTGGGGGGTGGGGGGGGGGCGGGACGGGCTGGTACGCTTCCGTGTGCGGCCCACGCCCCTCCATCCCGAGTCCTCTCTCCGTCGCCTTCTCTCTCTTCTCCTCGCGGCTTGGCAATGCCTGGATAATTGTACAGAACGCACCGTTGTACGGAGGGTTAGTCAGGGTTGTTTTGACACCATCAGTTTCCCATTCCACGGTTTGTTCCAAAGAGAACGCCGGTGGTGTCCTCCTGGGGAAGCGATGGAGACCCGCTCTCTTTCAGAAAATCCCTTGGCACCGCCAGGTGCAGTTGGCTGAACCGCTTGCCCAGGAGACGTTCTGCCTTGCGGGCAGTAAATAAATGAAAGAATGAAGAAATAAATACGTAACAGGATGATTCATTTGAAACAAAAGCAAAGGAAATGAGATTCAAATCTCACAATACGGTGGCGTCTCTAGGCTTCGTGTCACGCAGTTCAGCAACTGAGGGCGTCACCCGCGCAGTCCACCGCCTCTCATGCCGCACCGTACAGAGTATTCAGCCTTGGTTTTTGTCCTAGTGTTAACGGTAAATCGTAATTCCCGTACATCGCTCCTTCTTTCACCTTATATTAAAAATAATTACAAATAGAATATTTTATATGCATATGTATATATACATAACTGAACCCCGCCTCGCAAATACTAATGCCCACAATATCCTACCTAAAAGAGCAGCAACTTTGGCCAAATCAGCGACTACAAAAAGCCCAGCGGCAAAGAAAGGAACAGCAGACAGACCGCGGAACCGCGCGTTTCCAAGCGTCCTCGTCATCGGGTGATCACGACATCTCTCCCCACAGTGCTTTATCAGCTTCCGAAGGGAGGTTCGCGTAGCTTCTTTAACCTTGTAGTTGCACCGATACACGTAAGCCCGGCTTGCGAAAAATGTTTCTGTACTAATGTGTAACTCCAGGCATATCGTTTTCAAACTAACCTACGTCTGCTGGAACGCATCGGCGACGTTTCTGGACAGTCGTTTTGGTGTGCCCCTCTGACAGTGTCACCCGGTTGGGTCCGCTTCTCCACGACCCCCATCCCGTGACTTCACTGGGAAAAGCAGGTCAACCCCTTTAGGTAGTTACGTCGGCGCGCAGTGGGCCCGGGATACATTTGCTCTCCTGGACCCACTGAATTTGTCGCGGACTCATTCCCGGACTCACCTCCCTGACCCTCCTTCGGCTGCCGCCCAGGCTCCGGGCCCGCCTCCTTGCCGCCCGCGGCCGCCAGAGGGCGCAGCCTCCCCTCGAGAGCGCGGCCTGGTCCCCTCCAAGCGCCGGGAGCTCCCGGGCTTCCCGCTCCAGCCTAGGCCCTTCGACAGCCGCCCTGACCTGGGGAGCAGGCCTTTGCGGAGGGCCTTGACACCGCGCGGACCTCGTCGCCTCCTCGAGCTCTCCCTGACTCGCTTCTGGACACACCGAACCCCGTCTGACCTATCCGCCCTCCCCCCCAGACCAGCGCCCCCACCTCTCGGAGGGGCTAATTCACGCTGAACCCGCCGCTCTCCGCCTGGAGCCTTTGAGGGTCCGCGAGGGCTCAGGGCCTCTGACTTTTGGCGTCATCTCATTCTCAATCCCGGACAGCCCGGGATCGCCAAAGCTCAGGCTCAGGAGGGTTTTGGTTAAGGTCAGGCTTAGGGCAACGGTTCAGGTTAGGGCTGGGGTTAGGGCTAGAGCTTGGGCTAGGGCGAGGGCTAGGGCGAGGGCGAGGGTTAGGGTCAGTGTTAGGGTGAGGGTTGGGGTGAGGGTGAGGGTGATGGTGAGTGTGATTTTGAGAGTGTGGGGCTAATTCACCCTGGACCCGCCGCTCTCCACTCGCGGCCTTTGAAGAGCCGCGGGGGCTTAGGGTCTCTATGCTCCGGCGTCATCTCATCTTTAATCCGGACAGCACGAGGTCGCCAAAACTCAGGCTCAGGAGCCCGGAGGGACCGAAGCAAATAGTCTCCTGAGTCACACATTCCTTCTTTTCTTCACTTCCCTTCTTGCTTGCTCCTTCCTTTAACCCGTTGGTTCCTTTAAGAAACCCTTCCGACCGACGAAAATCAAGAGATTCGGTAAGGCGCAAAGGTGGCCACGCTGTGGACAAACCGGCCCCTTCACGAGTGGCCGGCAAGCCATGAGGAGGCACAAAGGGTCAGACAGGCAGTGGCGGGCTGCTGGGACCAAATGCCTAAAAAAAAAACGCCAGCAAAGGAGGAAACCGCAGGAGGAAGAAGAGCGGGCAGTATGACCTCATTCCTACTGGGCAAGTGGGGGAGTGCATAGGCGTCTGGGGTAGGGGTAGGAGATTGGGGTCATAGGAATGGGGCAGAGGCCCTGGAGAGGCACTTGTCATTTCCCAATCCTTTGTGCTCTGGAGATTTTTTTGTTTCCCATGCATGTTCTCTGTGTTCCAATAGTGGCATTTCGTTTTCTTTTGCTTTGTTTTTTCTGGTTTCCATAATCTATCTGTCCTACCAACGAACTCCTTCATCCGGCTCGATAATCTCTATCACCTTTCCGAGGCTACCACCTCCAACGACGATGGGAGGAGTCTCAGAGGAAAGACGATGAGAAAGAGGCCTGGTGTTTATGTATAAAAACTTAATTATGAATAAGTTGGGCAAGAGTCTGGACAGATATGAGCCGGAATATATGTACCTTACCCCAAACACGTGCGACAGCAATCGCATCGATACACTTTCTTCGGCGATGGAATGGTGTTGCTCTAACGCCTTTCAGTTCATTTTCCGTGTGTTGAAAGTGGCCCAAGGGCGACATCCGTTCACGGGGGGCGGTTGCTCTGGGACGTAAACTGTGCCATCGTTCCTTCGGTGACAGCTGTGGCACAAACTGTCTTCCGGTTCCCAATTCCCACCTTCACACCTAAGGGAAAAGAAACACGTTAAGAAAAAAGAAAAAGGAAAAGAAAAAAACCGTCCTTTTTAGAAAATCCCCTTATGAATAGAGAGGGCATCCCCTCTTTCTCTACACACCTACCCCAAAATTTCCAATCTGAGGGCCCATCTTGCCAGAAGGGAAGGAAGTTGAGATGTGCACAAGGTAGGCCCATTTCCCTCGCCGGGGTTCGCTTAGCAGTCGTGGATTGCACAGACTGCCAAGGAGGCGATGATGGCAGGGAGGAGTTCCGATCAGTCGTGCGAAGGCTTTTGTTCATCTGGCTTTGGCCAATGGGTCCACCGCCTGGTGCCCCTGGTGCCCCCGGGGCCAAGACCGAGGAGCCTCCAAAGGATCAGGCACCCCAAGACTTGAAGATACACAGTCAGCGCTGCGTCCATGTGCTAGGTCGAAGTTTCCCAGAGTCTTATCATTCTTCCCGCGTTCCTTTGGCTCCGGAACACCGCGTCGTGGCTGTCCAGCATCTCTTTGAATCGTACGGATTCGTCCTCAAGGGATAGATGCCTGGATGTGGGTTCGGTCAGTCTTGCAGCGCGTCAAACAGGGCCCGAAAGTCAAGGTCGCCGAGGGAGAGTTGCAGTTGTGGACGGTCCTCCTCCTGTGGATCCGCGTTCAGAAAGCTTTGGGACTTTCCCTGCAACTCTGGGGCGGAGAGGAGTTCATCTAAAAGGCTCTCGGTTTCCTGGCAGTCTTGGTCTGGTGGACGAGATGACCCTCGAGCCGATTGTGCCGGCTCTGGCCACAGGTGTGCCTCGGAGTGTCCGGGCTGCTGGAGTGTCTCTTGGCTGGGTTCCCATCTGGCAGTCACACCCTGGGCCACCTCACAGCCCCATTGCGTGAAGGCAGCTGAGACTTGCTGAGCCGGAAGCTGCCATTGCGTCTTTGAATTGTCAGGCCGAGAAGGGTCTTGGGCGAGCCACCCTGCCGAGACAGCGTGTTGGTGGCGATCCTGGTAATTTCCCGGGTATTGGGGCCAGAAAGGAGCCTGAGGGCCTAACAGCCTCTCTCCCACAGTGGGTCCTGTTGGCAATTGGTTCAGGAGTGTCCCCGGGGCGTGAGAGGTCTCTGCTGTGTTCACAGTCAGGGCGGGCTGGTCCATCATGGCACCTGGTGCTTGGCCGGCACAGCCCTGGGTGGGTTCCGAAGGAAGAAACGGTGGACGGGACTCAGTGAGGACAGGTAGGATGGCTTGGTTGCTGCTGGAAGGATGGGAGGGTGGGCCGAGAGGGTAGGAGCTCTGGACAGAGGACAGGTGGCTTTGGTCAAGTGGAAGCGTGGCCGCATGGGTCGGGCTGTCTGCCAAGGACTTCGGCGGTGCACTCGCGCTCTGCGCCGGCTTCCGAGCTCTTCGGTTCTGAAACCATACGTGAATTCGGGATCGCGGAAGGCCAGTTCGTTGAGCCAGTTCTTCCTTGGCCTCGTTACCAGGGTACCGGCTCTTCTCGAAGGCCTCGACTAGGAGACTCGTTTGCCATCTGCTGATGGCTGTGCGTTTTCGCCTGGCCGCTTTGGGGACATTTTCCGGAGACCAAGGCTGAGGCTCTCCCTGTCCCTGGGACGGCTCTTCTTCTGAGGCCTGTGCAGAGGCCGAGCGGCTCTTCCTTAGGGGACGTGCTCTGCGGTTTGCAAACCAAGTCTGAATGCGATCCTCCGCGATGCCAGTTTCTCTGGCGAGTTCTTCTCTGGTAGTTATACCAGGGTAGGGGTTCTGTTCAAACGCTGCTTGCAGGGTCTCTCTTTGACTGGCCTTCAAAACCAACCTCTCTCGGGGGCCTCGTGGATTTTGAGAGCGGCTCGAGGCGCTGGTCGGACCCATCGGGGCAAGTCAGCCGGACTGCACGGAGACTCGCGGCCAAGTGAACAGCTCCCGGAAACGCGGGACTCAGCCACACCCGGAATGCTTTGCGCAGCAAAGGAAGGCCCCAAGGCCCATGTGGGAAATAACCTGAGCCACGGGACTCCCTCCTTATATACCTGAGGCCTTGGAGGAAAGCGTTGAAGGGGAAGATGACTCACTCCTAAGTGGAAGTAGAGATTTCATCAGGGGATTTGGCAACGGTCATCCTACTAATTAACGTGTTGCGTCAGAGGAATGCCTTTGCAATGGAAGGGTTTTCCGGCACCTTGTCAGGTCGGTGGGGGCTAGGGGACCGGACTGAGATCCCCAGGCGCCTTAGTGCGCTGGTGCCGCCCTAACAGAACTAGCACCAGTGCGTGGCTTTGACAAACAGAAATGTATTCTTTCCCAGTCGACCAGGCGACCAGTTCCAATTGAGGGCGCCAGCGCCTGGGGAAGGAGTTCCCTGCCTGTCAGCTCTGGGGGAAGGCCCTAGTCATCAGTCATCTTCTGGTCTACGAGCTTCTCAGGGCAGGGACCCGAGGTCCGAAGGACGCGCTCTGCCCCTGCCTCTTCTTCCTTGGCGCCCATTGGTCCCTCTCCTCTCTGCTAGCTTCTCTCTTTTCTCTCTCCAAAGGGACCGCCTGCCCATACAACCTAATCCTCTACATTGCCTCCTCCCTCATTGACATAACCCCCCCCCCCGTGCTCCTGCCTCATGAACATCATAAAAACCATCATCGAGGGTAGGATTTACAACCCCTGGGGTAATTAGGACAGATCACAAATCCCAGAAGGACCACACAAGTCTGGGAATCCTGGATTCCTTGGATTCTCAGGCTGCCAAGGGTCTTGACTCCGCAATCCTGCCGGACAGTGAGTTGATTGTGATCCCAGCGATATCCGGCCTATTAGGGCCAGGAGGGACTTTGAGTTTCTGAGAGCCTCTTTCCCACAGACGGTTCTATTGGCGGCAGATGTGCGCCTCCCCCAAGGTGGCTGCCCCCCCCCCCCGCCCATCGCCTTTGCAGGAGGAGCTCCCTGCCCCGCTGACTGGCGCGCCTACACATCCCTCCGCTGGTGGAGCTGGGTTGGGGCTTTGGTGGGGGGTGGGGGGGGCGGGACGGGCTGGTACGCTTCCGTGTGCGGCCCACGCCCCTCCATCCCGAGTCCTCTCTCCGTCGCCTTCTCTCTCTTCTCCTCGCGGCTTGGCAATGCCTGGATAATTGTACAGAACGCACCGTTGTACGGAGGGTTAGTCAGGGTTGTTTTGACACCATCAGTTTCCCATTCCACGGTTTGTTCCAAAGAGAACGCCGGTGGTGTCCTCCTGGGGAAGCGATGGAGACCCGCTCTCTTTCAGAAAATCCCTTGGCACCGCCAGGTGCAGTTGGCTGAACCGCTTGCCCAGGAGACGTTCTGCCTTGCGGGCAGTAAATAAATGAAAGAATGAAGAAATAAATACGTAACAGGATGATTCATTTGAAACAAAAGCAAAGGAAATGAGATTCAAATCTCACAATACGGTGGCGTCTCTAGGCTTCGTGTCACGCAGTTCAGCAACTGAGGGCGTCACCCGCGCAGTCCACCGCCTCTCATGCCGCACCGTACAGAGTATTCAGCCTTGGTTTTTGTCCTAGTGTTAACGGTAAATCGTAATTCCCGTACATTGCTCCTTCTTTCACCTTATATTAAAAATAATTACAAATAGAATATTTTATATGCATATGTATATATACATAACTGAACCCCGCCTCGCAAATACTAATGCCCACAATATCCTACCTAAAAGAGCAGCAACTTTGGCCAAATCAGCGACTACAAAAAGCCCAGCGGCAAAGAAAGGAACAGCAGACAGACCGCGGAACCGCGCGTTTCCAAGCGTCCTCGTCATCGGGTGATCACGACATCTCTCCCCACAGTGCTTTATCAGCTTCCGAAGGGAGGTTCGCGTAGCTTCTTTAACCTTGTAGTTGCACCGATACACGTAAGCCCGGCTTGCGAAAAATGTTTCTGTACTAATGTGTAACTCCAGGCATATCGTTTTCAAACTAACCTACGTCTGCTGGAACGCATCGGCGACGTTTCTGGACAGTCGTTTTGGTGTGCCCCTCTGACAGTGTCACCCGGTTGGGTCCGCTTCTCCACGACCCCCATCCCGTGACTTCACTGGGAAAAGCAGGCCAACCCCTTTAGGTAGTTACGTCGGCGCGCAGTGGGCCCGGGATACATTTGCTCTCCTGGACCCACTGAATTTGTCCCGGACTCATTCATTCCCGGACTCACCTCCCTGACCCTCCTTCGGCTGCCGCCCAGGCTCCGGGCCCGCCTCCTTGCCGCCCGCGGCCGCCAGAGGGCGCAGCCTCCCCTCGAGAGCGCGGCCTGGTCCCCTCCAAGCGCCGGGAGCTCCCGGGCTTCCCGCTCCAGCCTAGGCCCTTCGACAGCCGCCCTGACCTGGGGAGCAGGCCTTTGCGGAGGGCCTTGACACGGCGCGGACCTCGTCGCCTCCTCGAGCTCTCCCTGACTCGCTTCTGGACACACCGAACCCCGTCTGACCTATCCGCCCTCCCCCCCAGACCAGCGCCCCCACCTCTCGGAGGGGCTAATTCACGCTGAACCCGCCGCTCTCCGCCTGGAGCCTTTGAGGGTCCGCGAGGGCTCAGGGCCTCTGACTTTTGGCGTCATCTCATCCTCAATCCCGGACAGCCCGGGATCGCCAAAGCTCAGGCTCAGGAGGGTTTTGGTTAAGGTCAGGCTTAGGGCAACGGTTCAGGTTAGGGCTGGGGTTAGGGCTAGAGCTTGGGCTAGGGCGAGGGCTAGGGCGAGGGCGAGGGTTAGGGTCAGTGTTAGGGTGAGGGTTGGGGTGAGGGTGAGGGTGATGGTGAGTGTGATTTTGAGAGTGTGGGGCTAATTCACCCTGGACCCGCCGCTCTCCACTCGCGGCCTTTGAAGAGCCGCGGGGGCTTAGGGTCTCTATGCTCCGGCGTCATCTCATCTTTAATCCGGACAGCACGAGGTCGCCAAAACTCAGGCTCAGGAGCCCGGAGGGACCGAAGCAAATAGTCTCCTGAGTCACACATTCCTTCTTTTCTTCACTTCCCTTCTTGCTTGCTCCTTCCTTTAACCCGTTGGTTCCTTTAAGAAACCCTTCCGACCGACGAAAATCAAGAGATTCGGTAAGGCGCAAAGGTGGCCACGCTGTGGACAAACCGGCCCCTTCACGAGTGGCCGGCAAGCCATGAGGAGGCACAAAGGGTCAGACAGGCAGTGGCGGGCTGCTGGGACCAAATGCCTAAAGAAAAACGCCAGCAAAGGAGGAAACCGCAGGAGGAAGAAGAGCGGGCAGTATGACCTCATTCCTACTGGGCAAGTGGGGGAGTGCATAGGCGTCTGGGGTAGGGGTAGGAGATTGGGGTCATAGGAATGGGGCAGAGGCCCTGGAGAGGCACTTGTCATTTCCCAATCCTTTGTGCTCTGGAGATTTTTTTGTTTCCCATGCATGTTCTCTGTGTTCCAATAGTGGCATTTCGTTTTCTTTTGCTTTGTTTTTTCTGGTTTCCATAATCTATCTGTCCTACCAACGAACTCCTTCATCCGGCTCGATAATCTCTATCACCTTTCCGAGGCTACCACCTCCAACGACGATGGGAGGAGTCTCAGAGGAAAGACGATGAGAAAGAGGCCTGGTGTTTATGTATAAAAACTTAATTATGAATAAGTTGGGCAAGAGTCTGGACAGATATGAGCCGGAATATATGTACCTTACCCCAAACACGTGCGACAGCAATCGCATCGATACACTTTCTTCGGCGATGGAATGGTGTTGCTCTAACGCCTTTCAGTTCATTTTCCGTGTGTTGAAAGTGGCCCAAGGGCGACATCCGTTCACGGGGGGCGGTTGCTCTGGGACGTAAACTGTGCCATCGTTCCTTCGGTGACAGCTGTGGCACAAACTGTCTTCCGGTTCCCAATTCCCACCTTCACACCTAAGGGAAAAGAAACACGTTAAGAAAAAAGAAAAAGGAAAAGAAAAAAACCGTCCTTTTTAGAAAATCCCCTTATGAATAGAGAGGGCATCCCCTCTTTCTCTACACACCTACCCCAAAATTTCCAATCTGAGGGCCCATCTTGCCAGAAGGGAAGGAAGTTGAGATGTGCACAAGGTAGGCCCATTTCCCTCGCCGGGGTTCGCTTAGCAGTCGTGGATTGCACAGACTGCCAAGGAGGCGATGATGGCAGGGAGGAGTTCCGATCAGTCGTGCGAAGGCTTTTGTTCATCTGGCTTTGGCCAATGGGTCCACCGCCTGGTGCCCCTGGTGCCCCCGGGGCCAAGACCGAGGAGCCTCCAAAGGATCAGGCACCCCAAGACTTGAAGATACACAGTCAGCGCTGCGTCCATGTGCTAGGTCGAAGTTTCCCAGAGTCTTATCATTCTTCCCGCGTTCCTTTGGCTCCGGAACACCGCGTCGTGGCTGTCCAGCATCTCTTTGAATCGTACGGATTCGTCCTCAAGGGATAGATGCCTGGATGTGGGTTCGGTCAGTCTTGCAGCGCGTCAAACAGGGCCCGAAAGTCAAGGTCGCCGAGGGAGAGTTGCAGTTGTGGACGGTCCTCCTCCTGTGGATCCGCGTTCAGAAAGCTTTGGGACTTTCCCTGCAACTCTGGGGCGGAGAGGAGTTCATCTAAAAGGCTCTCGGTTTCCTGGCAGTCTTGGTCTGGTGGACGAGATGACCCTCGAGCCGATTGTGCCGGCTCTGGCCACAGGTGTGCCTCGGAGTGTCCGGGCTGCTGGAGTGTCTCTTGGCTGGGTTCCCATCTGGCAGTCACACCCTGGGCCACCTCACAGCCCCATTGCGTGAAGGCAGCTGAGACTTGCTGAGCCGGAAGCTGCCATTGCGTCTTTGAATTGTCAGGCCGAGAAGGGTCTTGGGCGAGCCACCCTGCCGAGACAGCGTGTTGGTGGCGATCCTGGTAATTTCCCGGGTATTGGGGCCAGAAAGGAGCCTGAGGGCCTAACAGCCTCTCTCCCACAGTGGGTCCTGTTGGCAATTGGTTCAGGAGTGTCCCCGGGGCGTGAGAGGTCTCTGCTGTGTTCACAGTCAGGGCGGGCTGGTCCATCATGGCACCTGGTGCTTGGCCG
The DNA here is from genome assembly GCF_030014295.1 of Loxodonta africana. NCBI lineage: Eukaryota > Metazoa > Chordata > Mammalia > Proboscidea > Elephantidae > Loxodonta > Loxodonta africana. Next base: position 82,960,995 of record NC_087359.1, read on the forward strand.
GCACAGCCCTGGGTGGGTTCCGAAGGAAGAAACGGTGGACGGGACTCAGTGAGGACAGGTAGGATGGCTTGGTTGCTGCTGGAAGGATGGGAGGGTGGGCCGAGAGGGTAGGAGCTCTGGACAGAGGACAGGTGGCTTTGGTCAAGTGGAAGCGTGGCCGCATGGGTCGGGCTGTCTGCCAAGGACTTCGGCGGTGCACTCGCGCTCTGCACCGGCTTCCGAGCTCTTCGGTTCTGAAACCATACGTGAATTCGGGATCGCGGAAGGCCAGTTCGTTGAGCCAGTTCTTCCTTGGCCTCGTTACCAGGGTACCGGCTCTTCTCGAAGGCCTCGACTAGGAGACTCGTTTGCCATCTGCTGATGGCTGTGCGTTTTCGCCTGGCCGCTTTGGGGACATTTTCCGGAGACCAAGGCTGAGGCTCTCCCTGTCCCTGGGACGGCTCTTCTTCTGAGGCCTGTGCAGAGGCCGAGCGGCTCTTCCTTAGGGGACGTGCTCTGCGGTTTGCAAACCAAGTCTGAATGCGATCCTCCGCGATGCCAGTTTCTCTGGCGAGTTCTTCTCTGGTAGTTATACCAGGGTAGGGGTTCTGTTCAAACGCTGCTTGCAGGGTCTCTCTTTGACTGGCCTTCAAAACCAACCTCTCTCGGGGGCCTCGTGGATTTTGAGAGCGGCTCGAGGCGCTGGTCGGACCCATCGGGGCAAGTCAGCCGGACTGCACGGAGACTCGCGGCCAAGTGAACAGCTCCCGGAAACGCGGGACTCAGCCACACCCGGAATGCTTTGCGCAGCAAAGGAAGGCCCCAAGGCCCATGTGGGAAATAACCTGAGCCACGGGACTCCCTCCTTATATACCTGAGGCCTTGGAGGAAAGCGTTGAAGGGGAAGATGACTCACTCCTAAGTGGAAGTAGAGATTTCATCAGGGGATTTGGCAACGGTCATCCTACTAATTAACGTGTTGCGTCAGAGGAATGCCTTTGCAATGGAAGGGTTTTCCGGCACCTTGTCAGGTCGGTGGGGGCTAGGGGACCGGACTGAGATCCCCAGGCGCCTTAGTGCGCTGGTGCCGCCCTAACAGAACTAGCACCAGTGCGTGGCTTTGACAAACAGAAATGTATTCTTTCCCAGTCGACCAGGCGACGAGTTCCAATTGAGGGCGCCAGCGCCTGGGGAAGGAGTTCCCTGCCTGTCAGCTCTGGGGGAAGGCCCTAGTCATCAGTCATCTTCTGGTCTACGAGCTTCTCAGGGCAGGGACCCGAGGTCCGAAGGACGCGCTCTGCCCCTGCCTCTTCTTCCTTGGCGCCCATTGGTCCCTCTCCTCTCTGCTAGCTTCTCTCTTTTCTCTCTCCAAAGGGACCGCCTGCCCATACAACCTAATCCTCTACATTGCCTCCTCCCTCATTGACATAACCCCCCCCCCCGTGCTCCTGCCTCATGAACATCATAAAAACCATCATCGAGGGTAGGATTTACAACCCCTGGGGTAATTAGGACAGATCACAAATCCCAGAAGGACCACACAAGTCTGGGAATCCTGGATTCCTTGGATTCTCAGGCTGCCAAGGGTCTTGACTCCGCAATCCTGCCGGACAGTGAGTTGATTGTGATCCCAGCGATATCCGGCCTATTAGGGCCAGGAGGGACTTTGAGTTTCTGAGAGCCTCTTTCCCACAGACGGTTCTATTGGCGGCAGATGTGCGCCTCCCCCAAGGTGGCTGCCCCCCCCCCCGCCCATCGCCTTTGCAGGAGGAGCTCCCTGCCCCGCTGACTGGCGCGCCTACACATCCCTCCGCTGGTGGAGCTGGGTTGGGGCTTTGGTGGGGGGTGGGGGGGGCGGGACGGGCTGGTACGCTTCCGTGTGCGGCCCACGCCCCTCCATCCCGAGTCCTCTCTCCGTCGCCTTCTCTCTCTTCTCCTCGCGGCTTGGCAATGCCTGGATAATTGTACAGAACGCACCGTTGTACGGAGGGTTAGTCAGGGTTGTTTTGACACCATCAGTTTCCCATTCCACGGTTTGTTCCAAAGAGAACGCCGGTGGTGTCCTCCTGGGGAAGCGATGGAGACCCGCTCTCTTTCAGAAAATCCCTTGGCACCGCCAGGTGCAGTTGGCTGAACCGCTTGCCCAGGAGACGTTCTGCCTTGCGGGCAGTAAATAAATGAAAGAATGAAGAAATAAATACGTAACAGGATGATTCATTTGAAACAAAAGCAAAGGAAATGAGATTCAAATCTCACAATACGGTGGCGTCTCTAGGCTTCGTGTCACGCAGTTCAGCAACTGAGGGCGTCACCCGCGCAGTCCACCGCCTCTCATGCCGCACCGTACAGAGTATTCAGCCTTGGTTTTTGTCCTAGTGTTAACGGTAAATCGTAATTCCCGTACATCGCTCCTTCTTTCACCTTATATTAAAAATAATTACAAATAGAATATTTTATATGCATATGTATATATACATAACTGAACCCCGCCTCGCAAATACTAATGCCCACAATATCCTACCTAAAAGAGCAGCAACTTTGGCCAAATCAGCGACTACAAAAAGCCCAGCGGCAAAGAAAGGAACAGCAGACAGACCGCGGAACCGCGCGTTTCCAAGCGTCCTCGTCATCGGGTGATCACGACATCTCTCCCCACAGTGCTTTATCAGCTTCCGAAGGGAGGTTCGCGTAGCTTCTTTAACCTTGTAGTTGCACCGATACACGTAAGCCCGGCTTGCGAAAAATGTTTCTGTACTAATGTGTAACTCCAGGCATATCGTTTTCAAACTAACCTACGTCTGCTGGAACGCATCGGCGACGTTTCTGGACAGTCGTTTTGGTGTGCCCCTCTGACAGTGTCACCCGGTTGGGTCCGCTTCTCCACGACCCCCATCCCGTGACTTCACTGGGAAAAGCAGGTCAACCCCTTTAGGTAGTTACGTCGGCGCGCAGTGGGCCCGGGATACATTTGCTCTCCTGGACCCACTGAATTTGTCGCGGACTCATTCCCGGACTCACCTCCCTGACCCTCCTTCGGCTGCCGCCCAGGCTCCGGGCCCGCCTCCTTGCCGCCCGCGGCCGCCAGAGGGCGCAGCCTCCCCTCGAGAGCGCGGCCTGGTCCCCTCCAAGCGCCGGGAGCTCCCGGGCTTCCCGCTCCAGCCTAGGCCCTTCGACAGCCGCCCTGACCTGGGGAGCAGGCCTTTGCGGAGGGCCTTGACACCGCGCGGACCTCGTCGCCTCCTCGAGCTCTCCCTGACTCGCTTCTGGACACACCGAACCCCGTCTGACCTATCCGCCCTCCCCCCCAGACCAGCGCCCCCACCTCTCGGAGGGGCTAATTCACGCTGAACCCGCCGCTCTCCGCCTGGAGCCTTTGAGGGTCCGCGAGGGCTCAGGGCCTCTGACTTTTGGCGTCATCTCATCCTCAATCCCGGACAGCCCGGGATCGCCAAAGCTCAGGCTCAGGAGGGTTTTGGTTAAGGTCAGGCTTAGGGCAACGGTTCAGGTTAGGGCTGGGGTTAGGGCTAGAGCTTGGGCTAGGGCGAGGGCTAGGGCGAGGGCGAGGGTTAGGGTCAGTGTTAGGGTGAGGGTTGGGGTGAGGGTGAGGGTGATGGTGAGTGTGATTTTGAGAGTGTGGGGCTAATTCACCCTGGACCCGCCGCTCTCCACTCGCGGCCTTTGAAGAGCCGCGGGGGCTTAGGGTCTCTATGCTCCGGCGTCATCTCATCTTTAATCCGGACAGCACGAGGTCGCCAAAACTCAGGCTCAGGAGCCCGGAGGGACCGAAGCAAATAGTCTCCTGAGTCACACATTCCTTCTTTTCTTCACTTCCCTTCTTGCTTGCTCCTTCCTTTAACCCGTTGGTTCCTTTAAGAAACCCTTCCGACCGACGAAAATCAAGAGATTCGGTAAGGCGCAAAGGTGGCCACGCTGTGGACAAACCGGCCCCTTCACGAGTGGCCGGCAAGCCATGAGGAGGCACAAAGGGTCAGACAGGCAGTGGCGGGCTGCTGGGACCAAATGCCTAAAAAAAAACGCCAGCAAAGGAGGAAACCGCAGGAGGAAGAAGAGCGGGCAGTATGACCTCATTCCTACTGGGCAAGTGGGGGAGTGCATAGGCGTCTGGGGTAGGGGTAGGAGATTGGGGTCATAGGAATGGGGCAGAGGCCCTGGAGAGGCACTTGTCATTTCCCAATCCTTTGTGCTCTGGAGATTTTTTTGTTTCCCATGCATGTTCTCTGTGTTCCAATAGTGGCATTTCGTTTTCTTTTGCTTTGTTTTTTCTGGTTTCCATAATCTATCTGTCCTACCAACGAACTCCTTCATCCGGCTCGATAATCTCTATCACCTTTCCGAGGCTACCACCTCCAACGACGATGGGAGGAGTCTCAGAGGAAAGACGATGAGAAAGAGGCCTGGTGTTTATGTATAAAAACTTAATTATGAATAAGTTGGGCAAGAGTCTGGACAGATATGAGCCGGAATATATGTACCTTACCCCAAACACGTGCGACAGCAATCGCATCGATACACTTTCTTCGGCGATGGAATGGTGTTGCTCTAACGCCTTTCAGTTCATTTTCCGTGTGTTGAAAGTGGCCCAAGGGCGACATCCGTTCACGGGGGGCGGTTGCTCTGGGACGTAAACTGTGCCATCGTTCCTTCGGTGACAGCTGTGGCACAAACTGTCTTCCGGTTCCCAATTCCCACCTTCACACCTAAGGGAAAAGAAACACGTTAAGAAAAAAGAAAAAGGAAAAGAAAAAAACCGTCCTTTTTAGAAAATCCCCTTATGAATAGAGAGGGCATCCCCTCTTTCTCTACACACCTACCCCAAAATTTCCAATCTGAGGGCCCATCTTGCCAGAAGGGAAGGAAGTTGAGATGTGCACAAGGTAGGCCCATTTCCCTCGCCGGGGTTCGCTTAGCAGTCGTGGATTGCACAGACTGCCAAGGAGGCGATGATGGCAGGGAGGAGTTCCGATCAGTCGTGCGAAGGCTTTTGTTCATCTGGCTTTGGCCAATGGGTCCACCGCCTGGTGCCCCTGGTGCCCCCGGGGCCAAGACCGAGGAGCCTCCAAAGGATCAGGCACCCCAAGACTTGAAGATACACAGTCAGCGCTGCGTCCATGTGCTAGGTCGAAGTTTCCCAGAGTCTTATCATTCTTCCCGCGTTCCTTTGGCTCCGGAACACCGCGTCGTGGCTGTCCAGCATCTCTTTGAATCGTACGGATTCGTCCTCAAGGGATAGATGCCTGGATGTGGGTTCGGTCAGTCTTGCAGCGCGTCAAACAGGGCCCGAAAGTCAAGGTCGCCGAGGGAGAGTTGCAGTTGTGGACGGTCCTCCTCCTGTGGATCCGCGTTCAGAAAGCTTTGGGACTTTCCCTGCAACTCTGGGGCGGAGAGGAGTTCATCTAAAAGGCTCTCGGTTTCCTGGCAGTCTTGGTCTGGTGGACGAGATGACCCTCGAGCCGATTGTGCCGGCTCTGGCCACAGGTGTGCCTCGGAGTGTCCGGGCTGCTGGAGTGTCTCTTGGCTGGGTTCCCATCTGGCAGTCACACCCTGGGCCACCTCACAGCCCCATTGCGTGAAGGCAGCTGAGACTTGCTGAGCCGGAAGCTGCCATTGCGTCTTTGAATTGTCAGGCCGAGAAGGGTCTTGGGCGAGCCACCCTGCCGAGACAGCGTGTTGGTGGCGATCCTGGTAATTTCCCGGGTATTGGGGCCAGAAAGGAGCCTGAGGGCCTAACAGCCTCTCTCCCACAGTGGGTCCTGTTGGCAATTGGTTCAGGAGTGTCCCCGGGGCGTGAGAGGTCTCTGCTGTGTTCACAGTCAGGGCGGGCTGGTCCATCATGGCACCTGGTGCTTGGCCGGCACAGCCCTGGGTGGGTTCCGAAGGAAGAAACGGTGGACGGGACTCAGTGAGGACAGGTAGGATGGCTTGGTTGCTGCTGGAAGGATGGGAGGGTGGGCCGAGAGGGTAGGAGCTCTGGACAGAGGACAGGTGGCTTTGGTCAAGTGGAAGCGTGGCCGCATGGGTCGGGCTGTCTGCCAAGGACTTCGGCGGTGCACTCGCGCTCTGCACCGGCTTCCGAGCTCTTCGGTTCTGAAACCATACGTGAATTCGGGATCGCGGAAGGCCAGTTCGTTGAGCCAGTTCTTCCTTGGCCTCGTTACCAGGGTACCGGCTCTTCTCGAAGGCCTCGACTAGGAGACTCGTTTGCCATCTGCTGATGGCTGTGCGTTTTCGCCTGGCCGCTTTGGGGACATTTTCCGGAGACCAAGGCTGAGGCTCTCCCTGTCCCTGGGACGGCTCTTCTTCTGAGGCCTGTGCAGAGGCCGAGCGGCTCTTCCTTAGGGGACGTGCTCTGCGGTTTGCAAACCAAGTCTGAATGCGATCCTCCGCGATGCCAGTTTCTCTGGCGAGTTCTTCTCTGGTAGTTATACCAGGGTAGGGGTTCTGTTCAAACGCTGCTTGCAGGGTCTCTCTTTGACTGGCCTTCAAAACCAACCTCTCTCGGGGGCCTCGTGGATTTTGAGAGCGGCTCGAGGCGCTGGTCGGACCCATCGGGGCAAGTCAGCCGGACTGCACGGAGACTCGCGGCCAAGTGAACAGCTCCCGGAAACGCGGGACTCAGCCACACCCGGAATGCTTTGCGCAGCAAAGGAAGGCCCCAAGGCCCATGTGGGAAATAACCTGAGCCACGGGACTCCCTCCTTATATACCTGAGGCCTTGGAGGAAAGCGTTGAAGGGGAAGATGACTCACTCCTAAGTGGAAGTAGAGATTTCATCAGGGGATTTGGCAACGGTCATCCTACTAATTAACGTGTTGCGTCAGAGGAATGCCTTTGCAATGGAAGGGTTTTCCGGCACCTTGTCAGGTCGGTGGGGGCTAGGGGACCGGACTGAGATCCCCAGGCGCCTTAGTGCGCTGGTGCCGCCCTAACAGAACTAGCACCAGTGCGTGGCTTTGACAAACAGAAATGTATTCTTTCCCAGTCGACCAGGCGACGAGTTCCAATTGAGGGCGCCAGCGCCTGGGGAAGGAGTTCCCTGCCTGTCAGCTCTGGGGGAAGGCCCTAGTCATCAGTCATCTTCTGGTCTACGAGCTTCTCAGGGCAGGGACCCGAGGTCCGAAGGACGCGCTCTGCCCCTGCCTCTTCTTCCTTGGCGCCCATTGGTCCCTCTCCTCTCTGCTAGCTTCTCTCTTTTCTCTCTCCAAAGGGACCGCCTGCCCATACAACCTAATCCTCTACATTGCCTCCTCCCTCATTGACATAACCCCCCCCCCGTGCTCCTGCCTCATGAACATCATAAAAACCATCATCGAGGGTAGGATTTACAACCCCTGGGGTAATTAGGACAGATCACAAATCCCAGAAGGACCACACAAGTCTGGGAATCCTGGATTCCTTGGATTCTCAGGCTGCCAAGGGTCTTGACTCCGCAATCCTGCCGGACAGTGAGTTGATTGTGATCCCAGCGATATCCGGCCTATTAGGGCCAGGAGGGACTTTGAGTTTCTGAGAGCCTCTTTCCCACAGACGGTTCTATTGGCGGCAGATGTGCGCCTCCCCCAAGGTGGCTGCCCCCCCCCCCGCCCATCGCCTTTGCAGGAGGAGCTCCCTGCCCCGCTGACTGGCGCGCCTACACATCCCTCCGCTGGTGGAGCTGGGTTGGGGCTTTGGTGGGGGGTGGGGGGGGCGGGACGGGCTGGTACGCTTCCGTGTGCGGCCCACGCCCCTCCATCCCGAGTCCTCTCTCCGTCGCCTTCTCTCTCTTCTCCTCGCGGCTTGGCAATGCCTGGATAATTGTACAGAACGCACCGTTGTACGGAGGGTTAGTCAGGGTTGTTTTGACACCATCAGTTTCCCATTCCACGGTTTGTTCCAAAGAGAACGCCGGTGGTGTCCTCCTGGGGAAGCGATGGAGACCCGCTCTCTTTCAGAAAATCCCTTGGCACCGCCAGGTGCAGTTGGCTGAACCGCTTGCCCAGGAGACGTTCTGCCTTGCGGGCAGTAAATAAATGAAAGAATGAAGAAATAAATACGTAACAGGATGATTCATTTGAAACAAAAGCAAAGGAAATGAGATTCAAATCTCACAATACGGTGGCGTCTCTAGGCTTCGTGTCACGCAGTTCAGCAACTGAGGGCGTCACCCGCGCAGTCCACCGCCTCTCATGCCGCACCGTACAGAGTATTCAGCCTTGGTTTTTGTCCTAGTGTTAACGGTAAATCGTAATTCCCGTACATCGCTCCTTCTTTCACCTTATATTAAAAATAATTACAAATAGAATATTTTATATGCATATGTATATATACATAACTGAACCCCGCCTCGCAAATACTAATGCCCACAATATCCTACCTAAAAGAGCAGCAACTTTGGCCAAATCAGCGACTACAAAAAGCCCAGCGGCAAAGAAAGGAACAGCAGACAGACCGCGGAACCGCGCGTTTCCAAGCGTCCTCGTCATCGGGTGATCACGACATCTCTCCCCACAGTGCTTTATCAGCTTCCGAAGGGAGGTTCGCGTAGCTTCTTTAACCTTGTAGTTGCACCGATACACGTAAGCCCGGCTTGCGAAAAATGTTTCTGTACTAATGTGTAACTCCAGGCATATCGTTTTCAAACTAACCTACGTCTGCTGGAACGCATCGGCGACGTTTCTGGACAGTCGTTTTGGTGTGCCCCTCTGACAGTGTCACCCGGTTGGGTCCGCTTCTCCACAACCCCCATCCCGTGACTTCACTGGGAAAAGCAGGTCAACCCCTTTAGGTAGTTACGTCGGCGCGCAGTGGGCCCGGGATACATTTGCTCTCCTGGACCCACTGAATTTGTCGCGGACTCATTCCCGGACTCACCTCCCTGACCCTCCTTCGGCTGCCGCCCAGGCTCCGGGCCCGCCTCCTTGCCGCCCGCGGCCGCCAGAGGGCGCAGCCTCCCCTCGAGAGCGCGGCCTGGTCCCCTCCAAGCGCCGGGAGCTCCCGGGCTTCCCGCTCCAGCCTAGGCCCTTCGACAGCCGCCCTGACCTGGGGAGCAGGCCTTTGCGGAGGGCCTTGACACCGCGCGGACCTCGTCGCCTCCTCGAGCTCTCCCTGACTCGCTTCTGGACACACCGAACCCCGTCTGACCTATCCGCCCTCCCCCCCAGACCAGCGCCCCCACCTCTCGGAGGGGCTAATTCACGCTGAACCCGCCGCTCTCCGCCTGGAGCCTTTGAGGGTCCGCGAGGGCTCAGGGCCTCTGACTTTTGGCGTCATCTCATCCTCAATCCCGGACAGCCCGGGATCGCCAAAGCTCAGGCTCAGGAGGGTTTTGGTTAAGGTCAGGCTTAGGGCAACGGTTCAGGTTAGGGCTGGGGTTAGGGCTAGAGCTTGGGCTAGGGCGAGGGCTAGGGCGAGGGCGAGGGTTAGGGTCAGTGTTAGGGTGAGGGTTGGGGTGAGGGTGAGGGTGATGGTGAGTGTGATTTTGAGAGTGTGGGGCTAATTCACCCTGGACCCGCCGCTCTCCACTCGCGGCCTTTGAAGAGCCGCGGGGGCTTAGGGTCTCTATGCTCCGGCGTCATCTCATCTTTAATCCGGACAGCACGAGGTCGCCAAAACTCAGGCTCAGGAGCCCGGAGGGACCGAAGCAAATAGTCTCCTGAGTCACACATTCCTTCTTTTCTTCACTTCCCTTCTTGCTTGCTCCTTCCTTTAACCCGTTGGTTCCTTTAAGAAACCCTTCCGACCGACGAAAATCAAGAGATTCGGTAAGGCGCAAAGGTGGCCACGCTGTGGACAAACCGGCCCCTTCACGAGTGGCCGGCAAGCCATGAGGAGGCACAAAGGGTCAGACAGGCAGTGGCGGGCTGCTGGGACCAAATGCCTAAAAAAAAACGCCAGCAAAGGAGGAAACCGCAGGAGGAAGAAGAGCGGGCAGTATGACCTCATTCCTACTGGGCAAGTGGGGGAGTGCATAGGCGTCTGGGGTAGGGGTAGGAGATTGGGGTCATAGGAATGGGGCAGAGGCCCTGGAGAGGCACTTGTCATTTCCCAATCCTTTGTGCTCTGGAGATTTTTTTGTTTCCCATGCATGTTCTCTGTGTTCCAATAGTGGCATTTCGTTTTCTTTTGCTTTGTTTTTTCTGGTTTCCATAATCTATCTGTCCTACCAACGAACTCCTTCATCCGGCTCGATAATCTCTATCACCTTTCCGAGGCTACCACCTCCAACGACGATGGGAGGAGTCTCAGAGGAAAGACGATGAGAAAGAGGCCTGGTGTTTATGTATAAAAACTTAATTATGAATAAGTTGGGCAAGAGTCTGGACAGATATGAGCCGGAATATATGTACCTTACCCCAAACACGTGCGACAGCAATCGCATCGATACACTTTCTTCGGCGATGGAATGGTGTTGCTCTAACGCCTTTCAGTTCATTTTCCGTGTGTTGAAAGTGGCCCAAGGGCGACATCCGTTCACGGGGGGCGGTTGCTCTGGGACGTAAACTGTGCCATCGTTCCTTCGGTGACAGCTGTGGCACAAACTGTCTTCCGGTTCCCAATTCCCACCTTCACACCTAAGGGAAAAGAAACACGTTAAGAAAAAAGAAAAAGGAAAAGAAAAAAACCGTCCTTTTTAGAAAATCCCCTTATGAATAGAGAGGGCATCCCCTCTTTCTCTACACACCTACCCCAAAATTTCCAATCTGAGGGCCCATCTTGCCAGAAGGGAAGGAAGTTGAGATGTGCACAAGGTAGGCCCATTTCCCTCGCCGGGGTTCGCTTAGCAGTCGTGGATTGCACAGACTGCCAAGGAGGCGATGATGGCAGGGAGGAGTTCCGATCAGTCGTGCGAAGGCTTTTGTTCATCTGGCTTTGGCCAATGGGTCCACCGCCTGGTGCCCCTGGTGCCCCCGGGGCCAAGACCGAGGAGCCTCCAAAGGATCAGGCACCCCAAGACTTGAAGATACACAGTCAGCGCTGCGTCCATGTGCTAGGTCGAAGTTTCCCAGAGTCTTATCATTCTTCCCGCGTTCCTTTGGCTCCGGAACACCGCGTCGTGGCTGTCCAGCATCTCTTTGAATCGTACGGATTCGTCCTCAAGGGATAGATGCCTGGATGTGGGTTCGGTCAGTCTTGCAGCGCGTCAAACAGGGCCCGAAAGTCAAGGTCGCCGAGGGAGAGTTGCAGTTGTGGACGGTCCTCCTCCTGTGGATCCGCGTTCAGAAAGCTTTGGGACTTTCCCTGCAACTCTGGGGCGGAGAGGAGTTCATCTAAAAGGCTCTCGGTTTCCTGGCAGTCTTGGTCTGGTGGACGAGATGACCCTCGAGCCGATTGTGCCGGCTCTGGCCACAGGTGTGCCTCGGAGTGTCCGGGCTGCTGGAGTGTCTCTTGGCTGGGTTCCCATCTGGCAGTCACACCCTGGGCCACCTCACAGCCCCATTGCGTGAAGGCAGCTGAGACTTGCTGAGCCGGAAGCTGCCATTGCGTCTTTGAATTGTCAGGCCGAGAAGGGTCTTGGGCGAGCCACCCTGCCGAGACAGCGTGTTGGTGGCGATCCTGGTAATTTCCCGGGTATTGGGGCCAGAAAGGAGCCTGAGGGCCTAACAGCCTCTCTCCCACAGTGGGTCCTGTTGGCAATTGGTTCAGGAGTGTCCCCGGGGCGTGAGAGGTCTCTGCTGTGTTCACAGTCAGGGCGGGCTGGTCCATCATGGCACCTGGTGCTTGGCCGGCACAGCCCTGGGTGGGTTCCGAAGGAAGAAACGGTGGACGGGACTCAGTGAGGACAGGTAGGATGGCTTGGTTGCTGCTGGAAGGATGGGAGGGTGGGCCGAGAGGGTAGGAGCTCTGGACAGAGGACAGGTGGCTTTGGTCAAGTGGAAGCGTGGCCGCATGGGTCGGGCTGTCTGCCAAGGACTTCGGCGGTGCACTCGCGCTCTGCACCGGCTTCCGAGCTCTTCGGTTCTGAAACCATACGTGAATTCGGGATCGCGGAAGGCCAGTTCGTTGAGCCAGTTCTTCCTTGGCCTCGTTACCAGGGTACCGGCTCTTCTCGAAGGCCTCGACTAGGAGACTCGTTTGCCATCTGCTGATGGCTGTGCGTTTTCGCCTGGCCGCTTTGGGGACATTTTCCGGAGACCAAGGCTGAGGCTCTCCCTGTCCCTGGGACGGCTCTTCTTCTGAGGCCTGTGCAGAGGCCGAGCGGCTCTTCCTTAGGGGACGTGCTCTGCGGTTTGCAAACCAAGTCTGAATGCGATCCTCCGCGATGCCAGTTTCTCTGGCGAGTTCTTCTCTGGTAGTTATACCAGGGTAGGGGTTCTGTTCAAACGCTGCTTGCAGGGTCTCTCTTTGACTGGCCTTCAAAACCAACCTCTCTCGGGGGCCTCGTGGATTTTGAGAGCGGCTCGAGGCGCTGGTCGGACCCATCGGGGCAAGTCAGCCGGACTGCACGGAGACTCGCGGCCAAGTGAACAGCTCCCGGAAACGCGGGACTCAGCCACACCCGGAATGCTTTGCGCAGCAAAGGAAGGCCCCAAGGCCCATGTGGGAAATAACCTGAGCCACGGGACTCCCTCCTTATATACCTGAGGCCTTGGAGGAAAGCGTTGAAGGGGAAGATGACTCACTCCTAAGTGGAAGTAGAGATTTCATCAGGGGATTTGGCAACGGTCATCCTACTAATTAACGTGTTGCGTCAGAGGAATGCCTTTGCAATGGAAGGGTTTTCCGGCACCTTGTCAGGTCGGTGGGGGCTAGGGGACCGGACTGAGATCCCCAGGCGCCTTAGTGCGCTGGTGCCGCCCTAACAGAACTAGCACCAGTGCGTGGCTTTGACAAACAGAAATGTATTCTTTCCCAGTCGACCAGGCGACGAGTTCCAATTGAGGGCGCCAGCGCCTGGGGAAGGAGTTCCCTGCCTGTCAGCTCTGGGGGAAGGCCCTAGTCATCAGTCATCTTCTGGTCTACGAGCTTCTCAGGGCAGGGACCCGAGGTCCGAAGGACGCGCTCTGCCCCTGCCTCTTCTTCCTTGGCGCCCATTGGTCCCTCTCCTCTCTGCTAGCTTCTCTCTTTTCTCTCTCCAAAGGGACCGCCTGCCCATACAACCTAATCCTCTACATTGCCTCCTCCCTCATTGACATAACCCCCCCCCCCGTGCTCCTGCCTCATGAACATCATAAAAACCATCATCGAGGGTAGGATTTACAACCCCTGGGGTAATTAGGACAGATCACAAATCCCAGAAGGACCACACAAGTCTGGGAATCCTGGATTCCTTGGATTCTCAGGCTGCCAAGGGTCTTGACTCCGCAATCCTGCCGGACAGTGAGTTGATTGTGATCCCAGCGATATCCGGCCTATTAGGGCCAGGAGGGACTTTGAGTTTCTGAGAGCCTCTTTCCCACAGACGGTTCTATTGGCGGCAGATGTGCGCCTCCCCCAAGGTGGCTGCCCCCCCCCCCCGCCCATCGCCTTTGCAGGAGGAGCTCCCTGCCCCGCTGACTGGCGCGCCTACACATCCCTCCGCTGGTGGAGCTGGGTTGGGGCTTTGGTGGGGGGTGGGGGGGGCGGGACGGGCTGGTACGCTTCCGTGTGCGGCCCACGCCCCTCCATCCCGAGTCCTCTCTCCGTCGCCTTCTCTCTCTTCTCCTCGCGGCTTGGCAATGCCTGGATAATTGTACAGAACGCACCGTTGTACGGAGGGTTAGTCAGGGTTGTTTTGACACCATCAGTTTCCCATTCCACGGTTTGTTCCAAAGAGAACGCCGGTGGTGTCCTCCTGGGGAAGCGATGGAGACCCGCTCTCTTTCAGAAAATCCCTTGGCACCGCCAGGTGCAGTTGGCTGAACCGCTTGCCCAGGAGACGTTCTGCCTTGCGGGCAGTAAATAAATGAAAGAATGAAGAAATAAATACGTAACAGGATGATTCATTTGAAACAAAAGCAAAGGAAATGAGATTCAAATCTCACAATACGGTGGCGTCTCTAGGCTTCGTGTCACGCAGTTCAGCAACTGAGGGCGTCACCCGCGCAGTCCACCGCCTCTCATGCCGCACCGTACAGAGTATTCAGCCTTGGTTTTTGTCCTAGTGTTAACGGTAAATCGTAATTCCCGTACATCGCTCCTTCTTTCACCTTATATTAAAAATAATTACAAATAGAATATTTTATATGCATATGTATATATACATAACTGAACCCCGCCTCGCAAATACTAATGCCCACAATATCCTACCTAAAAGAGCAGCAACTTTGGCCAAATCAGCGACTACAAAAAGCCCAGCGGCAAAGAAAGGAACAGCAGACAGACCGCGGAACCGCGCGTTTCCAAGCGTCCTCGTCATCGGGTGATCACGACATCTCTCCCCACAGTGCTTTATCAGCTTCCGAAGGGAGGTTCGCGTAGCTTCTTTAACCTTGTAGTTGCACCGATACACGTAAGCCCGGCTTGCGAAAAATGTTTCTGTACTAATGTGTAACTCCAGGCATATCGTTTTCAAACTAACCTACGTCTGCTGGAACGCATCGGCGACGTTTCTGGACAGTCGTTTTGGTGTGCCCCTCTGACAGTGTCACCCGGTTGGGTCCGCTTCTCCACGACCCCCATCCCGTGACTTCACTGGGAAAAGCAGGTCAACCCCTTTAGGTAGTTACGTCGGCGCGCAGTGGGCCCGGGATACATTTGCTCTCCTGGACCCACTGAATTTGTCGCGGGCTCATTCCCGGACTCACCTCCCTGACCCTCCTTCGGCTGCCGCCCAGGCTCCGGGCCCGCCTCCTTGCCGCCCGCGGCCGCCAGAGGGCGCAGCCTCCCCTCGAGAGCGCGGCCTGGTCCCCTCCAAGCGCCGGGAGCTCCCGGGCTTCCCGCTCCAGCCTAGGCCCTTCGACAGCCGCCCTGACCTGGGGAGCAGGCCTTTGCGGAGGGCCTTGACACCGCGCGGACCTCGTCGCCTCCTCGAGCTCTCCCTGACTCGCTTCTGGACACACCGAACCCCGTCTGACCTATCCGCCCTCCCCCCCAGACCAGCGCCCCCACCTCTCGGAGGGGCTAATTCACGCTGAACCCGCCGCTCTCCGCCTGGAGCCTTTGAGGGTCCGCGAGGGCTCAGGGCCTCTGACTTTTGGCGTCATCTCATTCTCAATCCCGGACAGCCCGGGATCGCCAAAGCTCAGGCTCAGGAGGGTTTTGGTTAAGGTCAGGCTTAGGGCAACGGTTCAGGTTAGGGCTGGGGTTAGGGCTCGAGCTTGGGCTAGGGCGAGGGCTAGGGCGAGGGCGAGGGTTAGGGTCAGTGTTAGGGTGAGGGTTGGGGTGAGGGTGAGGGTGATGGTGAGTGTGATTTTGAGAGTGTGGGGCTAATTCACCCTGGACCCGCCGCTCTCCACTCGCGGCCTTTGAAGAGCCGCGGGGGCTTAGGGTCTCTATGCTCCGGCGTCATCTCATCTTTAATCCGGACAGCACGAGGTCGCCAAAACTCAGGCTCAGGAGCCCGGAGGGACCGAAGCAAATAGTCTCCTGAGTCACACATTCCTTCTTTTCTTCACTTCCCTTCTTGCTTGCTCCTTCCTTTAACCCGTTGGTTCCTTTAAGAAACCCTTCCGACCGACGAAAATCAAGAGATTCGGTAAGGCGCAAAGGTGGCCACGCTGTGGACAAACCGGCCCCTTCACAAGTGGCCGGCAAGCCATGAGGAGGCACAAAGGGTCAGACAGGCAGTGGCGGGCTGCTGGGACCAAATGCCTAAAAAAAAACGCCAGCAAAGGAGGAAACCGCAGGAGGATGAAGAGCGGGCAGTATGACCTCATTCCTACTGGGCAAGTGGGGGAGTGCATAGGTGTCTGGGGTAGGGGTAGGAGATTGGGGTCATAGGAATGGGGCAGAGGCCCTGGAGAGGCACTTGTCATTTCCCAATCCTTTGTGCTCTGGAGATTTTTTTGTTTCCCATGCATGTTCTCTGTGTTCCAATAGTGGCATTTCGTTTTCTTTTGCTTTGTTTTTTCTGGTTTCCATAATCTATCTGTCCTACCAACGAACTCCTTCATCCGGCTCGATAATCTCTATCACCTTTCCGAGGCTACCACCTCCAACGACGATGGGAGGAGTCTCAGAGGAAAGACGATGAGAAAGAGGCCTGGTGTTTATGTATAAAAACTTAATTATGAATAAGTTGGGCAAGAGTCTGGACAGATATGAGCCGGAATATATGTACTTTACCCCAAACACGTGCGACAGCAATCGCATCGATACACTTTCTTCGGCGATGGAATGGTGTTGCTCTAACGCCTTTCAGTTCATTTTCCGTGTGTTGAAAGTGGCCCAAGGGCGACATCCGTTCACGGGGGGCGGTTGCTCTGGGACGTAAACTGTGCCATCGTTCCTTCGGTGACAGCTGTGGCACAAACTGTCTTCCGGTTCCCAATTCCCACCTTCACACCTAAGGGAAAAGAAACACGTTAAGAAAAAAGAAAAAGGAAAAGAAAAAACCGTCCTTTTTAGAAAATCCCCTTATGAATAGAGAGGGCATCCCCTCTTTCTCTACACACCTACCCCAAAATTTCCAATCTGAGGGCCCATCTTGCCAGAAGGGAAGGAAGTTGAGATGTGCACAAGGTAGGCCCATTTCCCTCGCCGGGGTTCGCTTAGCAGTCGTGGATTGCACAGACTGCCAAGGAGGCGATGATGGCAGGGAGGAGTTCCGATCAGTCGTGCGAAGGCTTTTGTTCATCTGGCTTTGGCCAATGGGTCCACCGCCTGGTGCCCCTGGTGCCCCCGGGGCCAAGACCGAGGAGCCTCCAAAGGATCAGGCACCCCAAGACTTGAAGATACACAGTCAGCGCTGCGTCCATGTGCTAGGTCGAAGTTTCCCAGAGTCTTATCATTCTTCCCGCGTTCCTTTGGCTCCGGAACACCGCGTCGTGGCTGTCCAGCATCTCTTTGAATCGTACGGATTCGTCCTCAAGGGATAGATGCCTGGATGTGGGTTCGGTCAGTCTTGCAGCGCGTCAAACAGGGCCCGAAAGTCAAGGTCGCCGAGGGAGAGTTGCAGTTGTGGACGGTCCTCCTCCTGTGGATCCGCGTTCAGAAAGCTTTGGGACTTTCCCTGCAACTCTGGGGCGGAGAGGAGTTCATCTAAAAGGCTCTCGGTTTCCTGGCAGTCTTGGTCTGGTGGACGAGATGACCCTCGAGCCGATTGTGCTGGCTCTGGCCACAGGTGTGCCTCGGAGTGTCCGGGCTGCTGGAGTGTCTCTTGGCTGGGTTCCCATCTGGCAGTCACACCCTGGGCCACCTCACAGCCCCATTGCGTGAAGGCAGCTGAGACTTGCTGAGCCGGAAGCTGCCATTGCGTCTTTGAATTGTCAGGCCGAGAAGGGTCTTGGGCGAGCCACCCTGCCGAGACAGCGTGTTGGTGGCGATCCTGGTAATTTCCCGGGTATTGGGGCCAGAAAGGAGCCTGAGGGCCTAACAGCCTCTCTCCCACAGTGGGTCCTGTTGGCAATTGGTTCAGGAGTGTCCCCGGGGCGTGAGAGGTCTCTGCTGTGTTCACAGTCAGGGCGGGCTGGTCCATCATGGCACCTGGTGCTTGGCCGGCACAGCCCTGGGTGGGTTCCGAAGGAAGAAACGGTGGACGGGACTCAGTGAGGACAGGTAGGATGGCTTGGTTGCTGCTGGAAGGATGGGAGGGTGGGCCGAGAGGGTAGGAGCTCTGGACAGAGGACAGGTGGCTTTGGTCAAGTGGAAGCGTGGCCGCATGGGTCGGGCTGTCTGCCAAGGACTTCGGCGGTGCACTCGCGCTCTGCACCGGCTTCCGAGCTCTTCGGTTCTGAAACCATACGTGAATTCGGGATCGCGGAAGGCCAGTTCGTTGAGCCAGTTCTTCCTTGGCCTCGTTACCAGGGTACCGGCTCTTCTCGAAGGCCTCGACTAGGAGACTCGTTTGCCATCTGCTGATGGCTGTGCGTTTTCGCCTGGCCGCTTTGGGGACATTTTCCGGAGACCAAGGCTGAGGCTCTCCCTGTCCCTGGGACGGCTCTTCTTCTGAGGCCTGTGCAGAGGCCGAGCGGCTCTTCCTTAGGGGACGTGCTCTGCGGTTTGCAAACCAAGTCTGAATGCGATCCTCCGCGATGCCAGTTTCTCTGGCGAGTTCTTCTCTGGTAGTTATACCAGGGTAGGGGTTCTGTTCAAACGCTGCTTGCAGGGTCTCTCTTTGACTGGCCTTCAAAACCAACCTCTCTCGGGGGCCTCGTGGATTTTGAGAGCGGCTCGAGGCGCTGGTCGGACCCATCGGGGCAAGTCAGCCGGACTGCACGGAGACTCGCGGCCAAGTGAACAGCTCCCGGAAACGCGGGACTCAGCCACACCCGGAATGCTTTGCGCAGCAAAGGAAGGCCCCAAGGCCCATGTGGGAAATAACCTGAGCCACGGGACTCCCTCCTTATATACCTGAGGCCTTGGAGGAAAGCGTTGAAGGGGAAGATGACTCACTCCTAAGTGGAAGTAGAGATTTCATCAGGGGATTTGGCAACG